>NC_040912.2:61611026-61923526 GCF_004126475.2 Phyllostomus discolor | reverse complement strand
GAAGGAAGGAAATAACCAAGATCAGAGCAGAATTAAATGACATAGAGACTAAAAGCACAATTCTAAGGATCAATGAATCCAGGACCTGGTTCTTTGAAAAGATAAACAAAATCAACAAGCCTTTAAGTGGGCTCATCAAGAAAAAAAGAGAAAGAACCCAAATAAACATAATCAGAAATGAAAGAGGAGAGATTACAACTGAAACCACAGATACACAAAGTATTGTAAGAAATCACAATGAAGAACAGTATGCCAAGAAACTTGAAAATCCAGGTGATATGGACAAATTTCTAGAAAAATATAATCTTCCAAAACTCAATAAAAAAGAAGCATAAAGCCTGAACAGACCAATAACAGCAGAGGAAATTGAAGCAGTAATCAAAAAATTCCCAACACACAAAACCCCTGGACCAGATGGTTTCACAGGAAAATTCGACAAAGCATTTAAGGAAGAGATAACCCCTATCCTTCACAGACTATTCCAAAACATCCAGAATGATGGAAGGCTCCCAAATTCTTTTTTATGAAGCCAGTATCATCCTAATCCCAAAACCAGATAAAGACACAACAAAGAAAGAAAACTTCAGGCCAATATCACTGATGAACATAGAGGCTAAAACCCTCAACAAAATATTGGCAAACCACATCCAACAATAAAATAAAAAGATCATACACCATGACCAAGTGGGATTTTTCCCAGGGATGCAAGAATGGTTCAATATTCTCAAATCAGTAAATATAATACATCACATAAACAAAAGCAAAGACTAAAATCACATGATCATATCAATAGATGCGGAAAAAGCATTTGATAAGGTACAACACCTGTTTATGATAAAAAAACTCAGCAAAGTGGGAATAGAGGGATCATTCTTCAACATAATAAAGGCCATATATGAGAGACCTACAGCCGATATCATACTCAATGGGTACAAATTAAAATCTTTTCCACTAATATCAGGAAGAAGACAAGGTTGTCAACTTTCACCACTTCTATTCAACATAGTATTGGAAGTTTTAGCCACAGCAATCAGACAAGAAAAGGAAATAAAAGGCATCCAAATTGGAAAGGAAGAAACAAAAATGTCATTGTTTGCAGATGACATGATAGTGTATATAGAAAATCCTATATATTCTGCCAAAAAACTGCTTGATCTAATAAACGAATTTGGCAAAACAGCGGGATACAAAGTCAATATCCAGAAATCAAAGGCATTTTTGTATACCAACAATGAAACAGCAGAAGCAGAAATCAAGAAAAAAATCCCATTTGCTATAGCAACAAGACAAATAAAATACCTAGGAATAGGAATAAATCTAACCAAGGAAGTAAAAGACCTGTATACAGAAAACTATACAACACTGAAAAAAGAAATTAAGGAAGACACAAACAAATGGAAACATATACTGTGTTCATGGATTGGAAGTATTAAGATCATCAAAATGTCCATACTGCCCAAAGCAATTTACATATTCAATGCAATACCTATTAAAGTACCAATGGCATATTTTACACACATAGAAGAAACATTTCAAAAATTTATATGGAACCATAAATGACCCCAAATAGCTGCTGCAATTTTGAGAAAAAAAAAAAGCAAAGTAGGAGGGATTACAATATCTGATACCAAACTGTATTACAAGGCCACTGTAATCAAAACAGCCTTGTACTGGCATAAAAACAGGCACATGAACAAATGGAACAGAACTGAGAGCCCAGAAATAAGCCCAAGTCTCTATGGTCAATTCATATTTGACAAAGGGAGCAGCAACATAAAATGGAATAAAAATAATCTCTTCAACAAATGGTATTGGGAGAACTGGACAGCTATGTGCAAAAAAATGAAAGTCGAGCATTGGCTTACACCATACACAAAAATAATTAAAGGTGGATAAAAGACTTAAATATAAGCCATGTCACCATTAAAGTCCTAGAGGAGAACATAGGCAGGAGAATCTCAGATATTTCATGCAGCAACATTTTTACTGACATGTCCCCTAGAGCAAGAGACATAAAGGAAAGAACAAACAAATGGGATCTCATCAAAATGAAAAGCTTCTGCACAGCTAAAGAAAGCTGTATCAAAATAAAAAGAGAACCAACTGTATGGGAAAACATATTTGTCAATGATACCTCAGACAAGGGTTTAATCTCCAAAATATATAAAGAACTTACAGGACTGCACTCTAAGAAGACAAGCAACCCAATTAAAAATGTGCAAAGGACTTGAACAGACACTTCTCCAAGGAGGACACACAGAGGGTCCAGACACATATGAAAAGATGCTCAATATCGCCAGTTATCAGAGAGATGCAAATTAAAACCACAGTGAGATATGACTTCACACCAGTCAGAATGGCCATCACAAACAAAGGAACAAACAAGTGTTGGAGAGGTTGTGGAGAAAAGGGGACCCTAGTACACTGTTGGTGGGATTGTAGACTGGTACAACCACTATGAAAAATGATATGGAATTTTTCTCAGAAAACTAATAATGGATCTGCCTTTTGACCCAGCAATTCCATTGCTAGGTTATATCCTAAGAACCCTGAAACACCAATCCAAAAGAACCTTTGCACCTCAATGTTCATAGCGGCACATTTTACAATAGCCAAGTGTTGGAAGCAACCTAGATGCCCATCAGTAAATGAGTGGATCAAAAAACTGTGGTACATTTACACAATGGAATTCTATGCAGCAGAAAGAAAGAAGAAGCTCCTACCCTTTGCGACAGCATGGACGGAACTGGAAAGCATTATGCTAAGTGAAATAAGCCAGGCAGTGAAAGACAAATACCATATGATCTCACCTTTAACAGGAACCTAAACAACAAAACAAACAAACAAGCAAAATATAACCAAAGACACTGAAATAGAGAACAGACTGACAGTGTTCAGAGGGGACAGGAGAGGGAATTTCAGGGGAAAAGGGGAAGGGTTCAGAGGAACAAGTATAAAGGACACATAGATAAAAACTAGGGGTGGGGGAAATGGGAGGGAGGAGGGGAAGGCTGGGTGGGTGGGTTGGGATGGGAGTAAAAGATAGAAAATTGTACTGCAACAATTAAAATTTAAAAAAATTAAAAAAATAATTTAAATCAAGTTTAAGTGCAAGAATTTAAAGCAATTATTAAAGTTGGAGAGAAAAGAAGTGTAGATAGTAATGACAGGTTTCCAGCTAGAGTGAGCAGATGGAACTATTTCCCAAGACCAGAAACATATCCTGAAAAATCTTGTAATTCTAAGGTAAAAGATTCAAGTTTAAACTTGTCCACTCAATCCTAAAAGAAATCAGAGTTCAATTATGTTTTAACTTATAAACACTAAGAGTAAGGTAGATAATTTACATAATCTCATTTATTCATTGGATAAAATCTTACTGAACCAGTGAGAGGTGCCTATTCTTACTTTCAACAAAAGATGGTCAAAGTAGCATCACATTTTTTCCCTATGGAGTCATCTCTGCTGCTCTTAGCCTTTAGGTCTATACGTCTATGGACATAACTCTGCAGATTACTGAGCCAAGTAGTCATAGGAGTGAGGATATATGTTGCTCAGTATATAGGATATAATATAGGACAGTATATTACCCATGTGAGCCCTACTTCACCAAATTTCTGGGTTGAAACACTGGTCTAGCAGAAGAATACAAAGTTTATTCAGAGCAGAACAAAGTAAAATTTACCAGAGCAGTCAAAAATGAGAGTCATTTTTGGTCTTATAGGTTAAAAACAAAGGCCTTCTAGAAAAGGCTGTTTCAGTCCTTTACTGCTCTCTCACTCATGGCTACTTGCCTCAATTCTCCTCTTTCAACCTGTCCCACCCAGAAATTCAGTGTTTCTCTTCTTTCCCTTTCTTTCAGTTGAAGGAAGTACCACCCTCCTACCCTAACACTTTCATCACTGAGTTTACAAATTGAAGAACCCAAGCTTTGTCTACAACCTCTAAAAGGTTTTCTTGAAATAGATAATATACTATTGTGATATAGTAAGAGAGCAGGTGCTCATTCAAGTTCACTCTCTCTACCAGTTAAATTTCTCACTAGTTACCAGAGAAGCATTTGGGATCAACCCACAAATTTGTGCAAGTTTTACAAACACCCAGCTGAAAGGACAGGTAGACGATGAACTCTCCAGTCTGCACTTGACTCTTCCAGTGTGTACCCTGTAACAGGGCTACATTCACCAAGAAAAGTGTCTCTTCTTCATTTGCTCAAAGGCACTCTTGGCCCATAGCTAGCCCTAAAGTAAATCTCACCAAGGTGAGTCTTAGTTTACTGTAGAGGGCTTGACTCATTTTAGACTTAACCTACATTAAAACAATTATATTTGAGACAGGATAGTAAGAAGCTGGGAAAATCCCTGGGCAGGTGGAATGGGAAAACTAAGACTTTATAAAAGGTCAAACAGTTTGAGCAAGTGATAGCTAGCTGGTGAATTACAAGACTGTATCTTGCCTAACCAAGGACACTTGAGAGCAAATCATTTGTATATCTCCTCCCTAATCAGAGAATACATATTGTCCCTGGCCATAAACCACAGGTGTCTGGGGGAAGAGAGGAAGGCTAATGCAAACAAAGTGCATTAGAACAAAGGGACCCAGTTTGGGAAGAATCTGTGAGACTCCCCTTTCACTGTCCCTTCCAAGAGAAACAGCAAATTTGTTTAACAGCTCCCCTTAGGAATTACACACTCACCCCACCCTGGAAAATTGCTCTATATAAACTCGCTTCTACTATATAAGCAAGTTTCTACTATATAAACTTGCTTCTGAAAGCTCAAGGTAAGGTGTATGTTAGGGTTTTTATACACTACCTTCTCAGATTTCTGGCCTCTGATATAAATGAAAGTGAAGTTATAATCCAAACCCTTTCTCTACTTTTTGGCTGAGTGGTGGCAGAGAGCATGAGCCTTGGATTCGGATGCCACCTGGTTTCATATTGACTATAAATTGCTTTCATTTAGTTCTCTGGAATGTATAACAGCTATTTCTATTAGATCTAATAATTTTGGGAGTAAGAAGAAGCAATGTATTATTTCCTACTATAGATAAACAAAATATGGTTCTATCAATAAAGGAGTTTACAATTTAACAGATTAGAAAACAAATAAGTAACCAAGACAATGAAATAGAAGAAACAAAAAGTCTTTATAAGTTTAGAGAGAGGAATTTCTTCTGACAAAGAAAACTGAAGTCTTCCATGAGATAATATAAATCTGGACAGTGTGAGGTACACAGAATTTTTAGATCAAATGGGTGAGTATTGTGTACAGAACAAATTCAGCCCAAAAGCCAGGTGATAGTGTAGTGGGTAGTGCAGGTGTCAGAAAAAAAAAAAAAAAGAGGAAGCCTTGGCTTGGGGGAGAGAGAAGCTGAGCACAGCAACTGAGAGATTTTGCATATCTTTGGCAACTTGGCTAGCTTCATAGTTATGCTAAGTAGCTGAGTCTGCACCTTCAGCACTTGGGGCAGGGGCATGACTTTAACTCTTGATGTAACTACTGCTTACCACACTTAAGCAAGAGCTTAAAGCAAGAGCTTGGATGCAGCTTGCTCCAGGTGGTTGGGCCATGCCTACCTGGACTAACAATAGCATAATAGCAGTCGGAGAAAGGCAGAAGATATGGAGGATTGGTAGATGTAGCCAATTGTGGGAGGAGTTGGAAATGGAGTTATGGAGGAGGCACCAGGATTTAAACTAGGCACAGCAGTCCTTTGGGCTGTAGGCCATGTAGCTTTTAAGGGAAAAGAAAAGCCATAAAGAATGATGTAACAGCCGTGAGGTTCTCTCTCTCTCTCTCTCTCCCCCCACCCCCCGCCCCCGCTCTTGCCTATGTGGGGAGACATGCTGTCTGTAGTAAGGGATTTTTGCCATGCACTTTGAAAAAGAGCAGGGAGAAGTGAGAAGTAAGCAAACAGCTATGTAGTTTATAGTGAGGAAGGAAGCCATGCGGCCTGGACTAATAAGAAAGTAGATGTTGCTGCTGTGATCATGTCTACTCTAGCTGACTTCATAGCTTCGAAGGACTTCTTTGCAAGACTTTGACCTGCTACACCTGGATTTTACCTGGACTCTTGAAACCTGTGCTTTTCTGGACTGTTACAGGGAAGCTAATGAGTACCCCAGATCCTGAAGCAGAGAGCTACTGCATGAGGATAGTGACTTTGGTACCTTACAGAGGGACTGGAGAACTGTATGCACATCTGAATTAAGACCTGATAAGAACATGGGAGGCTTTGGGGGATATTCTTGGCTAGTAGCCTTGTGGAGGTCATGGGAAGTGCCGGATCTGGTAGAAAAGGAGGGTTCCGAGCTGAGGTGCTCTAAGCTCTCCTAAGGTTGGAATGTTGTAAATAAAGACCAGCTCCTTCCAGCATTAATTGGGTCCTTCGCCAAGGCACCATGTGAACAGCCCTGGTCTGCTCAGCAACAATTGGAAAACATGAAGATAAGGGAAATCCATACTGGTTGCAGGGAGGGTGCAAATATTTCCAACAGAATCAGAAAAAGCAATGTCAATACTATAAAAGTTTAATAGAAGAGAAGGAAGGTATAGAGTACTCATACCACCCAGTCCTATGATTTTATACCTTATAACCCAGAGCTGACTGCATGACCATGTCTCTTATATATGGAAAGGTCCACTCTTATCTGTTGCACATACCAATTTCACAAGATCAAAAGGGGAAAAAATGAAATTCACTAGTGTAACATGACTTCATTTCTCAGATAGGCAACTGGTGCAAAGAAAGATTTGAGAGGTTCAGCCAGTATCACATAACTAGTGAATCTCAGGGTAGGACTAGAACCTGAGGCTTTAGATCTTTCCACTTGCCACTTCCCTACACTGGAATGTTAATATCCTCAGTTCTATAGGACAATGCGCTAGAAATTAATGTGAGCTACAGAGTTAAGATGGTACATTTCTGGGAATATGGATTTAATTCAATATTAAGAACAGTTTTCCTATTAAGACAAAATGCACATATTTTAAAGATCAAAGTATACTAGGTGTATCAGACCCCAGGGATATAACATGACTTTCGCTGGCAATAGAGGTATTTGGATGGAACATTTTAAAAAGCATTTTGGTGTAATGAGACTGGAAAACTAAGTAATTGCCAATTTTGGGGGATCCTTAAACATTAATTTAGCCAAGAATTGGATTCAGTTCACTAGACAATGCATAACTATTAAACTTTTTTAAGACTGTGGAATGCAATTATTGAACTTAACATTTTAATTTACTTAAAGTGCCTATTGCTTCTTTTTAGTAACATATGAATTTTCTCTTTGTTTTTATTATTGTTGACCTGGAGCAAAAATATCAATATAGTTAGCTGAGTTTGGGGTTATCTTTTTTTCTTTTTTTTTTTTTTTGTATTCTGTTTTTGTTTTTCTTAATCGATAGATTCTTTGAACATCTTCTAGATTTGATCTAGCACTTGAGAGTAGTTTGAGAGGAGTGCTAAAAGTTTCTCCCTGCTGAGAGTAAGAAAAACAAAATGAATGTGATAGCCTAGGGAGACAGTCTTGTTGAATAGATCTTAATGTATTCATAGCCCACGGACACAGACAGCAATACAGCAAAGGTCCAGAACTGGGATGGGGGGCTGGGTGCAGGTGGGTAAAGGAGAGGAAAGGGGAACATCTCTAATATTGTCAACAACTTAAAAGATTTTAGCTCTGGTATTAGGGAGATTTACAAAGTCAAAAGTTCCTGAGAGTAGATAATCTAGACTCGCCTCAGAAGTTTTGATCATAGTATACTGTGGTTGCTACCTATGCAGCATGACATTGCACACTTTGGAATTTAAATTCAGAGGTCTTTGAGTCTCTGTAGATATGTCTGGGAAATCATTGAAATTAAAAGTTTTCTTTCTTTCAAAGACTAGGTGAAAAATTACAAAAATAATGAATTCTTTTCCTTTATAAGTTAAATAAGGTAAAAATAAATAAAAGCTCAAATAAAGCAAGTAGAATTTGAAGCTGTCCTATTGGTAGTGCCATAATCCTATAGACTTCTGGATGATCCATCCTGATATACTTTCCTGATAGCAAAGACAGACATGATCAAGAAATTCTATTTGGAGTAAAATTGATTTTTTCATTTATACTTGCAACAATAAATAATTTTTATGGTTATGTTATATTTAATTTCCAAATAACATTATTGTGTAACTGAAACATGTAATTGTAACTTACCATATATAATCAGTTTCTGAAGTATTTCTTAAAAATTTAATATCTGGGAAGTCCACACAAATGAAATCCAAGGGTAGTAATTACAGTTTCAAAATCCAAAGGCCTTTCACTGTCATAAATATTTTTTAAGAAAAAATATTTAACATCAGGCCCTGTCTGGAGTAGCTCAGTGGATTGAGCATGGGCTGCGAACCAAAGTGTCGTAGATTCGATTCCCAGTCAGGGTACATGTCTGGGTTGCAGGCCATGACCCCCAGCAACCACACATTGATGTCTCTCTCTCTCTCTCTCTCTCTCTCTTTATCCCTTCTTCCCTCTCTAAAAATAAATAAATAAAATCTTTTAAAAAAACTTTAAAAAAGTAAAAAAAAATATTTAACATCAGCCTTATGTGAAATATTCTGCTGCATTACTCAGAATAACTTTCAACCAATGGATATATTTTAACTTTATTTAAAGCTAAATTTAACTTTAAATTTAAAGTTAAATTTTTAAATTTATTTAAAAATTCTGAATTTTTGTTTCTATTACTTTTTTCATATTTCATATGTGTTGTGGTATTAATACTATTGTTTTTAAATGAGGCTCAGAGACTCCTGTTCTCAACAAATATCTTGGTGAATACACTTTTGCTTCAGGGCAAGTACAACTTAATATTTATAACTCTGGGAAAGCAGAAGCAGAACTTGAAATTGCAGATCTTTGAGACTTCCAAGTGTTAGAAATTGGAGTTTAATAGCTGATGTGAACTTCAGGGGATGGGCAACATTATTCAAATACCATGAAAGAGCTAAGAGTACTAAGAGTACTCTGAACTTTGAAAATTTGGGGAAAGGAAAACTGTACTACTAGTTGACATTTTGATAAACTATGGCTAAATTCAAAATACCTTGAATCATCATCATACTGGGCTAGTTTGAGCAAAACAACATGGCAGAGACAAAGCAGTAAAATAAAAACACATCTCAGTGATTACACTTGAAATAAAATTAAGGCAATTTTGAAATAATATAGCATTAAATAATTTGAGAAGTTCAAATGGAAACCAAATAAGTGAGGTGACTCTGTGTATTACTATTTCTGTTCACAAAGTTATATTGCTCTTTACTCACAATGATCACTGCAATCAAGACAACAAAGGACTTCAAAATAATTTTATTTTGCATGAAACTACTGTTTTGTAATTGCATCACAGTGAATAATTCAAGCAAGAACTGTAATATTTTTACCATTTTTAAATTATACTTTATTGATTATGCTATTACATTTGTCCCAATATTCCCCTTTTGCCCCCCCCCACTCAGCATTTCCCACTCCCTCAGGGAGTCCCCACACCTTTGTTCATGTCCATGGATAAGGCATATAGGTTCTTCAGCTTTACATCCCTCTAGCTGTTCTGTAACTACCAGTTTATACTTCTTAATCCTCTCACCTCCTCATCCATTCACCCAAAACCACCTACCATCTGGAAACCATCAAAACGCATTTTGTATCCAGATTCAGTCTCTGATCTGCTTGTTTTCCTTGTTTTTTAGATTCAATTTTAGATATGTATTTATTGCCATTTTATTCTTCATAGTTTTTATCTTATTTTTCTTAAAAAAGTTCCTTTAACATTTTATATAATAATGGTTCAGTGATGATGAACTACTTTAGCTTTTTCCTGTCTGGTAAGCTCTTTATCTGCCCTTTGATTTTTTTCCTTCCTCTTTTTCATTAAATATATTTTATTGATTATGCTATTAAAGTTGTCCCATTTCCACCCCTTTATTCCCCTCCACCCTGCATACCCCCTCCCTCCTGCATTCCCCCTTTAGTTCATGTCCATTGGTCAGACATATAAGTTCTTTGGCTTCTACATTTCCTATACTATTCTCAAACACACCCTCCCTTGTCTATTTTCTACCTACCATTTATGCTAATTATTCTCTGTACCTTTCCTCCCTCTCTCCCCCTTCCATTCCCCTGTTGATAACCCTCCATGTGATCTCCATTTCTGTGAATCTGTTCCTGTTCTAGTTGTTTGCTAAGTTTGTTTTTGTTTTTAGGTTCAGTTGTTGGGAGCTGTGAGTTTGTGAGTTTGTTGTCATTTTATTGTACATATTTTGTATCTTCCTTTTCTTAGATAAGTCCCTTTAACAGTTCATATAATAAGGGCTTGGCAAGGATGAACTCCTTTAACTTGACCTTATCTGGGAAGCACTGTATCTGCCCTTCCACTCTGTTTTTTTTTTAATATATTTTATTGATTGTGCTATTACAGTTGTCCCATTTCCCCCTTCTCTCCCCTCCACCCTGTACCCCCTCCCACCCACGTTTCCCCCCTTTAGTTCATGTCCATGTGCCATACTTATGAGTTCTTTAGCTTCTACATTTCCCGTACTATTCTTGCCCTCCCCCTATCTATTTTCAACCTACATTCTATGCTACTTATTCTCTATACCTTTTCCCCCTTTCTCCTCCTCCCACCCCCCTGCTGCTAACCCTCCATGTGCCCTCCATTTCTGTGGTTCTGTTCCTGTTCTAGTTGTTTGCTTAGTTTGTTTTTGTTTTGCTTTAGGTGTGGTTGTTAATATTTGTAAGTTTGCTGTCCTTTTACTATACATGTCTTTTCTTTATCTTTTTTTCTTAGATAAGTCCCTTTAGCATTTCATAACATAAGGACTTGGTGGTGATGAACTCCTTTAACTTGACCTTATCTGAGAAGCACTTTATCTGCCCTTCTATTCTAAATGAAAGCTTTGCTGGGTAGAGCAATCTGGGATATAGGTCTTTGCCTTTCATGACTTCAAATACTTCTTTCCAGCCCTTTCTTGCCTGTAAGGTCTCTTTTGAGAAGTCAGCTGACAGTCCAATGGGAAATCCTTTGTAGGTTACTGTCTCCTTATCTCTTGCTGCCTCTAGGATTCTGTCCTTCATTTTTACCTTGGCTAATGTAATTATGATTTGCCTTGGTGTGTGATTCTTGGGTCCAACTTCTTTGGGACTCTCTGAGCTTCCTGGACTTCCTGGAGGTCTATTTCCTTTGCCAGAGTGGGGAAGTTCTCCTTTATTATTTGTTCAAATACATGTTCAATCTGTTGCTTTTCCTCTTCTCCTTCTGGGACCCCTATAATTCGGATGTTGGAACGTTTAAAGGTGTCCTGGAGGTTCCTAAGCCTCTCCTCATTTTTTTGAATTCTTATTTCTTCATTCTTTTCTGATTGGATGTTTTTTATTCTTCCTTCTGGTCCACTCCATTGATGTGAGACCCAGCTTTCTTTCCATCACTACTGGTTCCCTGTGCATTTTTCTTCATTTCACTTATTGTAGCCTTCATTTTTTCATCTAATTTGTGACCAAAATCAACCAATTCTGTGTGCATCCTGATCACCAGTGCTTTGAACTGTGCATCTGATAGGTTGGCTGTCTCTCGGTTGCTTAAAAGTACTGACCGTAGGGCTCTCAATTCTGAGTGAGCCATCTTTTTTTCCCCCTTTGGTCTGGTTGTGCCTGTTACGCATGAGGGGCAGAGCCTTAGGTGTACACCAGGGCGGGGCACCTCAGTCGCTGGGTTTCATGTTGTATGTGGGGGCAGGGCCCGAGAGGGAACAATGGCGCTTGCTCCATTCCCCATCAGACCTCAGTCCCTTCCGCCACTTCCCCCAAGCAAACTGGGCCCCTCTGGTGTGGGTGGGCTTGTGTACCCCATGGGACTTTCCAGTGACCTCTTCTGTGAGGCTGGGAGTCTCTCCCTGCACCTCAACCCCCACAGGTGTTTTCAATCAGTGCCCCAAGGTTCAGTTTCCCAGCACTGTGATCCTGGGTTGCATGCAGTGCCTTGCTTCACAGTCACTGCCTAGCTGTGTGTGCTGGCTGCCACCCCTCGGCCAGGGTCTGCCAGTTGCCAGTTGTGCACTCAGGGTATGCCCACTACAGTCTTGTGCACCCCGGATGCCTTATGTGCCCGGTCCCAACGTTCTCTGCTCTCCACGCTGCAACCCTGCTCGGCTGCCCAACTCCACCCCTCCTACTGGTCTGGATGAACGTGCCTATTTTAACTTCTTGGTTGTCTGACTTCCATACAGATCAATTTTCCATCAGTTCTGGTTGTTATTCTGTTTCTAAATTGTTGTTGTCCCTCTCTTGGTTGTGCGAGGAGGCACAGTGTGTCTACCTATGCCTCCATCTTGGCTGGAAGTGCCCCTACATGTATCGTTTGTATATATTATCAGTTATTCAAATATGTGCTTGGATTTACTTGAAAAACTTACTGTTTTCTAAAACATAAATTTCTACCTTTACTCCAATAATCCTTTCCACCTGCTTTATTTATTTAAATTATGGTGCTTTCTCATTTTTTGACTTGAATACCATAAGTTTCTCATTTATGTACTAATATTTAAGTTAAGGTAAAACCAGTTAGACTAAAGACAATGTGGAGGGAAAGTTGAATTTGGGAGGTGGGGGGTGGATAGGGCAGGGGAGAGTAATTAGGGAAAAATGGGGACAATTGTAACTAAACAATAAAAATATTTTAAAAAGAGTAGCTTTACATAATGGATACAGTACTTCATAGTCTGAGTTTATTTACATCAACTAAGCTTTTTCTTAAATAGTTTCCAATTAGCATGTAACACAATACCAATGGAGAGAGATTCCATCATATTCAAGTAGAAAAGTATCAGTTTCTTATGAAAGATGCATAGAAAAATGACATCCTTATAAAAGACTCATTTTGGCACTACTCTAAAGGTGATATTTACAATAAAAATTGAGGACTAAAATTTTTTATTTACAATAAAAATAGATAAATACAATAAAAATAATTTTGTACCTCACAAATCTATATAACCACACTTTAATCTTCCAAATAAAATTAATGTAGGTTTATAGGAGTGTTTAGTAGAGTATAGTCCAGAAGTAAGCAAGTTTGGGCTTATCTGGCATTGCCTATGAGTAATTTAAAAAAAACTTTCACTTTCCAATACAGTCTAACTAGAGAACACCAAGATTAACTTACAGAACAGCATGATAGTTTACCCTGATGATGCTTCAACACATTAATCTTGTACCTAAGTGGCAGACTGTGGAAGACCTCACCTCATACACTTTATTAAATACTACATAAAACAAACTTGGGGGAAATTTATAAGTTATGTTTAAATATAACTTTCTCTAGAATGTAGTGGTTACAAACACAGTTTGTAGAGTCAGATTTTCCAAGCTAAAAAGTCCTGCTCATTCCCTAAGTGACTCTTTGACCTTGGGTGGTTGTTACATTTTTCTACGCCTCAGTCTCTGCATTTGTAAAATCAGAGTAATAATAGAACCTACTTTATAATATTATTAAAAAGATGGAATAAGTTAACATATCTAGCCTTTGTAACAGTGCTACTGTTTTTCATTTCTTTTTTAGTGAGCTGCCTATCAATGTCCTCTACCTTTCTCTAATGTTTATAACTGTGCTCCCATGCAGTTATAATATATAATCTGTGCATTTAAGCAATGAAGCCTGTGAACTTGAAAGAACAACCATATGCTGAATCAAAAAAGAAAATAGGTATTAGGGTTTCTGTGACTAGGCTACTCTTCAGTCTGTGGAGGAAGGTGGCAGAGATGAGAGGATCTATAGTAAAAGTTGGCACTTGATCCTTCAGTGGTTCAGATCTTCTCAGTCCTCTCTAGCTGCAAAAAGTAATTCCTTCCCCCACCAAAAAATAGGTAAAACAATGAGAATACAATAACTCCTGAAGGACTGATAAGGTAGCATAGGTGGAAACCAGTTTCTGCCACAAGTCAGAAGGCTACACATGTTTTGTGGACTCTCAGGACAATTAATGTAAATCACTGTCCCCTCCTGATTTCACAGACCCCAGAATTCTGCTGCATTATTCCCTCTGTGCCAGTCCCTGATTTTGCTCTCTGGCTGCATAGTAGCAAAACCAATTAGCCTACACTTGCTGTTTTCTTACCATTAACACTGAAACTGTGTACCTCCTCATAACACCTACAGCATTATATCTCTACATGAAATTCTTAAAGCAAGACCCTGACAGCAGAAAGGTTATCAGTTTTCCAAAAACATACAGACAGAATACACAAGAGAATGTACCTACTCTCTCTAGATATTCTTTCTCTGCCAAAGCAATTGGATATAGAGAATGTTTTTTATCTCTTTATTTCTTACTGTGTTTTTCCATTACTATTTAATTACCGTATAGCCCTCCCCCAAAATAACCACCCTATTGTCCATGTCCATGAGTATTTTTACCTTTTTGCGCGATCCCACCACCCTCTAACCTCCCCCAACCATAGTTGTAATCCTGCTCTCTATCTATGAGCCGGGCTCTATTTTGCTTATTAGTTCAGTTTTTCCATTACATTCTACATATAAGTGAAATCATATGGTATTTTCTTTCTCTGGCTGGCTTTTTCACTTAGCATAATGTTCTCCGGGTCCATCCATGCTGTTACAAATGGTAAAATCTTCTTTTTTATAGCCAAGTAGTATTCCATCATGTAAATGCCCCATCGTTTTATTCAGTCATTTACTGATGGACACTTGGGCTGCTTCCATATCCTGGAAATTATAAATAATGCTACAACAAACATAGGGGTGCTTATGTTCTTTCAAATTAGTGTTTTGAATTTCTTCTAATATATGCCCAGAAGTGGGATCTCTGGATCAAAAGTCAGATTCATTATTATTATTTTCTTCTTTATTTAAATTATATTTTATTTATTATGCTATTATAGTTGTCCTGATTTTTCCCTCTTTGCCACCCTCAACTCAGCACCCCCATTCCCTCAGGCAACCCTGCCCATTGTTCATGTCCATGGGTCATGCATATAAGTTCTTTGGCTACTCCATTTTCCTATACTATACTTTGCATCCCCATGGCTACTTTGTAACTACTTATTTGTACTTCTTAATCCCCTCAGCTCTTCACCCATTCCCTCATACCCCCCACCCATTGGGAAACCATCAAAATGCTTTCTGTATCCACAATTTTTCTCTGTTCTTCTTCTTTGTTTGGTTTGTTTTTTAGACTCAATTACTGATAGATTTGCATTTTTTGCCATTTTATTGTTCATACTTTTGATCTTCTTTTTCTTAAATAAGTCCCTTTAACATTTCATATAATAATGGTTTGGTAACAATGAATTCCTTTAGTTTTTTTTTTCCTGTCTGAGAAGTTCTTTATGTGCCCTTCAATTCTAAATGATATCTTTGCTTGGTAGAACAATCTTGGCTGTAGGTCTCCACTTTTCATGACTTTGAATCCCTTCTTGCCAATTGATCCCTTTTAGCCTGCAAAGTTTCTTTTGATAAATGAGCTGCCAGTCTTATGGAAACTCCCCTTTAGATAACTAACTGCTTTTATCTTGCTGCTGTTGAATCTCTCTTTATCTTTAACCTTTGGCATTTTAATTATATCTAGAATGAGCCTCTTTGCATCTATCTTGTTTGGGATTCTCTGTGCTTTCTGGACTTACATGTCTATTTCCTTCACCAAATTAAGAAAATTTTCTTTCATTATTTTTCAAATAGATTTCCAATTTCTTGCTGTTTCTCTTCTCCTTCTGGCACTCCTGTGGTGTGAATGAATGTTGAACCAATTGAAGTTGTCCCAGAAGTTGTCTATACTATCCTCATTTGGGGGGATTCTATTTTTTCTTCTTGTTGTTCCAATTGGTTGTTTTTTTTTTCTTTATGTTCCAAATCATTGATTTGACTCTCAGCTTCAATTACTCTACTGTTGTTTCCCTTTAAATTGTTCCTTATTTCAATTAGTGAATCATACATTTCTGATTGGGTTTTTTTTTATGCTGTTGAGGTCCTCACTGAGTTTCTTCAGCATCCTTACAACCAGTGTTTTGAACACTGCACCTGATAGATTGTGTATCTCCATTTCACTTAGCTCTTTTTCTGGAGGTTTGATCTGTTCTTTCATTTGGGCCATGCTTCTTTGTCTCCTTGTTTTGGTGGCCTCCCTGTGTTTGTTTCTGTCTACTAAGTAGAGCTGTTTTGACTCCTTGTCTTGACAGTGTGGCCTAATGTAGTAGGTGTCCTACAGGGTCAAGTGGCACAGCCTCTTCATCACCCAAGTTGGGTACTCCGGGTGTGCCTTTTTGTAAGCTGAGTATACCCTTCTCTTGTAGTTGAGCCTTGGTTGCTGTTGGCAGATCAATGGGAGGGATTTACCCAGGTCAGTCAGCTGCAAGGACTGGCTGTGACTACTGACATCCAACATCCACTCTACATGGAGGATCAGCTGTGCAGAGACAGAGTGGTGGTTCTCTGATGTGTTCCATAGCTCTATATTGGGTGTGCTGGTCCTGGAGTTTTCAGGTGGTACAGGCCAAGGTCAGCCCCCAACTGTATTTTGCCTGGGACATCCTGTCTGAGCTATAAAGCAATCTGAGATGGATGTTACTTGTGCTGGTTTGGACATTCCAAATTGAAGCCAAGCTTTGAATTTAAGCTGGTTGTTATTTGTGCCAGGTCAGGGACTCACTGAAGCTAGCTCCTGCTTGTTTGGTAGGATTTAGGAAGTTGTGAAGCATGATCCAAGACCAATTTGGAAAAGTAGCTTGGGTGGGCCTATAGTTGGATGGGGCAGAGTCTATCAGGATCTCCAAGGCAGGTCAAACAATGTTAGCCAGGTTGATGAAGTCTCAGATATGCCACCAGCTTGCTAGCTCTGTGAGAGGAAGATTTAGAAAATAGACAATGGCCTCTGCTCATCTTGATGCCAGGCAATTCAGTTTCTACCTGTATACCACTGGTGCCTTTCCAGGTGCTACCCTAGTTCTGGAGCTCAGAGGGAGTGAGTCTGAGTAGGTGAGTCTGTGTGTGGGTTCTTTAAGAGAAACTGCTTGGTGTTCAAGAAGTTTCTTCCACCAGCTCAATCCCCACTGGTTTTTACAGCCAGAAGTTGTGAGGACTTATTTTCCTGGCACTGGAACCCTGGGCTGGGGAGCCTTGTATGGAGCTGAGACTCCTGTCTCCTGAGATATCCCTCCCTAATTTTTATCCACCATATGTATATATGGGACCAGCTTCTTCTGTGTCTGTGTCCCTCCTACCAGCCTGGATGGATGTAGTTTCTTTAATTCCATTGTTGTCAGACTTCCATTCAACTCAATTTATGACAGTTTTGTGTGATGGTTGTTCTATATTTTAGTTGTAATTTTAATGTGGTTGTGAGAAAAGGCAAGGCATGTCTGCCTATGTCAACTTCTTGACAAGTAGTCAAGAATCTTTTTAAAGTCATAGTTTAGGGTTAGCTTTCAGATTAGACAGAGGCAGAGTATAAACCAAAGAATTAAGATTTTAGCACAGTGCCAGACAGGTGACAAGTCTTCTATAAATGTTATGGTTTAATAGTAATAAATACCATTATTATTACTACTAGTATTACAGCTAAAGATACAGGTAGTCATTTGCAAGGACAGAAAAAAATTACCCCAAGAGAATTTTATATGAGAATTGGAGAAATCAAATCTCTTTATTAATAACATCAAAAAAGTTGGAACTCATAGTAAATGGGAAAACTACAGCAAAATTAGATCTCCTTGGACAAAAAGTAAAAGTGTTCACTGCCTGACACTTTCTTAAACTTTCAGATACATCTCCATTTTCAGCCTCAATAATCTCCTTGCCCCTCTTTGATTTATGGGATTCTTCCCAGTGGTAGCCAAATCATGGTAACAGGCTTTCTTGGCTTAGAATCTTGGCTCACACTTCTTGTCTTATTTTACTTGGACTTGTTAACAAGGACTTAGATTTTCTAATTCATGAATAGCTTACGAAGTTCAAGACATCCTAACACTAGCAATAGCCCTCAGTATTGCCTCTCTTAGCCTCAAGTGCAATCTTGAGAAATCTCCCCATAAGAGATCAAAGATAGCACAAGCAGAAGAAAGTAGCAGCTTAGCATAGTCAGTGGGGACAAACAACCAAAGATTACCAATATCTGGATAATTTATAAGGTTTGGAAATGCTTTTTGTTCAGAATCTCTGCTCCAGGAACAATGGACTTAGTTTTCCTCCATCTCCAGTAAAGAATTTGATATTTGTACTATAGCCTCATTGTATAGTAGAAACAATTATTTATCTTGAGTTTAATCATCCTAAATAAATTTTTCTTAGTTTCAAAGACTGCAAAAAATAGATTGTATATCACTGATTCATCAAAACTTTACACACATATATATATACGTGTGTGTATATATATGATTTCACTCATATGTGGAATCAAATGAACAAACTAAACTAACAAACAAAATAGAGATAGACTCATAGAAAACAGGATGACAGCTAAGGGATAGACAGTAGGAAATGGAGGGATTGAAGAAAAAAAAGGACTCATGGGCATGGACAACAGTGTGGTGTTGGGGTGAGGAGAGTATAAGGGGACTAAATGATAATGTAAAACAATACAATAAAAAGAAAGAAAAAGAAAAACTCAGATATATAAAGTGGGGAAATACTGAAACAGAATCTCTTGCTTAGTGCTGCCAAACAAGAAATTTTAGTCTATCAGATGTTATACATTAAATATAAAGCCTTAAGGAATTTGTGGTTTCCTTTTGTTAGTATAATCTACTTGCTGATTTTTGCAAAATTGGGATAGGGATCATCTAAAATATGAGAATATAGTTTTTGACTATTCTTTTTATACAGTGTTCAATACCCCCAGTTTTTTTTTGTCATAACATTATCAATTATTTCTCTCACAGTTTTTACATTAATATGTAATTATCCTGTTTTGCTATTTTAATGCATGCCCATATTTTTGACCCAAACTTTCAGGAAAAAAATATTACATTTTCATTTTTTAATTCAATTTTTATTCATTTGTATTTATATACTTGTTTTTGTATTATTAAGTAATTTTAGCATTTATTCTTTAACATATTATGGTACAGGAAATTTTACATAACAAACAATTACAACACACCAGAACAGATACAAGGTATTTCAGGCAGTACCCATGTATAATGTACATTCTTATTTTTCCCTCAAAAATTTGGGCAAAACATATTCACTACCATCATAAAATGTGGTATTTTATTTCTTAAATTATTTATTGTCTCTTATGCTTTGTAAAGTTGATTATAGCAGAGACTTTGTTATGTCTTATTCAATGCTAAATTTTTAGCTTCAAATACAGAGCTGAGTGTAGATAAGTGCTATGTTAATGTTAGTTAAATATATGAATGCAGCCTGATTATTTAATGTTGCATTTACACATGAGAGAAGGAGGTTTAGTGAAATTGCACTTGATGGATTTGAGATCTTCAAGGTAAAATCCAGAAGTGAGCAATAGCTTGTTAACTTTATGAGGTATTACCTTCCCTCTTACATTACTTACCTTTTTTAATATGTTTTTTTTTTTTAAGTGGTTCTTAGCCTTGAGAGCATACTAGAATCACCTGGGGAGCCATATAAACTCTGATGCCCAGACCACACTCCACTTCTATTACTCAGAATCATTATGTGTAAAGTTCTATGTAAGATTCTAACATGAACTAAGGTTGAGAATGTCTGTGTGTATATGTGTGTGTTTGTGACCATTCTGTGTGTGTACAGATGAAGGTATTTAAAGGCAGGTCCAAAGTTTAAATTTCCATGAAGAAGCGGAGCCATGTTGGGAGAATGCTGATCTGGCAGCTTTATAGGACAGTTAGGAGTATAGGTAGGATGACAGTGAAGCAGCCAATTACTAATGCAGTTCTCTAAATAAGAGGTAAGAAGGACCTAACTTAGGCAGCAATAGTGATGATACAATGAAGGGAATAGGAAATATATGTGAGATGCACCATGGAAACAGCTCTAGAAGATATGGCAACAGATTGAATGTGAATCCTACAAGGAAGACAATCTTCAGAGCCTTGACAATTGTGTCTAGCCTGATTCCTGAAGTAATTTGTTACACACATGATGTAAGTTAATACTTTAAATAACAGTGAACCAAAATAAAAACTACCTTTTTAGGGCATTAATAACTGAATAGCATAATTGCTATGGAATTATTTTATTGTCATTAGTATTAATACATATTTTGTGAGAAACCAAAAATTAGTGACTATACTTTGAGAATAGATATTCTTCAAAACATGCAATACAAACATCAGGCTATCACCAGGGCCAAAAATTCTGCAAATATTTATAAATAAACTAACAACTCATTTAAGTAAAAGATTAATTGAATCACTATGAGTTGCAACTATGCTTTATATTAAGTAGTTTTGTTTATGTCATTATATTCTGGAGGGCTTGATGAATTGAGCAGCATAAATTCCAGTGCAACTTAACTACAATATTGGAAGAGTTTCATAAAGTCTGAAGATCTCAATTGTCTTGTCTGTAAACTGAAGAAAATAGTATTTTATCCACTTGATAGTAACAATTCTGAACCATGTTTTTCCCCAAACTGTAGGTATTTGTTTACATATTATATTAACATATACATATATGACACTTCTGTGTGTGTATAAGAAAAGCATTAAATAAGGAATCCAATGTCTTGTGTTCCAATCAATTTCCAACAATGCAAAAACTAGATAAATAACCTCTAATTTTCTTTTGAGTTAAAGTTAAAGATAACAGAGAGGTTGAAAAAGGTGAAGGGATTAGACAAAGAACATATATGCATAACCCATGGATATGAATAATGGTGTGGAGATTGTGCAAATGGAGGGGGGTAAGTTGAGGGTGGTGCAAAGGGAGAAAAATTGGGACAACTGTAATAGCATAAACAATAAAATATACAAATTAAAACATAAAGAAAGAAAAAAGATATCAAGGAAAATTGACATTCTGAATTTTTAAAAAGAGAAGATAATGCCCTGGTGGATCTAAGAAAAGTGGAATTGTAAAAATGTTCTTGAGTCTTTCTCCATCCACTGATTGTATAAAAACACATGAGGTAAATGATGACAATGCAAGGATTTTCTGTAGTATTTAAAAAGTAATAAAAGTGATTTTGTTGCCATTTTCATATTGAGCGAGATTACTTTTTACAGAAAAAATTTAAGAGAATTTTCAAGAGAAGTCTTCTGCTTTATACAAATGTCAGTTGTACAATGAAGAAGACACTTTATTTGGTGGCATTTTTGTATATTCCTTTTCACAATGCTTGTGTATGCATGTAGGTAAAATAAATTAGTGATAGTAGGACTGAGTTGATCAAGTGCAAAATAAAAATTGCAGGGTGTAGGAATAATTCAGCCTGTTATTTTACACCACCAGAAAGCTATAACACTGGAGGGAAATAGTCACACCATCAGCAAACCTGTAGAAAATACTTTCACACCATTGGAAAGGGCTGTGTCAAATTTCCCAAGAAATTATGAAATGAACCAAATAAAATAAACCAAGCCATCAAACATCAGCAAGACAGGGGTGGGTGGCTGGTAAGCACCATTTTTGCTGACACAAATCATTCGGACAAGCAGGCTGGTGGATTATATAAAATTCAAATACAAAATGGTAAAGAATGTAGTATTGAAACCATTGGTCCAATAAAGCAACTTTCAGAAAAAGTAAATAAAATTAACAGCACAGCTCTGAGCTACAGTAAAAATGGCAAAGTTACTTAGCAGAAAAAGTATAAAACACTGAAGTTATTAATTTTAGAGCAAAGGAGTATTTGTTGAGCACATACTATGTATCAGCCTTTGTGCTCGAGTAATTCAGATGCCTTGATGGGGCTTATGTTCTGGAGAAAGAAAAACAGATAATAAACATAGTAAATTACATAGTGTGTTAGAAGTTGATATGCAGTGGATAAAAAATAGAATAAAAGTTTGAAGTTTCAGTTCTACTCAAGGGATATACATAGAATAGTCAGGGTAAGACTCATTGAAATTTAAGCAAAGACTTGAAAATCTAAAAGCATGTCAAGTTTTAAGTTGGGGAGAGGTGTTTCAGGCAGAAGGAAGAGCTAGAGCCAAAGTTCTGAGGTGTGAGTATGCACGGCATGTGGAAGAAGAGCAAGGAAATTAGTGTGGCTGGAAAAGCAAATATGAGTGGGAGAGCTATAGGCAAGCAACCAGATCAAAGAGCGATTGGGTGTGAGTAGACCGTGTAAACAAGTTGAGCCTGGAAGCCATCTTTAAAAGAATGTTGGCTTTTATTCAGGGTTTTAGGTAGAGGAATGATATTATTGGCACAGAAGAGTTAGCATTTCTGTGTTGAGAATAGACTGGCAGTGGGGCAAAGTAATGGGGACTATGGAAGTATAGAGAAAAAAGTAGTATAACCTTGATGAAGATGTGTTTTGAGCTGATTACCTATAAAGAGAATGAGTTGTGACTCATATCTAAGTGCACATAAAACATGGTGGAGCTGGGAAGAGATTAAGGGAATTGCTTGAACTGGGAGATTTGGTTCTTTTCTTTATAAACATCTCCTTAAGGGAATTTTATTTTTCTTAGTTTGAGTACTTTCTCTGAATCCAAAGCCATATTATTTTGCCTTCCTCTAGACTGAGCTCTAACTCCTTACCTTAAAATACCTGCTGGTTTCCACTTGGTTATATGTCCATTTCTCCAAATCGGTGGTTTCAAAACATATCATGTTTTCACCCAATTTAATTTTCTTAATCATTAGTCCACAAGTCTGTCAGTCATTCTGGGTTAAAAGCAGAAACCTCTCTCATTCATAGTTCCTCATCCCATATATCTAGGTAATCTTTAAAGATGTTAACAATTACTTCAAAATAACTCATATAAAATTGTTGCTTCTCTTTCTTACATCTATCACCTGAAACAAAAATATATCTTATTCCGATTCCCAGCCAGGGTACATTCCTGGGTTGCAGGCCATAACCCCCAGCAACCGCACATTGATGTTTCTTTCTCTCTCTCCCTCTCCCTCCCCCCCTTCTCTCTCTAAAAATAAATAAATAAAATCTTTAAAAATATATATATATATCTTATTCCTATAATATTCTAATAGTTTTTATGAGTTAGCCCATCCATTCTACTAGATCCTACCTAAGATTCTCATAAACACTATTTTCACTGACATGCAGAATACTCTGCATGATAACTCTGCTCTTAATTTTTTGAGTAGTTGCCATAGTCTTCCATAGTGACTGTACTAGTCTGTATTCCCACCAGCAATCAGTGAGGATTCCCTGTCCATCACCTCTTCTCCAACACTTATTTCCTTTCTTGTTGATAATAGCCATTCTAACGGGCATTTAGGTGGTACTTCATTGTAGTCTTCATTTTCATTTCCCTAAAATGTAGTAAAGTTGAACATCTTTTCATATATCTGTTTGCCATTTGTATGTCTTCTTGGGAGAAGTGTGTGTCCTCTGCCCCTTTTTGGTTGAACCGTTTCTTGGCTTGGTGTTGAGTTTTATGAGTTCTTTATATATTTTCTATATTAACCCTTTGTTGGAGTTGTCATTTGTAAATATCATCTCCCATTCTGTCAGTTGCCTTTTTTGTCAATTTCCTTTGTTGTGCTGAATATTTCTAGTTTGACATAGTCACATTCATTTATTTTTGCCTTTACCTCTTTTGCCTTTTGGCGTCAGATTCATAAAACATCCTCTACAACCAAGGTCCACAAGCATAGTACCTATGTTTTCTTCTGTGTAATTTATCATTTCAGATTTTTATTTACATCTTTGGTCCATTTCAAATTAATTTTTGTATATAGGGACAAACTGTAATTGAATTTCATTCTTTTGTATATGGCTTTCTACTTTCCCCAGCACCATTTATTAAAGAGACTTTATTTTCTCCATTTTGTGTCTTTGGCTCCTTTGTTGCAAATTATCTGCAACAAAATCTCATGTATATGATCTTGGCTCTCAATTTCATTCCATTGATCTGTGTGTCAAAACACCCAATACCAAGCTGTTTTGAATATCGTAGCTCTGTAAAATTTGAAGGCCGGTAATGTGATACCTCCAGCTTTGTTCCTTTTTCTCTGGATTGTTTTGCTTATTCTGGGTCCTTTGTGGTTCCACACACATCTTATGCTTTTTGGTTCTACAAGTATTTCTTTTAAAAATGACATTAGGATTTTGATGGGGATGTTTTAAATCTGTTTATTGCTTTTGTATAATATGACTATTTTAACTGTATCGATTCTTCCAATCCAAGAAAATGGATTTTTTTCATTTTGTTGTAGTTTTTTCAACCTCTTTTAGTAATTCTGTGTAGTTTTCAGTATATCTTTTTCACATCCTTTGTTAAGCTTATTCCTTGGCATTTTATTCTTTTGTTTGCAATTGAAAAAGGATTTTTTAAAAATTTTTGTTATGACATAGAAAATCTGTGGCTATTTGTATATTGATTTTGTATCCTCCACATTTGCTGTCTTTGTTTTTTGTTTCTAATAGTATTTTGGTGGAGTTTTTAGGGTTTTCTATGTACAGAATCATGTCATCTCCTAAAAAAGTGACTATTTTACTTCTTCCTTCTCATTTTGGATGCCTTTTATTCCTTTCTCTTGCCTGATTGCTCTGTCTAGGACTTCCGAAACTATGTTAAATAAGAATGAGAGGGAGGATCCTTGTCTTGTTCCTGAATGTAGAGGACAAGCTTTCAGTATTTCACTATTCAGTATGATACTGGCTGACAGTTTGTCATATGTGGCTTTTACTATTGAGGGTTTTAATCATAAATGATGTTGTATCTTATCAAATGCTTTTGTTCCTGCATCTATTGATAAGTTATATAACATTTATTCTTTGTTTTATTAATATGGTGCATTACATTAATCGATTTGCATGTATTGAACTATTCTTGTGCCCCTGGAGTGAAACCCACCTGGTCATGATGTGTTTATTTTTAATGTAGTGTTGTATTTGATTTGCTAGTATTTTATTTAGGATTTTTTATCTGTATTCATCAGAGATATTGATCTGTGGTTTTCATTTTTGTGTGTTATCTTTGTCAGGTTTTGCTATTAGAGTTATGTTGGCTTCATAAAATATGTTAAGAAGCATTGCTTCTTCAATTTTTGGGAGATTCTGAAAAAGATAGGTTTGAAATCTTCTCTGAGTGTTTGGAAGAATTCCCTTGTGAAGCCATCTGGTCCGGGACTTATTTCTGGGGAGAGTTTTGCTGGTAGTTTCAATTTCCTCACTCCTGATCAGTCTGTTTAGATTTTCCAATATTTTATGATTCAGTCTAGAAAGGTTATATATTTTTAGAAATTCCATGTCTTCTAGGTTATTGAATTTGGTGATAGATAGTCTTTCATAGTATTCTAATATGAGTCTTGGTATATCTGTAATATATGTGGTAACTTTGTTTCATTTCTGATTTTGTTTATATAAGTCTTTTTTTTTCTTTTTTTTCTTAGTGAGTCTAGCCAGGGATCTGTCAATTTTGTTAATCTTGTAAAATAATCTGTTCTTTTTTAATTAATTTTTTGTAAATACTTTTGCTCCCTCACTCTATTCTGATCTAATTTTTATTACTTTCTTCTGCTGATTTTGAATTGCTTTGTTCTGTTTTTCTATCTTTTTAAGATGTAAAATTAGGTCATTTACTTGGAATTTCTCATTTCTTGAGATAAGCCTGTAATAAGCCTGCAACACTACATCTGTCTAGAAAGTATCCATCCATATAATATGAAAAATAGAGACATTTATTGAAGAAGATACAAGATACAAGAAACGGTGTACATAGACAAGGAAACCTCAGTCCCCTTCAAAGTACATACCTTGTGACCTCACAAAGTTCTTTCAGTCACCATCAGCTGTCCCATCGTATTTTCCTCAGTCTTGTAGATGATCTGAAATCTCTTCCCTTTCAAAGGTAATTTTAGTTTTAGGAATATCCAGAAATCACAGGGTGCCAAATCTGGGCTACAGGGGGACTGTCACCTGAGTGACTTGATGTTTCACCAAAAAACTCTTCACATGACTTAATGTTTTAGCAGGCAGGTTGTTGTGATGAAGCTGCCAATCACCAGTTGCGCATAGCTGTGTCCTTCTGTAACATCTGAATAGTTTCTGCAGAGGAATGTTCAAGCTTAATGCAAAGTTTGATGCTGATTTGTTGCTTTACTCACTCAGCCATTTTGAATGTGACAGCCACACAATATACATGCTCACTCAATGGCATATACTGGCCCCTGACTAGTACAGTGAAGTTGTCATTGTTCATGCATGAAATTTCCAGTCCACTTTCCTTGGCTGCCAGGTTACTTTGATGTTGTGCAAATCATTCTCGTTATGTTCACAATGGTTGGACTTTTTCTGTACTGACCTCATAAATTTCCCTCTTATTACTGCTTTTACCGCATCCCATAAATTGTGATATGTTGTATTGTCATTTGCATACGTCTCTATATCTTTTTATATCATCCATTATTTCTTAATTGGTCAAGTCACTTTTTAGTAGCATGTTGTTTAATTTACACATATTCATGGGTTTCTTTATTTTCTTTTTGCAGTTGATTTCTAATTTCAAGGTGTTGTAGTTAGATAATTTTTTTGGTATAACTGCAGTTTTCTTGAATTTGTTGATAGTTTTGTGACACAATATATGGTATATCCTTCAGAATGTTCCATGAGCACTGGAGAATGTATAACCTGATATTTTGGGGTGAAAGACTCTGAAAATATAAATTATGTTCATTTGATCTAATGTGTCACTTAAGACAAATATTTCTTAATTGATTTGCTGTTTGGGGATAATCTATCTAAAACTGTCAGTAGAGGATTAAGGTCCCCAACTTTGATTTTGTTTCAGTCCAAGTAATTGCTTTATATATTGGTGCCTGTAATTGGTTGTGTATATATTGAGAAATGTTATATCTTCTTGATGTACTGTCCTTTTTACCATTATAAAATGTCTTTATCTTTGTCTCCCGTTACCTTTTTATCTTAAAATCTATTTTGTCAGCCCTACATATTGTTACTCCTGCTTTTCTGTGAATGTTACTTGATTGGAGAATCATTTCCCACCCTTCACTTTGAATTTACCTTCATCTTTATAGCTTATGTTTGTACTGAAGGCAGCACATAGTTGGGTTTTGTTTTCTGATCCAGTATGCTACTCTGTGCCTCATTATTGAATTGCTCTATTTATACTTAGGGTAACTATTGATGTATGAGGATTTCCTATAGCCATTTTATCTTTTGTTTTCTGGTAACTATGTGCCTCCATTGGTCCCTTTCCTTTTTTTGTCTATTGTTTTTGTTTGGTGGCATTCCATAATTCTTTCCTCTTTTATTTAATCCTTCTGTTTCAGTTTTTGTCTGTGTTTACCATTAGGTTTATGAAAAATAAAGTTTCATATACACATTAGTTTTTTTTTCCTTTTTTAAAAAGTACTTTATTGATTATGCTATTATAGTTGTCCAATTTTTCCCTCTTTGCCCCACTCCACCTAGTACCCCCATTCCCTCCAGCAATCTACCCTTTAGTTCATGTTTATGGGTTGTGCATATATATTCTTTGGCTTCTTTATTTCCTATACTATTCTTAACATAGCCTGTCAATTTTGTACCCACCTGTGGCAGATACCGGCCAGCAATATTCATTTCTGCTGCAGATGCTCATCAAAAATGCGAGAAAAACATACACAGAGACAACCAGGTCCTGTGGGGAAACAGGGATAGAACAGACACTCTCTCTAGTGGAGAGCACCCATTCTCCATCCCCAAGCAGATTTTTATTAAGAATACAGACTTAGTTTGTGGATTCACAGTCTGGCAGAAAATATCAAAAGAAGTAGGTGACTTACAAAGGTGCAGACAGAACCCTTGCTGTGATTCTGGGCAGAGCCTGGAGTTTTAACATATGAAAAAAATGCATGGCTCAAAAGGCTAGTTTTGGTTTCCTGCCTGTGCCTTCAAATTCTAATCTAATAACATCCTCCAGCAAACAGATCTCACAGGATCTTGCATATTCTATGTCCCAGGACTGATTACCCTGGGGTTCCACTGTTTCTGGTCTGGGCTGCACCACCCCTGCTCTTTCCATAGGCCTGAGTCAACAGAGGAGACAAAGGCAGCCAGGAGACTTGGATTTCTCACTTCTAAGAACAAGGACTCAGGCTTTGACAAAGCCGAGGGGGCAGGGGTTGATATCCATCACCCCTTCATTTCCACAGCCCCAAATCTCTTCCCAGAGGTCTCCTTGTGATCATGCCTGTCTGAGGAGATTCCCTCCATGGGAAATCTTACCCGTCATTGGCTAACTGATCAAGCATAGGAGGTCAGGCACAGAACAAGCAGCGTTCATACCAGGGAAATAAGTTTTGTCTCCTTCGTGGCCCCTGGCCCAGAGGTCTCTCACTCAGCTTAAGTCACGGGGGGTTACAGCTTCCTGAGACCAGGTGGGGCGGTGTCCAACACCCACCAATTGTGCTTCTGAATCCCTGTACCTTTTCCCCCATTCTCTCCCTTCCACCTCCTAGCTGATAATCCTCTATACCATCTTCATATCTATTATTCTGTTCCTGTTCTTTTGTTTGCTTAGTTTGCCATTTTATTTTGTTTTGTTACTTTGTTTTCAGATTCAGTTGTTGATAGTTGTGAATCTGTTGCCATTTTAATGTTCATAGTTTTGATCTTCTTTTTCTTAAAAGTCCCTTTACATTTCATGTAATAATGGCTTGGTGATAATAAACCCCTTTAGCTTTACCTTATCTGGGAAGCCCTTTATCTGTCCACTCATTCTAAATTATAGCTTTGCTGGATAGAGTAATCTAGGTTGTAGGTCCTTGCTTTTCATCACTTTGAACACTTTTTGCCAGTCCCTTCTTGCCAGCAAAGTTTCTTTTGAGAAATAGGTTGACAGTCTTCTGGATATTCCTTTGTAGTTAACTTTCTTCTTTTCTCTTGTTCTTTTTAGGATTCTCTATCTTTAACCTTTGGCATTTTAATTATAATGTATCTTGGTGTGGTCCTCTTTAGTTAAAACTTATTTGATATTCCATGTGCTTTCTGGACTTGTATGTTTATTCCCTTCACCAAATTGGTGATGTTTTCTTTCATTATTTTTTCAAACAAGTTTTCAGTTTCTTCATCTTCCTCATCTTCAGGCATCCCTGTGATTCAGATGTTGGTACATTTGGAGATGTCCCAAAGGTTCCTTATACTATCATAATTTTTGTGAATTTTTTCTTCTTTTTTTTTAATTACTTATTTTTTTTATTTTAATCATTGTTCAAGTACAGTTTTCTCCCCCCTACTCCCATTCCAGCCCACCCATCCAACCCTCCCCCCTTCCCCCCATTACCCCCCACCCCTAGTTTTTGTCCATGTGTCCTCCAAATTTGTTCCTGTAAACCCTACCCATTCCCCCCTGAAATTCCCTCTTCTCTCCCCTCTGGCCACTGTCAGACTATCCCCTATTTCAGTGTCTTTGGTTATATTTTGCTAGTTTGTTTTGTTTTGTTTTGTTGTTTAGATTCCTGTTAAAGGTGATATCATGTGGTATTTGTATTTCACTGCCTGGCTTGCTTTGCTTAGCATAATGCTTTCCAGCTCCATCCACGCTGTTGCAAAGGGTAGGAGCTCCTTCTTTCTTTCTGCTGCATAGAATTCCATTGTGTAAATGTACCATAGTATTTTGATCCTTTCATTTACTGATGGGCATCTAGGTTGCTTCCAGCACCTAGCTATTGTAAATTGTGCAGCTATGAACATTGGGGTGCAAAGGTTCTTTTGTACTGGTGTTTTAGTGTTCTTAGGATAGAGTCCCAGCAATGGAATTGCTGGGTCAAAAGGCAGATGCATTTTTAGTTTTCTGAGGAAGTTCCAAACTGCTTTCCATAGTGGTTGTACCAGTCTGCAGTCCCATCAACAGTGCACTAGGGACCCCCTTTCTCCACATCCTCTACAACACTTGTTGTTTGTTGTTTTGTTTATGATGGCCATTCTGACTGGTGTGAAGTGGTATCTCATTGTGATTTTAATCTGCATCTCTCTGATGGCTAGCGATATTGAGCATCACTTCATGTGTCTTTGGATTTTCTGTATGTCCTCCTTGGAGAAGTGTCTGTTCAGGTCCTTTGCCCATTTTTTAATTAGGTTATTTGTCTTCTTAGAGTGGAGTCGTGTAAGTTCTTTATATATTTTGGAGATTAAACCCTTGTCTGAGGTATCATTGGCAAATATGTTTTCCCATACAGTTGGTTCTCTTTTTGTTTTGATACTGTTTTCCTTAGCTGTGCAAAAGCTTTTAATTTTGATGAGGTCCCATTTGCTTATTCCTTCCTTTATGTCCCTTGCTCTAGGAGACAAGTCAGTAAAAAAGTTTCTGCGTGAAATATCTGAGATTTTCCTACCTACGTGCTCTTCTAGGACTTTAATGGTGTCATGTTTTATATTTAAGTCTTTTATCCACCTTGAATCTATTTTTGTATAAGGTGTAAGCTGGTGCTCAAGTTTCATTTTTTTGCACGTAGCTGTCCAGTTCTCCCAACACCATTTGTTGAAGAGGCTATTCTTATTCCATTTTATGTTGCTGCTTTCTTTCTCAAATATTAATTGACCATAGAGGCTTGGGTTTATTTCTGGGCTCTCTGTTCTTTTCCATTGGTCCATGTGCCTGTTTTCATGCCAGTACCAGGCTGTTTTGATTACAGTGGCCTTGTAGTATAGTTTAGTGTCAGGTATTGTGATCCCTCCTACTTACTCTTCTTTCTCAAAATTGCAGCAGCTATTCGGGGTCGTTTATGGTTCCATATAAATTGTTGAAGTGTTTGTTCTATGCCTGTGAAATATGCCATTGGTACTTAAATAGGTATTGCATTGAATGTGTGAATTGCTTTTGGTAGTATGGACATTTTGATGATATGAATTATTCCAATCCATGAACACGGTATATGTTTCCATTTGTTTGTGTCTTCCTTGATTTCTCTCCTTAGTGTTATGTAGTTTTCTGAATACAGGTCTTTTACCTCTTTGGTTAGGTTTATTCCTAGGTATTTTATTTTTCTTTTTGCTATTTCAAATGGGATTATTTTCTTGATTTCTGCTTCTGCTGTTTCATTGTTGGTGTACAGAAATGCCTTTGATTTCTGGATATTGACTTTGTATCCCGCTGTTTTACCAAATTCATTTATTAGGTCAAGCAGTTTTTGGTAGAGTCTATAGGATTTTCTATGTACACTATCATGTAATCTGCAAACAGTGACAGTTTTGTTTCCTCCTTTCCGATTTGGATTCCTTTTATTTCTTTTTCTTGTCTGATTGCTGTGGCTAGAACTTCCAGTACTATATTGAATAGAAGTGGTGAAAGTGGATATCTTTGTCTTGTTCCTGTTCTTAGTGGAAAAGATTTTAATTTTTGCCCATTGAGTATGATGTTGGCTGTAGGTCTCTCATATATGGCCTTTATTATGTTGAGGAATGCTCCCTCTATTCCCACTTTACTGAGTGTTTTTATCATAAATAGGTGCTGTACTTTATCAAATGCTTTTTCTGCATCTGTTGATATGATCATGTGGTTTTTGTCTTTGCTTTTGTTTATGTGATGTATTACATTTACCAATTTGCGAATATTGTACCATCCTTGCATACCTGGAATGAATCCCAGTTGGACATGGTGTACGATCTTCTTAATGTACTGTTGGATGCGGTTTGCCAGTATCTTGTTGAGGATTTTAGCGTCAATGTTCATCAGCGATGTTGGCCTGCAGTTTTCTTTTTTTGTCGTGTCTTTATCTGGTTTTGGAATTAAGATGATGTTGGCCTCATAAAAAGAGTTTGGGAGTCTTCCATCTTTTGGATTTTTTGAAATAGTCTGTGAAGGATAGGTGTTAGTTCTTCCTTAAATGCTTTGTAGAATTCTCCTGTGAAACCATCTGGTCCAGGGCTTTTGTGTGTTGGGAGTTTTTTGATCACTGCTTCAATTTCTTTTGCTGTTACTGATTTGTTCAGGCTTTCTGCTTCCATTTTATTGAGTTTTGGAAGATTATATTTTTCTAGAAATTCGTCCATTTCATCTAGGTTTTCAAATTTCTTGGCATACAGCTCTTTGTAGTAATTTTTTACAATCCTTTGTATTTCTGTGGTATCTGTTGTAATCTCTCCTCCTTCATTTCTGATTGTTTATTTGGGTTTTCTCTCTTTTTTTCTTGATGAGTCTGCTTAAAGGCTTGTCAATTTTGTTTATCTTTTCAAAGAACCAACTCTTGGATTCATTGATCTTTAGAATTGTGCTTTTAGTCTCTATGTCATTTAATTCTGCTCTGATCTTGGTTATTTCCTTCCTTCTGCTTGCTCTGGGCTGTCTTTGTTGTTGTTCCTCGAGTTCTTGTAGATGTAGGGTAAGTTGTTTGTTTGAAATGTTTCTAACTTTTTTAGGTGGGCCTGTATCGCTATGAACTTCCCTCTCAGGACTGCCTTGGCTGTGTCCCATAAGTTTGGGTTGTTGTGAGTTCGTTTTCATTTGTTTCCAAAAACCATTTGATTTCTTCCCTAATATCATTCTTGACCCATTCATTGTTTAATAGCATACTATTTAATCTCCATGAATTTGAGTGTTTTGGGTTTTTCTCCTTGGGGTTGGTTTCTAGTTTCAGTCCCTTGTGATCCAAGAAATTGCTTGGTATGATTTCATTTTTTTTGAAATTGTTGAGGCTTGTTTTGTGTCCTATCATGTGGTCAATCTTTGAGAATATTCCATGTACATTTGAAAAAATGTGCATTTAACTTCTTTGGGATGGAGGGTTCTGTAAATATCAGTAAAGCCCAGTTTGTCTAGGGTATTGTTCAATGCCACAATGTCTTTGTTGATATTTTGTTTGGAAGATCTGTCCATTTTTGATAGTGGGATGTTAAAATCCCCCAAAATAATTGTGTTGCTGTCCATATCTTTCTTGAAGTCCTCTAAGATTTTCTTTATGTATTTGGGTGCTCCTATGTTGGGTGCACATATATTTACAATATTTATGTCTTCTTGGTGAATTCTTCCCTTGAGTATTACAAAATGACCTTCTGGGTCTCTCTTTATTGCCCTTCTTTGGAAGTCTATTTTGTCAGATATGAGTATTGCTACCCCGGCTTTTTTTTCCTGTCCATTTGCTGGGAAAATTTGTTTCCAGCCCTTCACTTTCAACCTGTTCAGATCTTTGATCCTGAGGTGGGTCTCTTGTAGACAGCATATGCGTGGGTCATGTTTTCTTATCCAATCAGCTATTCTATGTCTTTTGATTGGAGCATTTAATCCATTTACGTTTAAGGTTATTATTGATAGGTACTTATTCATTGCCTTTTATGTACGTGTAATCCTCTCTCACTCTCTCTTTTCCTTTCTTTCCTTAAAGCAGTCCCTTTAGCATCTCTTGCAGAGCTGGTTTAGTGGAGGTGTATTCTTTTAGACTTCTTTTGTCTGAGAAGCTTCTTATTTGGCCTTTTATCTTGATTGAGAGCCTTGCTGGGTAAAGTAGTCGTGGTTGCAGGCCTCTGGTTCTCATTACTTGGATTATTTCTTGCCATTCTCTTCTGGCTTGGAGTGTTTCCATTGAGAAGTCAGCTGTTAGCCTTATTGGGGCCCCCTTGTATGTTACTTCCTGTTTTTCCCTTGCTGCCTTTATTATTCTCTCTTTGTCTTGAAATTTTGCCATTTTAATTATGATGTGTCTTGAGGTGGGCCTCTTTGGGTTCCTTTTCATTGGGACTCTCTGTGTTTCCTGTATTTGTGTGACTTTTTGTCTCATCAAATTAAGGAAGTTTTCCATCATCACTTGTTCAACTAGGTTTTCTACCCCTTGTTCTTCTTCTTCTCCTTCTGGTATCCTTCTTATACGGGTATTATTATGTTTCATATTGTCTTGCATTTCTCTTAATCCCTCTTCATTTTTTCTGAGCCTCTTTTCCTTTTCTTGCTCTTTCTGGGTGTTTTCTTCTAGTTTGTCCTCTAGCTCACTGATCCGATCTTCTGCTTTGTCGATCCTGCTTTTCCTTCCTTCTACTGTGTTCTTCAGTTCAGAAATTGTATTCTTCATCTCCTCTTGGCCCTTGTTGAGAGTTTCTATTTCCTTTTTTATGCTGATGTAGTTTTCATTGAGTTCATTGTAGCTTCCCTGTAGTTTCTCATAGCTCATTGTGAGCTCATTGAGCTTCCTGACAATCACTGCTTTGAATTCAATATCTGATAGTTGAATTGCCTCTATTTCATTTAGCATTCTTTTTGAGACTTCCTCCTTTCCTTTCGTTTGGGGATTATTTCTTTGTCTTCCCATTGTTTGTGAGACTCTTCTTGTTCGCCTCAGCTTCTTATATTGATCTCTTCTGGCTCCCTGGGTTTATGTTGTGAACTTCTTTAGTAGAGTAGCAGTGAGTTTCAGTGGTGCTGTTTCCTTGATCCCCCAAGCTCACTGGTCTTGGGCTGTCGTTTAAGTTGGCTTTGTGTTTGCCTTTGTGTTTTGATTGTTGTTGAGTCTTTCTTTGGTGGTTCCTTCCCACCAGCTGGTTAAATGTGGGTCACTCTGTCCACCACCTTCTGTATTTTGTTTTGCTGGTGAGGGCAGGTTGTGTTGAAGCTGGTTCTTCTGTGTGTACAAGGTTTAAAGAAATCTTGTTCAGTTGTTTGTATTGGGTACTGTCTCTACTGTTTAGTTGTATTTCCAGATAAGTCCTGGATTGAGGTTTCTGTGGTTACTACTCCCTCCATCACCTTCTTCTGTTGTTATCTGTTAGTGGTTCCTTTGTTGTTGGCTTTCCTCTTCCAGTGGGTATCCTGGTGTTCACCTCCTTCACCTATTCTTTTTTGTCATCAGTTGGAGAGGGAAGGCAAAATGGTTTAAGACAGCAACATAGAATTCCATGCTATTTACAGTATTAGCAAGTAGGGAAGATGTAGGAGATCTTTTCACTATGTATAGTGTTAACCGTGGTCTTCCACCCAGCTAGCTGATTTTTAGAAAGGATGGAAAGAAGATAAGACTGTTGTTGGGGGAGGAAGGATTTTGAGTTGGATCTATAAAGCAGGGAGGTTGTGGGCGGTCAGATTCTGGGGTAAGGTGAGAGTAAAGGATAGTAAATAGGTGTAGTGTGTGAGAGAATAGAGTTAACTACTACAGTAATAGAGTTCAGGAAACCTTGAAATGGGCTAAGATCTGGGGTTGGGGGTGTTGTGAAGTAATTACAATTGCATGGAACAGCAGTTATTTACAATAATATTATGGCCACATTCATATGGCAGAGTCTATGAGATCTAGGTAACAAGAATAGGGAGTAGAGAACATCGAGTAGTGTGCTGATGTGACTCAGGTGAGTTATAGGACAGTAGATTAGTAATACAGTATAGAAAGAGATATCAGGGGAAAGCTGTCAGGTCATACAATATATCCAGCCTAGCAAAGCAGTCTATACAAAAAGAAGAGGGATATAAAAATACTGTTAAAAAAACATGTAGGAACACTGGAAAAATAATAATAATACAAATATGCAATAACTTGCAGGTTCTCTATAATAGCAGAGTGACATTTATTTCACTGTCCCAGCTGTTGTGATGCCCCTTCTTTGGGTTCAACTTTGGTCTTTTCACAGATCCAAGATTTTGTCTCACTTGTAGGTATTTAGGAAAAAATCTAAAAAAGTAAAAAATAGAAAAGGCAGACGAAGGAAGGAAGAAGAGATAAAATTGGAGGACAGGAAGGAGGAAGGAATAAAGCAAGGAATCAGGTAAGAGAGGAAAAATTTTTAAAAAATTAAATTTTTTTTAACAATTTTTTAAAAAATTAAAAATTGTTAAAAAAATAGAATCAAATTAAAAAGTCTCTTGATTTCAAAGTGGCCAAAACAGTTTTTCTGCTCTTGTTGGTTGAGACAGGCTGAAGGATGATTTGTTTGGCTTTTCTTTGTTGGCCCGTGGAGTTCGCCTTGGCCCCTCAGCTTTGGGCCTTGGGTGTGGGAATCAGGTCTTTCCCCAGGGTTACTGCTGTGGGCTGGTGTGCGGGGATGCTCTCCCTGCAGGCGCGCCCCTGCGCCGGTGCTCCAGTGCGCGGGTGCGGCCGTCCGCTGGTGGGCTGGTGTGTGGGTGGGCTGGTGCGACTGTGCCTGTGTGCCCATGCCTGAGCGCTCACAGCTGGGGAGCAGACAGGCTAGAGCCACTGATCACTTTAGGAGAATTCCCCAAACAGTGTCTGTGTCTATTCACTCCTTCCTCTTGAGAAATTCCTCCCATTCGAGCTCGCCGCTCCCCACAGTGGCCTGGCTTCTCTCACCGCCAAAGCTCCAGCCAGACTGGTGACCATGGGAGTCCAGATCTGCTGCGCTACCCAGCCCCTCCGGTGTCCACCACCACCTCTAAAGGCACTCACCGCCCCCGTGTGTTTGCCAACACCTGGATTCCTCCCGGAGCCACTCAGACCTTGCTCGGCTGGGGAGGGAGCAGTTGACCTGGCTCTCTCCCAAGAACCCTATGGTAAACCCAGCAGCGGCCCCGGGCCTGGGGCTGCAGCCCCGGGACCACACACTTGTCCTGGGACCCTACCTTGTTGCAGCACTCCCCTTAGGATCCGTTCTTTGTTCTTTCAGTTCTGCCACAATCCTTGGTCCTCTGTTTTCAAAAATGCTGAAATATGTTGGTTGCTTGCCTTTCTACTCCATAGATCGGTCAGGATTTTCTCCCCTGAGCAGAGGAAAGACGAATCTGCTCCTTCCTACTCTGATGCCATCTTAGATCTCCTGAATTTTTTCTTCTTATTGTGCTAGTTGGACACTTATTTCTTCCTTATGTTCCAAATTGTTGATTTGAATGCTGGCTTCATCCCCTCAACTATTTCTTTAGATATTTCTTTATTTCATTTAGTAGAACCTTCATTTCTTCCTGGGTCTTTTTTTATGTTGTTGCCATACTCAATGAATTCTTTGAGCATCCTGATCACCAGTGTTATGAACTCTGAATCTGATAGGTTAGTTATCTTCATTTCAATTTAGATCTTTTTTCTGGGATTTTGTTTTGCTCTTTAATTTGGGCTAAATATCTTTGTCTCCTCAATTTGTTATTCTCCCTGTATTTGTTTTTGTGGTTTAGGTAGAACTGCTTTGACTCTTTGTCTTTGTAGACTGGCCTGTTGTAGAAAAGGCACCTATAAATTGTGAGGGGGAACTTAAATAGATAATCACCAGGGTGGGGCACCCTGCTTCACCACTTTGTGGCTGTGTGTTAGGGGAGAGCTTGTAAAGGGGACAGTGCTGCTGCCTGACTTCTGGTAGTTTTTCCAGCACTCTCTATGTTTACAGTCACTTTACCCACTCCCCATATGTGACTGGTGGACTTCCAGCTGTTGCCCTGGTACTGAATTCCAGAGGTTAGTGGTTGCATATATTCTGTCCATCAGGCCTTTTAAGCAGAGTCTCCTGAAAACATGACATTTTCCTCCACCAGCCCTACGTACACTAGTTTTTTTACAGCAAGAATTTATGTGGATTTATATTCCTAGTGCTAGAACCCTGGGCTTCCTGGCCTAGGGCTGGGATTGCTTACTCCCAAGGTATCCCTCCCAATTTTTATCCACATGTGAATGTAGGACCACCTGTTCCACCACCACTGCCTCATCACACCACTCCACCTTTGTGCACCTCTCCACCTGTTTCCATGTTTCCACCCCTCCCACCTATCTGGAAGAATTTGGCTTCTTTATATCCTTGGTTGTCAGACTTCTACACAGTTTGATTTTCTGATGGCTCTGGTTATTATTTGTATTGAAGTCTACTTGTAATTCTTTTTTCTGCAGTTGTGCAAGAAAGCAAAGCATATTTACCTACACCTCCATCTTGACCAGAAGTCATTTTTTTTTTTCCTTTTGAGTACATCTGACCTCCATTCTCCTTTGGAAATTCAGACATTTACCACCTTCCCCTTTTATGTTTTTGTTGTCACAAAGTATCCCTGTTTTTGATGTAAGTTTTTTTGGTGATCTTACTCATAGTATTGTGATCTTTTGTTCTTTGTTTCTGATAGAATAACCGCTTTGAGCATTTCCTGCAGTGAAGGTTTTCTGGTGATAAATTCCCTCAGCATCTGTATATCTGGAAAAGTCTTTATTTCTTCTTCATATTTAAAAGATAACTTTGCTGGAAATATTATTTTTGGCTGTTAATTCCTCTTTCAGTAGTTTCAATATTAATTTCTGCTCTCTTCTGGCTTGTAGAGTTACTACTGAGAAGTCTGATGATAACCTGACAGATTTTCCTTTATAGATCACTTCATACTTTTCCCTGGCTGCTTTGAGAATTTTTTCTTTGTCATTAATTTTTGACAGCTTTAATACAATGTGCCTTAGCAAAGACTTCTTTGGATTAAGGTAACTAGGTGTTCTGTTTGCCCTTGGATTCAAGGGCATAGTTTTTTCCATAAGAATGGAAACTTCTCATTCACTATTTGTTAGAATAGATACTCCCTTCCTTCCTCCTTTCCTTCCTTCCTTCCTTCCTTTCTCCATTCCTCCTCCTCCTTCTCTTTTTCTTCTGTTTTCTTCTTCTCCTTCCCCTTCTCCTCCTCCTCCTTCTTATTCTTATTCTTTTATTCTTATTCTTATTCTTTTATTCTTATTCTTTTATTCTTATTCTTATTCTTATTCACTTATTCTTCTTATATTGTCTTTTCTGATAGAATCAGGTAGTTCTCATATAGCTCTTTCATTTTGTTTTTATGTTCAGGTTTATCTTTTCTTCTTTCTGTGTCATTTCTAGATTTCTATCTTCAATATCACTGATCCTTTCCTCGATTTGTTTTACTCCATTACCTATGCTCACTAGTTCATTCTTCATCTCTTTCATTGAATTATCCATCTCTAGTATTTCTGTTTGGTTCTTTTTTAAAGTTTCAATATCTTTGGTAACACACTCATTTTGTTTGCTTAGTTGTTTTCTGAGCTAGCTAAATTGCCTGTCTATATTTACCCTCATTTCACTGAATATTTCCAGGACTGAAATCTTGAATTCCCTTTCATTTATATCACATATTTCCATGTGTTTCAGTTTGCATTCTCAATATTTTTTTCTTTCTGAACTGCATTGCTATCTTGATTATTCATGTTATTTAATGTGTTCCTTCTCTGCCAGGGTCTAGCAGATTGCTGTGAAGAGGTCTTTTTATTATTTTCCAGTAGTTGGTACTAAATACAAGTTTTTTGTAGCTCTGTGAAATTCTAAAACTGATCTCTACAGCTGCCATAAGTATAGCTGTTATGCTTTGGGGTGGGTTGTCTATTGGAATCCACCATCTTCTTTGTTTTGTCCTCTCAGTAATGGCAAGTGTAGACTTTCATAGGGACCCCATACACATGCCCCAACCAGAGATCTCTTAAAAGTGTTCCCTTTGCTCAGTGAAACTTTTATTCTCTAGTATTAGTCCTTCAGTTTTCAGATAGTGTTCTCTGCAACCTAACACCAATGGCAATAGGAGGCAAGTTTTGAGAGTCTGTGAGGCAACAGAGCTCTGCAGCTTTCTTTCTTTGTCTGCAATGCCAACCATTCAATAGCCTTGGCTAAACCTCTGTGCTATGTCTTTGCTCAGATCTCTTGGTTCAGCCACAGTTCACAGTGCTCACTCCTGCAGTGAGTCTCTGTGCTCCTCTTGACTGAAGGAAGTGCTGGACACAGCTGGCTTTCTCCCCTTTCTGGGCTGATTCCACAGTGAGCTCCCAGTTACAGGGCAATGTCCATGCCCAGTCTACACTCTCTTCCCTCCTCACTTTCCTGTTTGTTCTCCCTTTCCCATATTAATTGTTTCAACATGCAATTCTCTCAAGCATGCCTGTGTGTTGACCAGCAAATCCTTCATTGAGTTATCACTGTTCAAGTTGAAATTTCAGAAGGAGATTCCAAGGAAATCTCTTACTCTGCCTTTTCTCTAATGTAACTTGAATCTCCATTTTCTTAAGAACAATTCAGGAAAAAATTTTATAAGTATATTTTCAAAGAATTAGTAAAAATAAAATATCTTTCGTATTTATCCAATCTTCTCTATCTTTATAGTTTCTGTTCCATAGAAGAGTCTTTTGTCAAAATATGTAACATGTGCTTTTAACTGCGCCCCCCCTTCTGATGCATCTGCTATGTTTGATACTAGAATGAACTCTCTAAAACATTGTTATCAATGATACTCTGCAATTAAAGTATATGATGAAAGTCCTATGTCTGAACTGTCCAATAGAGTAGCCACTAGACAAATATGACTGTTGGGCAGGTAAAATGTGTCTAGTGCAACAAAATAAACATTGATTTTTATTTAATTTCAATCATGTTAAATCTAAATAGCTGCATGTGACTGATGGCTATAATATTGGATATCATGGTTCTAAAATATATGTGCCTTGTGACAGTTTGCCATTGCCAAAAATTCTCAAATTTTAACGTGCCTGAGTAAACATTGCTCTCTGAGTAGTTTATTAGAAAAGCAGATGCTGATGTTTTATTTTATTTATTTGCTTGTTTATTTGCTTATAGAAGAAAAAGGTTGAGGGCCTGCCTACTAGATTAGTAATTATTTTTCCCCAGAGATTAAAGGTGATAAGGCTAGATGAGATTATCTTTGTTTTTTCTTCTTTAGAGATGGACAGAACTAAGAAAGGAGAGTAATAGCTTTGGCCTAGGATCAGAAAAATGGTTGATACAGTACTGCCCTAACTTCCACCACCCCCATATTCACAGGCTTATTTACCTTGTTTTAAACAAAGTGCTTCAAGTGCTTCCCTGTTCTAAGTTTTAATGTTTTTAAAGTTCAGATCTAGGAGTGCTATCCCTCTCCTACCTCAAATATCAGGTGCAGAAATCAACATGACACATCATAGAAACATATAATCAACTCTATTGCATTACAAAAGTTTATTTTAATCACATAAGTATACCAAATCTCTGTAGGTAGAACCCATAAATATAAATTCTTTATCTCAGGTGATTCTAGTAGAAATAGTGACTTATAATTCCAAATGCAAATTCACTGCTGTATTTTAGAAAAATCTTTTGTAATCTGGTTCTTCCAACTCTCCAGTTTCATCTTATATAATACCCACATTCTTGCACCATCTTTTACACTACTTTGTCAGCCTTTGACTAGGAATCAATCCTGCAAACTTTTAGTGTATGGGACAGTGTTCCAACCAACTGAGCTACCTGACCAGAGTTGTTAACTTAATTTTTGCACAATTTTATCAGGTGAACTATCATTTGGATTTTATAGATGAAGACATTTTCTTAGTTTAAGTAATGTATCCATTATTATGTAACCAATAAGTAGTGTGATAGCAAGACCTATATGCAGGAGAAATGGATAAGAGATTTATAAAGCACTATGATGGATAAAAACTTGATCTGGGTAGGAAAAAAAAATCCAATTTGCAATATTATATGTGAAAATTAAAAAATATGTATGAAAAAATACTTCAATAAGACACATTTAAACAAATATATGTATATACAACACATATGTTTATATGATTAACACAACACAATATATATTTATATATTAAGATGATTGGGTGGTTCATATGAGAGTGGTAGATGTGGATAAAAGAAACAATGAGTTTATGAATAAACGTATGAATGAAAGAAAGTAAAGAAGGTCTTATTTGAGCCCATTACAATATTTCAGGAACCAGAAATAGAGTAAAAGAGATAGAGATAGAAAAATTGAAGAGAAAGGGAGAGAGGGAATGAAACAAAGTGTTAGCTATAACAAAAGGTTTCCTTTATATGGAAAGTGCCAGGATTGGAATATGTTAATAAAAGCAATTATGAATTGCCCTCTGGAGTTTTTAAATACTAATCTACCAGCCATAGCTGGTGTAACTCAGTGGATTGAGTGTGGGCCTGCAAACCAAAGGATCATGGTTCCATTCCCAGTCAGGGCACATTCCTGAGTTGCAGGCCAGTTCCCAGCAGGAGATGCACAAGAGGCAACCATACATTGATATTTCTCAACCTCTCTCCTTCCCTTCCCCTCTAAAGATAAATAAATAAAATCTTTAAAAAAATACTAATCTACCACACTGTATGCATTACTGAATAAAAGCACCAGGTGCCAAAAGTTAAGATTTTAGCAAATGCATGCATGTTTCCTGGGAGCTGAGAGAGCAGTTAATTCTGTTGCTTTATGGTTTGCTCACTGTTTATTTTCCATTTTTTCTTAGTTGTTCTATACAATTGTATTTTTAAGCACTGTTTTTAAAGAATGAAAATTTCTGAAATGTACTTGATTTGTTTGAAATATTTTTTCATGTATTATATTCAACAAAATTACATCTACAACTGTCCCTTACTATGCGCCAAAAACTATGCTAAATTTTTTAATGAATATAAAATACTTTTGATGATAATGAAGCATGAAGTACTTACTCCCAACGGCTGAATTTTTTACCAAGCTTATTGTGGTTAGTATTAAATTTAGTTCTAATGCCTAGAACACACATTTATGCTAGCACATGCAAGTTATTCTAATTTTATAATCTCAACCATTCATTCCAGGAAATATTATCAAAGAAACTTAAAATGTGGCCCAAATAACAGAAAGTAATACTAGAAAAACCTTATTTCCAAAAATTTGATCCATATTAAATTATTCATCAAGATGTTTGTCAATATTTTGGTTCCCTTTTATTTCATCGGTGTATATATTTTTTCATTTACATGACTGACATAAGGAAAATATTTTAAAAGTGCTATCTAGTCCAAAAACATTTCAACATTGTTTTTCTATGTTGTTGTTGACTGGCTAGATCTGGTTCTAATTTCCCAGTATGACTCTGGGGCAAGACAGAAAGAAAAGTCAACATAGTTCCCAAGGTATTAAAAATATTGGAAGAAAATTCTAGTATTTCATTAAACATACACAATGCAAATTGAATCAAGATATGATGTCATCCTTTATTGAAGTATTTATTTTTATTACTATTAGCACAGTTCTTCAAGGTCAAAATGCACTAGTCTTACTAAAAAATATGGAATTTGCATCACATAGATCATTCTCTATTGTTTAGATAATAAACCATGAATTTGAGACACAGATCTAGGAAGTAGATGATATCAAAATTCAAAGATTAGTGACAGTATTTCTTTGCAAATGCTTCATTAGAAAAAAATTAGTTAACATTCGTGGTTATGTTGGAAAAAATGCAAAGAATAGTACAGCCTATCCTTTTTTCTTTAAGAAGTTGTGGAGGCTTTTTTTTAGCAGTATGATTTCCTGACATAACCCTACTCTGCCATTCTACTAAATTTCCTCTCACATCTTCTGTGCATTCCCTCCCACATACAGAGGACAGAAGTGAAACAAGTGGAGAAGAAAATGATGAGAGTAATGCTAAGGGAAGAGAGCAGTGTGTTTAATATCACAAGATCAGAGGGAGCCCAGAAGCAGAACCTAGAAAAATCTTTTCACAGCATGCAATATTGAACAAAAATCCCCAGAAAACTCAAGAACTACTATTATCCTGTTTCAAAACAAGAAAGTTAAGAAAGGTGACAAAAGGACCAGAGAAAGGATAGCACATACCTTCAGCTACCTGTGTGTCAGGTGGAAAGTTTTCATCACAGCCCTTTAGTTCTTCTCTTTGATGTATAAACCCCACCAAGACAATATGTCCTTGAACCAAAATGAATCCTCTATGATAGACTATGACTCTTGGTGGTAAACAAAGCTTTTAAAGACATAAACTAGCTCCATAGGAGGTCTTCACTCACTTTAAGTTAGCTTTTGATTAAAATAAAAATTTATGTAGGAGCAAAGTTGAGTGAAGACATTCAGAAACTTTTATTCCATTTAGAACAAATAAACATGAAAATGATACCTCTTCAAAACCTCTGTGACAGTAGGCAAATTGATGGAACCAGACAGTAAGATAAAAGGAGAAAACTTCAACTGCCTCAAGACTTTTACTTTCAGAAAAATAACTATCAGGGTTGAACTATCCCTAAATAATTTTTTCTACTGTGTTGCCTAACTTCCCCAGCAACACGTATGAACATATGTGCATTTGGCTTAACTAAGAAAGCTGTAAAGCAAATGTAAGGTAAAGGAAACTTATTCCTTTGAACTAATGGCAATCTATTTTAAGAAAGTCTCACAGATAAAAAGACGAATATGCAAACAAGTGAACAAAACCAAAAAGCAAGTGAGACATGGAAGAACAATGGGAAATAAAGTGAAGGAATTGAGGCTGGATTTTCCACATGAAGAGAAGTTTTAATGGATAAGAATTTTTCTGGCTTATAGCTATAGAAAGCGACAATAAAAATGGAACCTCTTGCTGCTAGTAAAAAATGAAAGCAAGGAAGCTCTGATTATTGGGTAACACAAAGAAAAAGTCATTATATGGTTATGAATTTAATCACCTAAATAATTACTTTGTTGGGTGTGGAGTAAAACATACTATTTCTAAAGGCAACTCTCATAAGGAGATTTCACAGCACAATCAGTAGAAGCATATTTATTCCTCAGATTTTGGAGCAGGTGAGAGAAACTTAGAATTAAGGGCATTATTAATAAAGTCATCATTTTATTTCTTAAACAACACCAGAGTATTTAAAAATGTCAGAGGTAGTGCCAAGTTATTCACTTCAAGTTCTCCAAAAGCACATTCTTTAAAACACTCACAAAATGTTAGGGAGAGAGAGAGAGGTTGAATTTTGTTAAATTTGGTTGAATTTGGTTAGTTATTCTTATCCTAAAAGAAATAAAATAAATTAAAACTGTCCATTAACCAACATTTTTAAGCTACTATGCAGAAGTTCCACTGGCAGATTAGATGGTTTGTAGAGGAAAGTTGATGCAATCTAACTTTACTGAAGAAAAGACATAAAATGAGATGTTTTATTTTTTCATTTGTAATTTTTCTTTCAAAACTTTAATTGTTCAAAATATGAAAATTTAGCCCTGGCTGGTATAGCTCAGTGGATTGAGCATGGGCTGTGAACCAAATGGTTACCAGTTCAATTCCCAGTCAGGGCACATGTCTGGGTTGCAGACCAGGTGCCCATTGGGGAACACATGAGAGGCAACCACAGTGATGTTTCTCTCCCTCTCTTTTGCCCTCCTTTTCCTCTTTCTAACAATAAATAAATAAAAATTCTTAAAAAGGGAAAATTTTTTTAAAAAATTAAAATTTAAAATACTAACATGTAAGTAAGAAGATAAAATTTTAAATTAATCAAAAATGTTCCCATAGAGGAAGAAAGATGGCAGTGATGTAGGTGGGAGCTGAGCCGACTTGCTTGTGCATTGAATGGGTACACCTAGCCAGTCTTTCAAAGCACACAGTTAAAAGCCAACAGAATTCCAGCTCATATGAAGTTTGAAAGTCAAAGAGTGCAGAAGACACTTATAAATGGTGGTAAAGAGATTTTGCTGGTGGACGGGAATGTCCCCGGGCCTTACACTCGACACTGCAGCTGCCACAGGAGCATTGGAAGAGTGCCAGGCCAGTGATAGCAGTGGCTCCCTCCCTTTCCAGAGTGGGGAAGTCTCAAACCCATACCTGGATGGGTCAAGTTGCCGGGGGGGGGAATAAAAAGGAAGTAAGTGACACACTGCTGGAGGTGCACATTGGCTGGGGCCACAGTCATTGGCTGGGATAGTACCAGAAAAACTCTGGAGCCAGATGAAACCTGGATCTAGGAGAAGAGATGGTCCTTGACTGGCCATGACCCAGATAGACTCTGGACTGGTCAGAGAGTTGGACTGTGCGGAAAGCCAGGTACTTGTTAGGAACAGCAGGAGGAACCCAAGGGGATTTTTTTCAAAAAAAGAACTGAGCAGCTATGCAGGGACCTTTTGTGGGAAGAGGCCAGACCAGCAAAGAGGTAGGAGTTCGGGTGCAATTTGCTCCCACTCAGGATGTCTACCAGATTGATCAAAGGTGAACAGCAAGGGCTCAGAGAGGCAGAGTCTCCCAGAGAGATTTCTTCCAATAGAGGAAATGACCATTCGTGCAGGACCTCCTGTGCACACAGGGACCAGGCCAACAAGGAGGGGGACGAGGTGTGGTTTGCTTCCACTCAGTACATCTCATGGACTGATCAGAGGGTTACAAAATGAGGTGGATTATCCATGCTGGTCTGGCAAAAATGTGCAGAGTGGACAGTGTAGGCCTCACAGTGCTTTGAGGGAGTGGGCTAGAAAATGGGCACCTGTGATTACTGTATCCCAGATTGAGTCTCCATCCTTGCAGAGCCATAGGAAAGGAGCATAATGGAGCCCAGCCCCCCTCTACTTGCAGGAACCAGGAAGACCTCTGAAACTGGTTTGGCAGGTGCAAAATCAGCAAGAGGCTTTTTTTTTCTCCAAGAGTAAGACAGTAAGACCTAGAGCTGCTGTGAGAAAACTAGAGACAGATCCAGAAAAAAAGTGAGAGGGCGAACACCAACAGCTGAGACAAATTTCACTTTGCTATCATTCAGACTTCACTCATATTCCAAATAACACACTTGGAATTTTACTTCCTGATATTTTAGTTTTTATACTTTTTATTCAGATTATATATTTATTATGATACTATTGTTAAGCCAAATCCCACATAGCACCCTTCCCTGGTCTTAGTCCATTTCATCATCTTCCTGAGTTTTATTACTGGTGTGATTAACTCTATTTTCTCTCACACTACACCAGGTTTCTATCTATTACTCTCACAATTTCTCCATCCAACCTCGCATAAGCCATCTTCTTCTTTCTTAAATCAGCTCATGTTTTTTTCCCTTCTAATAAGAGTCTTTTTTTTTCTTTTTCACCTTCTATGAAAAGTGTTTAGTTGGGTGAAATATCATGGTTATTTCTGTACTTCTCCAAAACAACTCCTATTTCTTCACTACTTTTTTGTACTTTAAATCCCATAGAATACTCTTTTGCTGTCTTACTCCAGTTAACCTTCACCCTACCCACGATCAATTGAGTAAGGAATTTTATTTCATTGTTTTCCCTCCTTTTTTTTTCCTTTTCTTTCTTTATTACTCCATTCTCAACCTCTGTTTTCCTCCTTACTCTTATTTGTTTGCTTCCCCCATCCTTTCAAAATAATATTTCTCTACTATATACAGCTCCTATTCATTTTTTTTTTGCTTTTCTACAATACTCTTCTTATTCTTAAAGTTTAAAGCTTTACACTTTATTCAGTTGTCATTGCTATCAACACTACTACAGTTTTTCTGCAATTTTGCTCCCTTTAGTCCAATACATTTCCAATTTTACTTCTAATCTCTGAGTATACTCTTCCTTCTTCTTACCCTATTGTTACCATGACCCTTTTGTGTTTTAATTACATTGTAAATATTGCTGTCTCCCATTCTTTGCCTCAGTTCTATTCCAAATCTTATCAATTCCCCTTCCTCTTACCAGACATTTTCTCCTCTTTTAGTCATCTCATATTACCTTTTTCATATCTTATAACATCCACAATCTCTCTTCGCCTTCATTAATCTTACTTCAATTGTGGTTGAGACTGCTGATGTGGTGGGGGGGTACTTTTGGCTAGCATAGGTTTGGCTGTCTGGAAATACTGCTTTGTTAATCAACACCTGTACAACAGCATACAAGACAAGGTGGGAGGTGAGAATACCAGTATACCAGCTAGAAGGGAGAACCCACCAACAAAGGAGTCACCAACAGGTTAAGCTCAAATATAACAAGATAGCCCACACAAACATAACATTCAGTAGCCTAGAGCATTCAGACAAGGAAATCAAAGAGACCACACCACTGAGAACCACAGAATCCCTACCACAGAAGTACACCCTATGAAGACATCTGGCAAAGCAAAATATCTGGAATTATAGAAACAAACCAAAAGAGTCACCTAAAATGTGGAGATAAAGAAAGAGCCTGTAATCAAAAGTAATGGAAGATTCTCCAGTAAAAGAATTAAATAAAATGGAGGCAAGCAAACTATTAAATATATCATTTAAAAGTATGGTGATAAAAATGCTCAAGGAACTCACAGACAAAGAACTTAATGGGAACCACACAGTATGAAAATGGAAATAGAAACTATAAACAAGAACTAAGAAGAAATGAAGGATATAATATCTGAAATAAAAAATACACTAGAAGAAATTATAAATATGCCGGATGAATCAGAGAACCAAATTAGTGAACTAGAGGACAAGGTAGAAATAAACACCCAGGTAGAGCAGCAGCATGAAAAAACACCCCAAAATACAAAGACAGCTTAAGGGAACTGCAAGACAACATGAAATGCAATAACATTTGAATCACAAAAATACCAGAAGAAGAAATGGAGCGAGGGATACAAAATCTGTTTGAAAAATAATGAAATAAAATTTCTCTAACTTAGAGAGGGGAAAAGCCACACAAGTTCAGGAAGCACACAAGGTTCCAATAAAGATGAGCCCAAGAGGTCTACTCCAAGACACATCATAATTAAAGTACCAAATTTTAAAGATAAAGAATCTTAAAGGCAGCAAGGGTGAAACTGGAAGTAACATACAAGGGAGCTTCGATAAGGCTAGCAGGTGATGTCTCAACAGAAACACTATAAGCCAGAAAAGAACTACAAGAAATATTTCAAGTAATAAAAAGCAAAAGCCTTGAAACCAAGACTATTATATACAGCAAGGCTCTCCATTAAAATAGGAGGTGAAATGAGAAGTTACTCAGACAAAAGAAGGCTCAAAGAATATACTTCCACCAAACCAGCACTGCAAGAGATGCTAAAGGGACTGCTTTAAGAAAATAAAGAAAAAGAGTGAGAGACAGAGAAACATAGGTACAAAGCATGAAAAATGAATAAGTACCTATTAATAATAACCTTAAATGTAAATGGATTATATGGTTCAATTAAAAGACATAAGGTAGTTGAATGAATAAGAAAACATGACCCCCACATATGCTACCTACAAGAAACCCACCTCACTGAGAATGATGTGTTGGAAAAAAATATTCCAAGCAAACAGATTGGGTAAAAAAGGCTGGAGGAGCAATACTTATGTGAGACACAATAGGTTTCAAAACAAAGGCCATTAAAAGAGACACAAAAGGACACTTCACAATATTCAAGGGAAGAATCCATCAAGAAGACATAAACATTGCAAACATATATGCACCCAACATAAGAGCATAAAATATCTAAGGAAAACCTTGGAGGACTTCAAGAAAGATATAGACAGCAACACAATTATACCAGGGGATCTTAAACCCCCAATGTCAGCAATAGATAGATCTTCTAAACAAAATATCAATAAAGATATTGCAGCATTGATCAATGTCATAAATCAAATGGACTTAACTGATATAGAGACTTTCATCCCACAAAAACAAGGTACACATTCTTTTCAAATGTACATGGAACATTTTCAAAGATAGACCACATGATAGAACACAAAACGAGCCTCAAAAAATTTTAAAAAATTTAAATCATATCAAGCTTTTTCTCACACGACAAGGGCCTGAAACTAGAAACAAACCACAAGGAAAAAAATTAAAAAATATTCAAATTTGTAGAGATCAAATAGGATGTTATTAAACAATGAATAAATTAACAATGAGATCAAAGAATAAATCTAATGTCTCTAAAAACAATGAAATGAGCACGGAGAAGTGCAAAATCTATGGCACAAAGAGAAGATAGTCTTGACAGGAAAGTTTATAGTGTTACAGGCCAATCTAAAAAAGATGGAAACATATCAAATAAACAACCTAAACTTATATCTACAAGAACTGGAGGAATAAAAACAAAGAAAGCCCAGAGCAATTAGAAGGAACAAAATAACGAAGATCAGAGCAGAATTAAATGACATAGAGACTAAAAGAACAGTTCAAAGAAACACTAAATCTAGGAGCTGGTTCTTTTAAAAAAATAAATAAAATTGACAAGCCTTTAAGCAGATTGATCAAGAAAAAAATAGGACCCAAATAAATAAAATCATAAATGAAAGAGGAGAGATTACAACTGATACTGTTACAGAACAAAGGGGCCAAGGGTGATACACTATTACCAAAAGGAACCCTCCAGGTTCATTATGTCCACCTTCTTATAGGAAAGACATCTCTCAATGCCAGAGATTTGTGAAAAGGAAAGGAAATGTTTATTTGATGCTATACAGACCTAAAGTAGTGACCTAATGTCTTCATTAAAATATCAAAGTCCTTTAGGATATCCTCAGACCCCACAGTGCTTCCTTCACCCCCCCTGCCCTAATTCAGAGTACCGTAACTCAGGGAAAGCAGCAAACGTCTGAGATCCAGGCTCCTGACACCATCAGTTGTGTCGCTGTCCAGGCAGGACCTCTAATTAATCCAAAGATATGTGGCACCTTCTCATGGCCTACTGGCAAGAGTTCTTTCACCCTTCTTCTAGGCAAAGTCTCTTCTGCTTCCCAGGCCTCTGGGACAAAGGGAGCTCCCCAAAGCTGCATGATCCTCTTCTACCAAAGCTGTGGGGCCCTTCACTCTGGCCAAAATCACATGGTTCTTCTCTCCACCAAAGCTGTGGGGCTCCCCACTCTGGCAAAGCCGGGTGGATCTCCCCAAAGCTGTGGGGAAGAGGTGTTGCCACTATGTCAAAGCCAAGTGGCAATTCTCTACTAAAGCCACATGGTGGCTCCCCCTGCTAAAGCTGTGGAGGTCCCCACTCTGGAAAAACCTCATGGGCTCTCTCCTTAATGGCTGCCAGGTATGGGTTTAAATCCTCTAGTCAATCTTCCTCTGTACCCCCATTTCTGACTCCTCGTACAGTCAGTTACACCTGCCAGCATTCTTGTATTATTCCAAGTTTATTGGGCTGCCATCATGAGTCTGGGCAGGGGTGGTCCCATGTCATGGAGCCAATCTTCTCCAAGCTCCCATACAGGTGCTGTAGTTTGGGGGACCTGCCCCCAGTTACATCTTGGGGGGAAGTTCCTTCCATCCCCCTAGCTCAGAGCATAACCACAGCTAGTTAACATTTCTAAGTGACCAACCAAAGGCTATAGATATGTTAAATGACCATGCCATGGATTAGCTGCAAAGCTGTGGCTATATAAAACAGCCCTGCATGTTCTTGCTCCATATGTCCCTTCTTGCATCTCATACCTGAGGAGAAAGGGATGAGAACATCTTATATGTCTTTCTAATATTTCCTAGACACCTTGAGTTCTGGACCCCATTCCAAATTCCTTTCTGGGGCCCCCCTTTTGGCTGCACCCTGTATCAATACCACAGAAATACAGAGGATTGTAAGAAAGTACTAAGAACAACTATATTACAAGAAATTTGAAAACTTGGGTGAAATGACCAATTTCTAGAGACATGCAATCTTCCAAAACTGAATGAAGAAGAAACACAAAACCTGAACAGACTGATTACTGGAATTGAAGCAGTAATCAAAAAACTCATGGCTCACAAATGTCCTGAAACAGATGGTTTCACAAGAGAGTTTTACAAAACATTTCAGTAAGAGCTAAACTCTATCCTTCTCAGACTATTCAAAAAAAATCCAAGAATAAGGAAGACTCCCAAGCTTTTTTTATGAGGCCAGTATTATCTTAACTCCAAATCAACATAAAGACAAAACAAAGAACACTGCTGGCCAGTATCACTGATGAAGATACATCTTAAAACCCTCAACAAACATTTGAAAACTGGTTATAGCAATACATTAAAAAGGTCATACATCATGAGAAAGTAGGATTCATCCCAGGGATGCAAGAATGGTACAATATTAACAAATCAATAAATGTAATACATCACATAAACAAAAGAAAGATAAAAATCACATGATCTTATCAATACATGCAGAAAAAACATTTGACAATGTACAGCACCCATTCATAACAAAAACACTCAGTAAAGTAGAAGTAGAGGTAGCATACCTCAACATAATGAAGACCACACATGAGAAATCTATAGTTAACATCATACTCAACTGGCAAAATCTAAAAACTTTCCCAATAAGATCAGGAATAAGACAAGGATGTCCACTATCACCACTTCTATTCCACATAGTATTGAAAGTCCTAGCCACAGTTATCAGACAAGATAATGAAATAAATGTAGTCAAAATTGGAAAGAAAGAAGTAAAACTGTCATTGTTTGCAGATGACATAATAACATACATAGAAAACCCTACAGACTTCACCACAAAACTACTGAGCCCAAAAAGTAAATTTGGCAAAACAATGGGATACATAATTAATATTCAGAAATTGAAGGTACTTTTTGTGCCAACAATGAAATATCAGAAAGAGAAATCAGGAAAAAAATCTCACTTGCTATAGCAGAAAGAAAAATAAAGTGCCTAGGAACAAACCTAACCAAAGACATAAAAGTCCTGTACTCAGAAAACTACACAACACCAAAGAAACAAATTAAGGAAGTCACACATAAATGGAAGCATATGTCTTGTTCATGGACTGGAAAAATTAACATCACCCAAATGTCCACACTACCAAAAGCAATTTATATATTCAATGCAATCCCTATTCATAAACCAATGACATATTTCAAAAATATAGAACGAACATTTCAAAAATTTATATGGAACCATAAATGACTATGAATAGCCACATTAATTTTGAGAAAGAAAAATAAAGTAGAAGGGATCACCATATCTGATATCAAACTATATTACAAGGCCACTGTAATGAAAACAGGCTGGTACTGGAATAAGAACAGACACATAGATCAATGGAACGAAAAAGAGAGCCCAGAAATAAACCCATGTCTCCATGGTCAATTAATATTCAACAAAGGTAACAAAAGCATAAAATGGAGTAAAAATAGCCTCTTCAATAAGTGGTGTTGGGAGATCTGGACAGCTACATGTAAAAAAAAAAAAATGCATCACAACCATTAACTTACACCATACACAAAAACAAACTCAACATGGATAAAAGACTTAAATATAAGTCATGACACCATAAAAGTCCTAGAGGAGAACATAGGCAGGGAAATCTCAGATTTTCCATGCATAAATATTCTCACTTATGTCCCTTACATCAAGGGATGTAAAGGAAAGAATAAACAAATGGGACTTCATCAAACTAAAAGCTTCTGCACAGCTAAAAAAAAATCAGCAAAATGAAAGGGAACCAACTATATGGGAAAATATACCTGCCAGTGATACCTTGGACAAGTGTTTGATCTCTAAAATATATAAAGAACTCACACAACTCCAATCCAGGAAGACAAACAATCCAATTAAAATTTGGGCAAGGGATCTGACCAAACACTTCTCCAAGGAGTACATACAGAGGGCCCATAGGCACATGAAAGATGCTCAGCATCACTAGCCATCACAGAGATGTATATTAAAACCTCCATGAGATACAACTTCACACCAGTCAGAATGGCCATCATAAACAAATCAACAAATAACAAGTGCTTACAAGTTGTGGAGAAAAGGGAACCCTAGTACATTGTTAGTGGGAATGTAGACTGGTGCAGCGACTGTGAAAAACAGTACTGGAATTTTCTCAAAAAAAAAAAAATCGAACTGCCTTTTGATTAGACAATTCCACTGCTGGGATTACACCCTAAGAATCCTGAAACATCAATTCAAAACAACCTATACACCCCAGTGTTCATAGCAGTGTTATTTACAATAGCCAAGTGCTGTAAGCACCCTAAGCGCCCACCAGTAAATGAGTGGATCTAAACCTATAGTACATTTACATAATGGAATACTACACAGCAGAAAGAAAGAAAGAGCTCCTACCCTTCACGACAGCATGGATGGAACTGGAGAGCATTATGCTAAGTAGAATAAGCCAGGCAGTGAAAGACATATATCATATGATCTCAAGTATAAGTGGAAATTAACCAACAGAACAAAGAAACAAGCAAAATATAACCAGAGACATGTAAAAAAGAACAAACTGGCAGTAACCAGAGGGGAATGGGGAGGGGAATAATTGAAGGAATGGGATGTGTCATCAAGGAACATATATAAAGGACCCATGGACAAAGCCAAAATGGGTAAGGGTTGAGAGTGGGAGGTGGGGGTGAATAGCGTGGGTGGAAGTGCTGGCAGAAAAATGAAGATAACACTACCTGAACAACAATAAAAAGAAAAAAAAGAAAAAGAAAGAAAAGGGGAAAATAAATGTAATAATACTTCTAAAGCATATAGCATGGAAAGGTAAAATAGGACCTTTAATTGAGGAAATGTGTCAGATACTACTATAACATTACAAATGAGGTCACATGTAGATATCATATATGCCCTGATATTACATGACAGGATGAGCACCTCACTTCTGTGATATTCTTCCCAAAAACTTCTAACTTCAGTGTTATCATGAGTAAAACATCAGACAAACCTGAAATGGCTGACTGTTATGTAAGTAAGGAAAAGTAAGGAAAATCAGGGTAATTTTCATTAACCCAAGAACACGTTAGAGCTATACCAACTCAAAGCAATGCAGTACACTGGACTGGCCCATGAAACATACTATTAAAAAATATAATGGAGAAACTGATGAAATACAAACACGTCTGGAATGTGCTTAATATAATGAATCAGTGTTAGTTATTTACTTTTGAAAAATATTCCATATAAATATATATTTACACATATGTGAACTCTCACTGTTATATCTAAAGCCGTTCAGTGAATTGAAAATTATTTAAAATAAAACATTTATTAGGGATAAAAATGTAAAGACAATCATTTTATTTCTCTGAACAAAATTCTTCATTTTGCCATTCTTGTCATTCAAAAGTAAAGCCAAAATACTTAACAATTTCTACATAATGTGGTAACCCATTAACCTTCTAATATTTTTGTACATAATCTTTCCCTAGCTCAGCAATTGCATGCTCTTTCCCATTGCTTCAGCAATGCATGCTCTTGATGTATTAATAGTACATTAAACATTAATAGCATGTGTCTGCCTCAGGATATTTGCACTTGCTTTTTTCCTCTGTCAGAAACATCCCTCTTCCAGGTAGCAGTGTGATTTATTCCCTGACTGCCTTTAGTTCTCTGCACAAATTTCACACTGCTACAAAGGTCTTATTTGATCCTCCAATATAAAATAATAACCACATATCCCACTCTGACATTCTTTATTCCATTTACTCTGTTTTTTCAACTGTTATAAAATCACCAGCTGATATGCTTACTTGTCAATTTGGCTATTATTTTCTACTCAAGAAATGTAGTTTTTTGAAAGTAGGAACCTGGTTTTGTTCACTGCTATCCTTCAGCATTTAGAACAGAACTTATTACACAGTCACTTGTTATTCAAAATGAACAAACTTATCCAAAACATGTTTTGAGCAAGAAGTCGAGAATAAAGTGTTCACAGATTCACTTCCAAATAAGAAATGTAAGTAATATATATTTATGTTTTGCCATAAAGCTGGAAACCATTATTTCTTGAGGAAACCTGTAAGTTATTCTGACATTATGTCTTTGATTAATTTGTATGTTAAAATCTTTTGATAATATTAACTAGAAGTATTTTTAAATGTCTTTCCTTAGCAAAACAAGCAGTCCAAGTTGTTCCTGGAAATTTTACTGGCCTAAGAAATCCAAATGTTTGATTTTAACTTTTGTATATCACAAAGTTCTAAAGAGCTTCAGGAAAAAAATACTGCTAAATATAGATCTGGAGCTACTTTTCAAATAGATATAAAAAATTAATTTATATAGCTGGTGTGAAGTAGCAACACAAGTTCTATATTTTACTACTTTGGAAGCTTTTCTCAAGAATCAGGTAAAAGACTTCCAGCAAAGATGTGGACATAGCTACATACACTTAGCCTTCTTGAACAACCAAAAGAAGGACAACAACAAATTTAAATACAAAAAAAAAAGCAACCGGAACTGCCAGAAAATTGAATTTTATGTAAATCTGACAACCAAGCAGTTAAAGAATAAACTCTCATTGAAACTGGTGTAAGGGGCAGAGACAGGCAGCTGGAGTGGGGAAGATGCAAGACAAGGCAGCAGCTGGAGGACTAGGTGGGAAAGACAGAGGCTGGCAGCCCCAAATTTGCATGCAGATAAAAAAAAAGATGAACAAATGGGGATGGAGAGAGATCATGAAAGCAAGGGTTCCAGCACAGGAAAAGAAACTCTCAAAACCTCTGGCTGTAAATCCTGTGGGAGTTGCGGCAGTGGGAGAAACTCCCAGCTCCAATCTAGGACAAGGTCCTAGAACATAGACAAATCCACCCACCTGGGAATCAGCACCAGAAGGGGCCAATTTGCTCGTGGGTAGTGGGGGAAGTGTTTGAAAAGAGACAGAGAGCTAAGGAATAGGCACTATTTCCTCTCAGACCCCTCCCCCACAGTCAGCTCCACAAAGAAGTAATGTGGGTTGCCCCACCCTGGAGAATACCTAAGAATCTACCCATTACAACTCAACAAGTGTACAACGACAAAGAAATATGGCCCAAGTGAAAGAACAGATCAAAGCTCCAAAAATAGAACTATTCAATGAAGAGATACCCAATGTATCAGCTGCAGAGTTCCAAACACTGGTAATCAGAATGCTCACAGAAATGGTTAAGTAAGGTGGCAAAATAGAGGAAAACTAAAGGCTATGAAAGTGAAATAAAGACAAATGTACAGGGAACCAACAGTGAAGGGAAGGAAACTGGACTCAAATCAATGATTTAGAGCAGAAGGAAGAAACAAACAGTCTTCCAAAACAAAATAAAGAAACAAGAATTCAAAAAAAAAAAAATGAGGAGAGGCTGAGGAACCTCTGGGACAACCTTAAAGGTTCCAACATCTGAATCATAGGGATTTCAGAAGGAGAAGAGGAAGAGCAAGAAATTGAAAACTTATTTGAAAAAATAATGAAGGAAAACTTCCCCGATTTGGCAATGGAAATAGACTTCCAAGAAGTCTAGGAAGCTCAGAGAGTCCCAAAAAGTTTGGACCCAAAGAAGCACACACCAAGGCACATCAAAGTTACATCAACCAAGATTAAAGACATGGATTGAATCTTAAAAGCATAAAGAGAAAAGGAGAGAGTTACCTACAAAGGAGTTCCCATAAGGCTAACAGGTGATTTCTCAAAAAAAAAAACCTAACAGGCAAGAAGAGGCTGGAAAGAAATATTCAAAGTCAGGAAAGGCAAGGACCTCCACCCAAGACTACTCTATCCAGAAAAGCTATCATTTAGAATGGAAGGGCAGATACAGTACTTCCCAGATAAGGTCAAGTTAAAGGAGTTCATCATCACCAAGCCCTTATTATATGAAGTGTTAAAGGAACTTACTTAAGAAAAAGATCAAAACTATGAACAGTAAAATGACAACAAACAACTATCAACAACTGAACCTAAAACAAAAACAAACTAAGCAAACAACTAGAACAGGAACAGAATTGCAAAATGGACATCACATGGTGGGTTATCAGTGGGAAGAGGATTGGAAGATAAGGGGGAAAATTTATGGGGAATAAGAAGCATAAATTGTGGGTACAAAATTGACAGAAGCAGGCTAAGAATAATATAGGAAATGGAGAAGCTAAGGAACTTATATGCATGTCCCATTGATATGAACTAATGGGAGGAATGCTGGTGGGAGGGGATGCAGGGTTGAGGGGAATAAAGCAGAGAAAAAAAATGTGACGACTGTCATAGCATAATCAATAAAATATACTTTCAAAAAATCAGATAAAAAAACTTTCAATGAATCTTATCTTCTTCAAGGGCATTATTTTTATCTATATGTAGAACAGAACACAGGCTGGTAATAGGTTCTAGGTGTTTGTTTTTTCTTAAGAAAACAATTTAGTTAAAGAATGCATTTCTTATGTTTATCTAATTTTTTTCCATATAAATATGTAGGTCTGCTGTTTTAAATATACATATATATTTCTCATTTTAATTTTCATTGTCAGTATATAAGTGGTAATTGAAGTAAAAAGCTGGAAAAAAAATCCTTCAAGTTCTGATTGTATTATCCTTCATTAACTGTGCTTATGAATTTATTAAAATATTAAAAGCTTCTGTAAAAAATATGCAATAACAATAGAAAATGAAAGGCTTTGTTATTGTATTTTAAGTTAACACTTTTGTTTTTCATTACTCCAAGCTTTTATTATTTTCTTCAATTACAGTTTACATTTAATATTATTTTGTGTTAGTTTTAGTTGTGGAGCAGAGTGATTTGACAATCATGTACTTTACAAAGAGTTCTCCCAGCACCCTCCTGGCACGACATATATATTTTTACAATATTATTGGCTATATACCCTATGCTTTACTTCCCTGTGACTATTTTGTTACTACATATTTGTACTTCTCAACTCCTTCATTCTTTTCTCCCAGTCCCCACTCATCCTCTCCTCTGGCAATAATCAGTCTGTTCTTTATATCTCTGAGTCTGCTTCTGTTGTGTTTTCTTTATATTGTACTTTAGATTCCATATATAAATAAAACCATATGGTATTTTTCTTCCTCTGATTGACTTATTTCACTTAGCATAATATTTTCTAGGGTCAACATGCTATCACAAGTATTTGTTCTTTTTTAAGGCTGAGTAATATTCCACTGTATATACGGACAACCAGTTTTTATCTACTTATCTACTGATGGGAACCTAGGTTGCTTCTGTATCTTGGCTATTGTAAATATGCTGCAATGAGCATAAAAGTGCATATATTCTTTCAAATTAGTGTTTATGGTTTCTTTGGATGTATACCCAGTTGTAGAATTGATGGGTCATAAACAATTGATTTTGTGAGGATCTCCATACTGTTTTCCATAGTGAATACACTAAACTGCATTATCACCAACAGTCTACAAGAGTTCCCTTTTCTCCACATCCTCATTAACTTTTATTGTTTGTTGATTTGGTCATGTTAACAGTTCTGATAGGTGGGAGGTGACATAAATTGGATTGATGGTTTCTTTAGGTATTCAGTTGTATGAATTTTTAAATAAATTTTGGATATTAACCCTTTACAAATATGTCATGGGTGAATATGTTCTCACTCATTCAGTCCATTGTTTTTTCATGTTCTTGATGCTTTCCTTGTGCAAATTTTTTTTTAGTTTTATTAAGTCCTGTTTATTTATTGTTCTTATCTTCTTCCTTGCCTGAGAAGATATATCAAAATATATATTACTAGAAGAAATGTCAGAGATTTAGCTGCCTATATTTTCTTCTAGGAGTGTTATAGTTTTCAGTCTCACATTTGTATTTAATTCACTTTGAGTTTATGTTTGTGTATAGCATAAAAAACTTGATCTGGTTTCATTTTTATATGTACCTATCCAATTTCTAATGCCATTTATTGAGTAGACTGTTTTACCCCATTTTATGTTCTTGTCTATTTTGTCAAATATTATTTGACCTTAGAGGCATGGGTTTATTTACAGGCTCTACCTGTAAAATTTTGTTCAATTGATCTACATGAGATCTGCCTGGAAAAAGTCTAGACACTGTTAATATAATAAGGACAGTTTTCATGACATCAATGTAACCTGGAAGCAAAGAAAAGTGGACTAAAATATGCACAGATGAACAATGACAACTTCAACTAGTCAGTGGGGGTGGTAGACGCTGTCGAGTGAGAATGTGCACTGTGTGGCCATCACATTTAAAATAGCTAAGTGAGTAAAGCAATGAATCTGCATCAAATTTTGCATTAAGCTTGAACATTCCCCCATGGAAACTATGTAATGTTTCAGAAGGCTTTCAGGGATGATGCAATGAGTGCAGTGTAAATAAAAGTGTGGCACAAATGCTTTAAAGATTGCCAAGAATCTGTTGAAAATGATCCACATTCTGGAAGGCCTGTAACAAGCAGAACACCTGCAAATGTTGAATGTGTACAGGCTATAATCAACAAAGATTGGTGACTGACTGATCTTCTGGTGAGAACCAGAAACTGTTCTGGGAATTCCAAAAACTACTGTGTCCAAGATTTTGGTGCAGAATTTTGGCATGAAACATGTTGTGGCAAAATTCATTTACAGATCTGCTACCAAAGCAGAAGGAACATTGCACTGCAGTTACTACTGACTTCATTCAAACCACTGCCAATGAACCTGATTTCCTCAAGATCATAAATGGAGATGAATTGTGGGTCTATGGTTATGATCCTGAAATGAAGGCCCATTCATTCAAAAGGAAGTAGCCTAGTATTCCATGCCTGAAGAAAGCATGGCAAGTTCAAGACCACATTAACTGTGTTTCTGGTTTGGAAAGGTGTTGTCTCTCACAAGTACACCTCTCCAGGCCAAACAATAAATAAGAAATACTACCTCACTGTTCTTTGCTGGGTAATAGATATAATATGACAAAAACAGCTAAAGCTATAGGCAACTGGTGATTGGCATCTTCATTGCAATGCACTTGCTCATGCATCAAGTCTTATGGAAGATTTTTGGCGAAACATCTAATCACCCATGTGACTCAGCCCCCTTACATCATAGATTTGGCACCCGGTGACTTCTGGCTTTTTCCAAAACTAATATCGTCTTTGAAAGGGAAGAGATTTCAAATCATTGGTGAGATCCAGAAAAATATGATAGAGCAGCTGATGGCAATTCCAACAAACGATTTTGCAGTGTTTTGAACGGTGGAAGAGATGCTGAGAGAACTGTGTGAGGTTCCAAGGTGACTACTTGGAAGGGGGCTGAGGTGTCATTGTCTCTTGTATCTTGCATCTTCTTCAATAAATGTCTATATTTTTCGTATTACATGGCTAGAAACTCTCTGGACATATCCTGCATGTCTGTTTTTATCCCAATTTCATTCTGTTTTGATTTCTATAGGCTTATAGTGTAGTTTGATATCAGGTAATATGATGCACCCATTTTTATTCTTTCTCAAGACTGCTAATATTTTTTGAGGATTTTTGCTTCGGCATTCAGCAGAAATGTTGGCCTATAATTTATTCATAGTATTATATCTGGTTTTGGAATTAGGATATTAATGGTCTCTAAAATGAGTTTGGGTGTCTTCCCTCCTCTTAAATTTTTTTGGAACAGTATGAGAAGGATAAGTGTTAGTTATCCTTGAATGTTTGACAAAATTCACCTGTGAAGCCATCCAGTTCATGATTTTTGCTTGTTTAAATGTTTGTTTGTTTAATTTCTTTATTTTTTATTTTTTAGGTTTTTTTTATTTCATTAGTTGGATCTTACTCCCAGTTTATGAATTCCACACATTGAGGTGACAGAGAGTCTGGATAGTGGAGCTATAGAATTCTCCCAGCCTTATGTTGTGTTGAAGGGAATGCTTGACCTAAGAAAGATGGCATTTGTGGGTGGTGTGGTGGAGTGACTCACCACAGGGACCCTGGTGGATTTCACTTCAGCTCTCTCCCCAGAGCCATATAACCACTCTGAGCCACCCTCCCTGTGAAAGAGCCTAGAGCAAATGGTTGCAAATGAGATTTTGTTCATTGGCCCTTTAAGAAGGTGCCTGGTGCTTAGCAAACTCCCATCTCTTCCTGGCAGTCAGAATCTTCTGAGATTTTCAGTCAGATGTCTTGTGAAATCCTTTTCCCTGCTCTGGTTCTCTGAACTAGGGAGCCTGGTGCAAGCTGAGACCCCGTGCTCCTAAGGCGGTGGTGACCTTTGCAGCTGAGATATTTATAAATCTTCTGTTAATGAAGTCTTCAATTAGTTATTTGGGTTGATTGTTCTATATTTTACTTGAAATTCCAGATTAGTCCTTGGAAAAGATGAATATAAGTAACATTTACCTCCTTTGCTGCCATCTTGGATCCTGTCACCATATTTCTTAAAAGATAAATTATTATTTTTGTATGTTTTCAGAATTCTAAATAATAAAAAGCTTTCAATGGATTAGTGAGCTTTACTCAAATGCTATTTATTATTTTCAGTTGTTTTATTTGTAATCTGTGGGTGGTTATAATTAAAATGAAAAATATTTAGTCTAATAAAATTAATACATTTAAAAACAAAGCATACTGATTCCCTTTCCTTAAAAGTTGAATCTAGATTCTGGGTAATTGTGTCTAAGTGGACGAGACAGCACTATTTTTTAATATGGAAAGCATGTAAATGTTTTAAGTTCTTAAAATTATTAGGACATTGAAGAAAGTTCTGAAGTTGGAAATATAATCAATAAATGTTCTGTAGAAAAACTAAATTGATATAACATAGATCAACTTTAATCCTTAACTTTAATCCTTAACTTTAGATGTCAGATTATAACCTTGTGAAGGAATTATATGGCATGAATTTTGTATGAATTTCCACAATTCTATGTAAATTTGCTTCTTTAAAAAGTAGAAGTTTGTATCTTTTAAGCATTTTCACATTTGATCTTAGCCAAAAGTCCGAGAAGTGATGTTTTTGAGCAATTTCATTCATTTTGCCCAGTCTCCTGCCTCAGGCCATAACTAATCTGTTCTCTGTATCTATGAATTCAAGTTTGCTTTTCAATTGATAGGTATCTAATCTATATCTATGTCTATGTCTATATCTATCTATATCTTTATATAATCTACATTTATGTGTATATCTATCTATCTATCTATCTATGTCTATTCCACATAAAAGTGGGATAGAACAAGATTTGTCTTTCTCTGGCTTCTTTTATTTAGCATATTGACATCAAGTCTATCCATATTATCACAAATGGCAGCATTTCCTTCTTTTTATGGCTGAATAATATTTCTCTGGGGGTATGTGTGTATGTGTGTCATACTGACGTCATTCATTTATCAATGAACACTAGGGATGCTTCTCTCTTGTTTATTAAAAAATGCTGCAATGACCATGGGGTTGCAGATACTTTAGTGTGAATATTTTTATTCCCTTCAGGTAAATACTCAAAAGTGTAATTTCTTGATCATATGGTAGTTTTATTATTATTATTATTATTTTGAGGAACTTCCATCCTGTTTTCCATAGAAGTTACAATCATTTACATTCCCACCAATAGTGCACAAGTGTTTCCTGTTCTCCATTTATTATTCTTTTTGTTTTGATAATCATGTTCCTAGTAGGTGTGAGATGTTTTGCACTTCCCTAATGATTAGTGATGTTGAGCATCTTCTCAAGTATCTGTTAGCCATCTGTATGTATTCCCTGGGAAAAAAATCTATTCATGTCATCTGCCCACTTTTAAATAGGTTTGGTTTTTTTTATTTTTTTTACATTTTTTATTATTTTTATTTTAAATATATTTTATTGATTATGCTATTAGAGTTATCCCATTTTTCCCCCTTCACTCCCCTTCACCCTGCATACCCCCTCCCACCCCCTCCCACCTTTAGTTCATGTCCATGTGTCATACTTAAAAGTTCTTTGGCTTCTACATTTCCCATACTATTCTTACCCTCCTCCTGTCTATTTTCTACCTATAATTTATGCTACTTATTTTCTGTACCTTTTTCCCCTCTTTCCCCCTCCCACTCCCCTGTTCATAAACTTCCATGTGATTTCCATTTCTGTGGTTCTGTTCCTGTTCTAGTTGTTTGCTTAGTTTGTTTTTGTTTTTGTTTTAGGTGTGGTTGTTAATAATTGTGAGTTTGTGGTCATTTTACTGTACATGCCTTTTATCTTCTTTTTCTTAAGTAAGTCCCTTTAACATTTCATATAATAAGGGCTTGGTGATGATGAACTCCTTTAACTTGACCTTATCTGAGAAGCACTTTATCTGAGAAAGATTTGCTGGATAGAGTAATCTTGGATAGAGGTCCTTGCCTTTCCTGACTTTGAATATTTCTTTCCAGCCTCTTCTTGCCTGTTAGGTTTCTTTTGAGAAATCAGCTGTTAGCCTTATGGGAACTCCTTTGTAGGTAACTCTGTCCTTTAGTCTTGCTGCTTTTAAGATTCTCCCCTTATATTTAACCTTTGGTAATGTAATTTCGATGTGCCTTGGTTTGTTCCTCCTCCAGTCCAGCTTCTTTGGGACTCTGAGCTTCCTGGACTTCCTGGAAGTCTATTTCCTTTGCCAGATTGGGGAGGTTCTCCTTTATTATTTGTTCAAATAACTTTTCCACTTGTTCTTCCCCTTCTCCTTCTGGTACCCCTATAATTCAGATGTTGGAATATTTAAAGTTGTCCTAGAAGTTCCTAAACCTCTCCTCATTTTTTTGAATTATTGCTTTCTCATTCTTTTCTGATTGGTTGTGTCTTTCTTCCTTCTGGTCCACTCATTGATTTGAGTCCCAGTTTACTTCCCATCACTATTGGTTCCCTGTACATTTTCCTTTATTTCACTTAGTGTAGACTTCATTTTTTCATCTAATTTGTGACCAAATTCAACCAGTTCTGTGAGCATTCTGATTACCAGTGTTTTGAACTGTGCATCTGATAAGTTGGCTACCTCTTCATCACTTAGTTGTATATTTTCTGGAGCTTTGATCTGTTCTGCCGTTTGAGCCACTTTTTTTTGTCTTGGTGTGCCTGTTATGTAGTGAGGGGTGGAGCCTCAGGTCTTCACCTGGGCAGGGCAACCCAGTTTCTGGGTTGTGACACTGTATGTGGGGCAGGGGTGCAAGAGGGAACAATGGCACTTGCTCCACTCTCTGCTGGATTTCAGTAACTTCCCCTGCTTCCCACAAGCAAATTGGGCCCTCCTGGTGCTGATTCCTTTGTGGGTAGGTTTGTGTACATTCTAGAACCCTGGGTCTCTCCAATGAATTCTCCTGTGAAGCTGGGAGTTTCTCTCAGTACCTCTACCCCCACAGGTGTTTTCAATCAGTGTTTTGAGGCTTTATTTCCATACACTGGGACCCTAGGTTGTGTGGTCTGTCTCGCTCCCCAGATTTGCCTGGTTTATCTGTGTGTTAATGTGGGACCACCTGGTCCCCCAACGGCCTTGTGCACTATGCCCCTCCACAATCTGCCACCTCACTGGGTCCACCAGCTGCTGCTTTGTGGGGAGCCCTCTGTGTCTAGCTGACCAACTCTGCCCCTCCTACTGGTCTGGCTGGTCTGTCTACTTTAACTCCTTGGTTGTTGGACTTCCATACAGTTCAATTTTCTGTCAGTACTGGTTGTTTTTTGTTTTTAAATTGTTGTTGTCCTTATTTGGGTTGTGCGAGGAGGCACAGTGTGTCTACCTAAGTCTCTGTCTTGGCCAGAAGTCTCTTATTTTGTATTATTTTTCAGTTACAGTTGTTCTGCCTTTTTCTCCATTGCTTTCCCCTTTCCCATCACCCTCCCTGCCCCACAGTCAATCCTCCCCATTTTCCATAGCCATGAGTGCTCTATTCATGTTTCTTTTTTTTAAGATTTTATTTATTTTATTTTATTTATTTATTTATTTTAGAGATGGAAGGGAGGGAGATAGAGAGAGAGAGAGAAACATCAATGTGTGGTTGCTGGGGGTTATGGCCTGCGACCCAGGCATGCACCCTGGCTGGGAATCAAACCTGCGACACTCTATTTATGTTTCTTGACTTGCCCCTTTACCTTCTTTCCCTCATTACCCCCCTCCCTCCTCCCATTTAGGCACTGTCAGTATAAATGGAACCTAATCAAGAAAACAAACAAACGAGCAAAATAGAACAAAAGACATGGAAATAAAGAATAAACTGATGGTTTGGTGTGTTTGTTTTGCTATTGAGTTGTATCAATACTTGTATTTGCTTCCAGTCAAGATAGAATTTTAAACTTAACTTTTGATGTCCTCTTTTGATCAAAACAAGGTAAGTGGATCTGTGGAATAAAAGAGAACACAGAACAGATATAAAAAGTGGTATCACATCAACTTTTGTTCTTAACCCAAAGGTCTAAGGTATTGTTATCTATCACTTTCCCTGTTCCCCCTGTCTTTTGAGAATAGGATGAAAATAACTTCTTTGGATCACTAAGGACTGTGATTTAAATGATGACACATACCTTAAAATGCAGGAAGGAAGGACCTCAGATTTGTAGCAAAGACAGAATACAACCTAAATATTTGTTCAATAAATCAATTTGAAATAGCCAAATTAGAAGTTGCTAATTATCAGCATAAGACTTATTGTGACAATGTGGCCTTAAGGAATTAGATGAAATAACTCAACAGTATTTTTTTTTTAATTTTTGATATTTTATTATTATACTATTACAGATGTCCCATTTTCCCCTTTTGGCTCCCTCCACCCAGCCTGCCTCCCATATCCCACATCATTATCCATGTCCTTAGATCCTGCATGTATGTTCTTTGACTAATCTCTTCACCTTCTTTTAATTAGTTGCTATTTCCTCCCTCCCCTCTTATAGCTGTCATTCCATTCCCTGATTCCATGCCTCTGGTTCCATTTTACTAACTAGTGTATTTTCTTTATTGGATTCCTCTTATAAGTGAGATAATAAAATATTTGTCCATCACCAACTGACTTATTTCACTTACCATAATAGTATATACAGTTCCATGGATGCTATTGTGAAAGGCAAGAATTCCTTCTATTTTCATGTTGCATGGTATTCCATTGTGTAAATGTACCACATTTTTTTGATCCACTTGTCTATTGATGGGCACTTAGGCTATTTCCAAGTTTGGCTATTGTAAATGGTGTTGCTATGAACATAGAGGTGCATAGGTAGGTTCATTTGAATTGGTGTTTCCTGAGTCTAACAGTATATTCTCAGCAGTGGAATTGCTGGGTCAACAAGTACTTAATGTTTTTAATTTTTGGAGGAAGTCCCATACTGTTTTCCACAGTAATTGCACCAGTCTGAATCCCCACCAACAGTGTACTAGGGTTCTCTTTTCTCCATATCCTCACTAGCATTTGTTTTCTGTTGATTTATTAATGCTGATCAATAGCCATTTTGGCAGATATGAGGTGCTATCTCACTGTGGTTCTAATTTGCATCTCTGATGGCTAGTGTTGTTGAGCATCCTTTCATATGTCTATGGGCCCTCTGTATGTCCTCCTTGGAGAAGTATCTGTTTAGTCTTTTGCTCATTTTTTAATTATACTGTTTGTCTTCCTGCTGTTGAGTCATATTAATTCTTTACATATTTTGGAGGTCAAACTCTTATCTGATATATTGTTGGCAAATGTTCTCCCATACAGTTGGTTCTCTTTTCATTTTGACGATGGTTTCTTTAACTATGCAGAAGCTTTTTAATTTGATGTAGCACGGTTTGTTTATTTTTTTCTTTTATTTCCCCTGCAATATGACATGTATTGGCACAAACATTGCTATGTGAGATATCTGAAATTTTACTGCCTATGTTTTTCACTATGATTTTTATGGTACCCTGGCTTATATTTTAGTCTTTTATCCATTCAGAGTTTATTCTGATGTGTGCTGTAAGTTGGTGTTCTAGTTTCATTTTCTTTTTTGCATGTATCATTCCAGTTCTCTCAACACCATTTTTAAAAGAGATTGTCCATTATATTCTTGTGTCCCCTTTGTCAAACATTGACTATAAAGATGTGGGTTTAGCCCTGACTGGTGTAGCTAAGTGGATTGATGGGGGCTGTGAATCAAAGGGTTACCAGTTTAATTACTGGTCAGGGCACATGCCTGGGTTGTGGGCCAGGTCCCTAGTGAGGGCCATGTGAGAGGCAACCCCATGTTGATGTTTCTCTTGAACTCTTTCTCCCTCTCTTCCTCTCTCTCTAAAAATAAATAAATATATATTTTAAAGACATGGATTTATTTCTGGGCTATTTTCTTCCATTGATCTGTGTGATTATTTTTTTTAAAGATTTTATGTATTTATTTTTAGAGAGAGGGGAAGGGTAGGAGATATCAATGTGTGTTTGCCTCTCACACATCCCCCACTGAGGACCCGGCTTGAAATCCAGGCCTGTGCCCTGACTGGGAATTCAACTGGAGATGCCTTTCTTCACTGGCCTGTGCTCAATCCACTGAATTACACCAGTCGGGATCTATGTGACTATTCTTATGCCAGTACCACATTGTTTTGATTACAGTGACCTTGTAGTATATTTTGATATCAAGTATTGTATTCTCTCCAACTTTGTTCTTTCTCAAGATGGCTGCGACTTTTTGGGTCATTTTTGGTTCCATATAAATTTTTGGAATATTTGTTCTATACCTGAGAAATATGCCATGGGTATTTTAATAGGAATTGCATTGAATCTATAGATTGCTTTCAATAGTATTGACTTTTAATGATGCTAATCCTTCCAATCCATGAACAGGGTATACACTTCCTTTTATTTGTATGTTCCACAATGTTTTTCTTCAGTGTTCTACAGTTTTCTGAATACAGGTCTTTTTACCCTTTTGGTTAAATTTATTCCTAGGTGCTTTATTTTTTTTTGTTGCTATAGTAAATGAAAATTTTTCATTTATTTTTGATATTTCATTGTTGGTGTACAAAAATGCCATCAATTTCTGAAAATGAATTTGTGTCCATTACTTTGCCAAATTCACTTATTAGTTTTTTTTCATGGAGCCTATAGGGTTTTTTATGTACACTATCATGTCATCTGCAAACAGTGACAGCTTTACTTCCTCATGTTAAATTTTGATGCCTTTTATCTCTTTCTTTTCTGATCACCATAGCTAGAAATTCCAATACTATGTTGAATATAAGTGGTGAAAGCAGACACTTTTGTTTGCTGCCTGATCTTAGAGGGAAAGCTTTCAGTTTTTTTTTCTATTGAACATGGTGCTGGCTGTAGGTTTCACGTATATGGTCTTTATTATCTTGAGGTATGCTCCCTCTGTTCTCACTTTTCTGAGTGTTTTTGTCATAAATGGGTGCTGAATTTTATCAAATGCTTTTTCTGCATCTATTGATATGATTATGTGATTTTTGTCTTTCATTTTGTTTATGTGATTTTTCACATTTATTGATTTGTGAATATAGAACCATCCTTGCATCATGGAATAAATTCCACTTGGCCATGGTGTATGACATTTTTTATGTATTACTGGATCCAGTTTGCTAGTATTTTGTTGAAGATATTAGCATCTATGTTCATCAGAGATATTCTCTGTAATTTTCTTTCTTTGTTGTGCATTACATGGTTTTGGAATAAGGATAATACCGGCCTCATAAGAAAGAGTTTGAGAGTCTTCTCTTTTCTTGAATTTTTTTGGAATAGTTTAAGAAGGATAAATGTAAGTTCTTTGAATGTTTGGTAAAATTAACCTCTGACGACATCTGGGCCAGATATTTGGTGTGCTTGAAGTTTTTTGATTACCCCTTCAATTTTGTTAGTTGTTATCAGTCTATTCAAGTGCTCTACTTTTACCTGACCAGTTTTGGAAGATCACATGTTTCTAGAAATGTATCCTCTCTGCTCATGTACAATTTCTTAGCATAGTTATTCATAGTAATTTCTTACAGTCCCTTGCATTTCTGTGGTATTGGTTGTAACTTCACCTCTTTTGTTTTTATTTAATTGGGTTCTCTCTTCTCTCTCCCTCCCTCTCTCTCATGAATTAGGTTAAAGACTTGTCAGTTTTGTTTATCTTTTCAAAACTCAGCTCCTGAATTCATCGATCCTTTGAATAGCATTTTTAGTGTCCCTGCCATTTAATTCTTCTCTGATCTTGATTATTTCCTTCCTTCTGCTCACTCTGTGCTTAGTTTGTTCTGGTCATCTAGTACTTTTAGATGTATGGTTACGTTGTTTGTTTGAGATTTTTCTATCCTCTTTAGGTAGGTCTGTATTGATACACAGTTGGAACTTCCCTCTCAGGATTGCCTTCCTTGTGTACCATAGGTTTGTGTTGTTGTGTGTCATTTTCATTTGTTTCCTGGTACTTTTTGATTTCTTCCTTGTTCTTATTGTTAACCCATTTATTACTTAATAAGATGCTATTCAGCCTCCATGTATTTGAATGTTTTTGAGTTTTTTCTTGGGTTTGGTTTCTAGTTTCAAGCCATTGTGATCTGAGAAGAAGCTTGATGTGATTGTATTTTCTTGAATTTGTTGAGCTTGTTTTGTATCCTACAATTTGGTCTATCCTTGAAAATGATCCATGTGTGTTTGTGAAGAATGTATATTTTACTCCTTTGTGGTGAAGTGTTCTGTAAATATCAATTAAGTCCATTTGATCAAGAGTTTGTTCAATGCTGTGATATCACTGTTGATTTTTTGGTTTGGAAGACCTATCCATCATTGTCTGTGGGTTGTTAAAATCCCTTACAATGACTTTATTGCTATGTCTTTTGCAAAGCCATTGAGATTTTCTTTATATATTTAGATGTTCCTCTATTGGGTGTATTTGTTTACAAAAGTTATATTATCTTGTTGTACTACTCCTTTAAGTATTATATAGTGACTTTCTTTATCTCTTGTTATGACCTTTGTTTTGAAGTCTGTTTTTCTTGTCATAAGTATGGCTACCTCAGCTTTTTCTTTCACATCCATTTGCACAGAATATTTTTTCCATCCCTTCACTTTCAGCCTGTGTATATCTTTTGTTCTGAGTTGGGTCTCTTGTAGACAGCATATATGTAGATCATATCATTTTATCCATTCCACTACCCTATGTATTTTAATGGGAGCCTTTAATCAATTTACATATATGGTTATTATTTATGGGTATTTATTCATTGCCATTTCCCCCTTGTAGCTGTGTTCCTCTCTATTTATTTCTTCATCTTCTTAAAGTAGTCTCTTTAGCATCTCTTGCAATGCTGGCTTGGTGGATATGTACTCTTTTAGTATTCCTTTGTTGGGAAGCTATTAATTTCATTTCCTACTTTAAATGAGAGCCTTGCTGGATAGAGTAGTTGGTTGCAGGTCCTTGTTTTCATTTCTTGGAATACTTCATGCCAATCCCTTCTTGCTTATAGTGTTTCTGTTGAAAAATCAGCTGATAGCCCTTATTAGAGTTCCCTTGTACGTTACTCATTGTTTCTCCCTTATTGTCTTTTTTGTTTAAATTTTGCCTTTTTGATTGTAATGTATCTTGGCATGAGCCTCTTTGGGTTCACCTTGAACTAAACTTGCTACCTTGACTTGCATGACTTTTTCCCTCACCAAATTAAGACAATTCTCTGTCATTGGTTTTTCAAACAGGTTTTCTATCACTTAATCCTTTCCTTCTCTTTCTTGTATACCAATGATGTGAACATCGTTATGGTTCATGTTTTCCAAAAGCTCTTTTAAACTGTCCTCATTTTTTTTGAGTCTTTTCTCAGATTTTTGCTTTTTTTCTTTGTCTTCCAACTCAGTATTTTGATCCTGTGCCTCATCTAGCTTGCTTTGAGTGTTCTTATTTCAGATACAGTGTTCTTCATTTCCAATCAGTTCTTATTCAAGATTTCTAGGCTCTTTTCATGCTGATGTAATTTTTACTAAGTTCCTTGTATATCATTAAGACCATTACTTTCGACTCTATGTCAGATAACTTGCTTGCCTCAATTTTATTTAGCTCTTTTTCTGGAGATTCCTTCTTTTCTTTCTTTGTTTCCCCAACTTAGTTGACTCTTTATATTTGTTTCTATGTATTAGATTGGTCTGCTTTGACTCTGTTTTGTGGAGAGGCCTTATGTGTTAGGAATCTGTGGGACCTAGTGTTGCACACTCCTTAATCTTTTGATGGTCTAGGGATATCTTTGTGTGGATTATGTGGGCTCTCCTGTTGTGTTTGAGTTCTGATTGTTACTCGTCCATTCATTCGTTGGAAGTCCCCTCTGGTTGGTTGACTAAGACGCTCAATCCCTACCACACCTACTTTGTTGTGTAGATGCTGGCAGAACAAAGCAACAACAACACAAAAACACCAAACAAGCAATTCTTCCAACTACAACAGTGATATCAATGACAAGAGAGCAAATAATTATAAAAGAATATAAATGAAATAGTACAGAAATGGGGAAAAAAACTGAAAATACCAAAAGAAAGAAAAGTAATTATGAGAGGACAAAAGGAAAGAGAACTAATGATAGTAATGGATTAATAGAGGAAAATGGGTGAAAAGGAACACACAAAAAGTAACAAAAATAATACAAGAAGAGAAAAACAGAAAATAGAATAATTGAAGAGTAGAGATATGAAAAAAGGGCATCAAAATAAAAGAAAAATATGGATTGAAATAATTGAAAGGCTGTGATAAAAGGAAAAATGGCAAAAATAATAATAAAAAAGAACCAAATAGTTTCATCTCAGCAGAGTTTAGCTCTTGCCTGCCGGTTTTTCCTTTCAGAAACATTTTTGATGTCCTAGTCTGGTGTAAGCCAATGTCAAGTACTTTCTACATATGGCTCTCAGCTGCCTTTTTGAAGCTACAAGCAACCCAAGTTTGTGGCTGATTCCTCTCAACTTTGCTGCTCCCAGGATGGTCCAAGCTGCTCTGCAAATCTGGCTTTTATCACCGCTAGGTTCAGAAGTGTGTCAGCAACCATCGCACATCAAGTACAAGATCAACCTCTGTCTGTCTCTGCCTGTTGGCCTGCTATCAATCTTAGCTATTTCTGAGAGGGCTTCTGGCTAAAACAGGGGGCTTTGATTCCTGGATCACCCATAGCAGGTGTCTTTCAGACTTCAGGGAAGATGGTGGGTGTGTTTCCCTACTCCCAAGCCACTAGTCTGAGTCTGTCCACAGGTGCACAGGTATTGGTATTTGCAGTAATACCAACAATTGGTACCCAAATTATTGGTATTTGAGTAGTTAATTATTTGAGAAAGGATTATTTCCCTGTATTCAGCAGGGTGGAGCCCCTAGCAGACCTCCGGAGCTCTAATTTTGTGTCTGTCAGATGCCAGGGGGGTGTTTCTGTGGCTTACCCATGAGGCGGAAACACCAGTCTGTTTCCCAGGAAAGTGCATGGATAAGCTATACTCTATAGTCAGTCTCTGAAAACCCCTGAGTCTGTTTATGTTGCTGTCTCCTCAGCAAGGGTTAAGATGCATTATGGGAGAAAAGAAAGAAAAAACCCACCAAAACAAAACCCCAAGACAGAGCAAAATTGAATAAAGACCAAAAAAAGATGCAGGATGGAGTGAACAGGATTTTAGAGAGTGTGGTGAAGGGAATTCCAGAGAGTATGGGAGTGATATCCCACAGGGTAAGGTAATTTATTTTCCCCTGAGAGTGGCTAGCTCTTCTCAAGAAAGATGACTGCTATGGATCCCAGGTATATCTCAGCCCCCAAATCTCACAGCCACTACCCTAAGTCTCACCCCTGTGCCTCCCACTCCAGATTCTCCACTCATGACTCCAGTCTGCACTGTCCTTCCTTTGCTGGAGCCCAAGGTGGGTAGTCACAAACACAAAACCTGTGCTTTGCTTCTTTAAGGGGAAAAAAATGATGGTGGGTTTATTTACAGTGGTTTTCATCTCTTCCCAGCAGAGATAGCCCCCACAGTGCAGACTCCTTGATTTCCTTACCTGGATTCTTTAAGAAGATCATTTCTGTGGGTTATGTGGAGTCTCCCATTGTATTTGAGTCCTGATTGTTATTGTCCATTTGTCAGTGAGAGCTCCCCTCTGGCTGACTAAGGAGTTCTATCCCTACCACATTCCACCTCTGCCTTGAGAGGGTTTCTAGGTTTGGATTGGATCCCTAGTCAGAACACATACAGGAGACAATTTATCAATTTTTCTTTTTCACATCAACTCCTCTATCTCCCTCCCAAATTAATAGAATATATCTTATATGGATCATTTTCTTTCAAGTGCCACATCATCCTGATAGAATGAGGAAAGGAAGGTAAGAGTCCAGAAGCAAAACTATAACACAGGATGATGGTGCAGCACCCATGACTCTTCCTCCAATGAATCTCAGCCTTAGACTCCTGCCACTGCACTCCCACCTCAGCCTCTGCAACTAGTGCCTCTCTGACCACCTCTCTCTGCCACCAGCACTCCTGGCTCTTTGGCCAATCCACTGTATCCTCAGTCAGATTCTGTCAAGCTCATGTTTCCAGTTGTGCCCAGGGTTGGAAAGGTGACAGCCTTCTCCCCAGCAAACACTATAGTTCACTGACCCTGGCTCCCAACGGTGGGGTACACAGTACAGCCCAGTGTGGAGGGCATGGAGGCAAGGCCAGGAGTCAAGGCTCAGACATTCTAGCAGCTTCTCCCTGAAGAGGATTTTGTACGTTTCACAAAATGGCACATGCTCCAAACCTGCACAGACAGAAGCACTCACTGGGCTGGGCAGTGGTGTGTCAATGTCTCTGCCAGGAGAGCCCAGACTGTCTGCCTGCAAGCGTCCACACAAACAGCCAGACACCCACACAAGGTCATGTACACTCACCTGTGCACACACTCACTCACACACATTCAACTGGATTTTCAAGTTGATTGCTCTGTAATTTAGCTGCAAGGCTGGTCTGAGCCTGGGAACAAGTGGATGGAGCTTCCAGCTACGCTGCAACCATCTTGGGGCACTTTTCAACTCAACACTTTTGATACAATAGAGTGAGACCTGGAATGAGAGAGAAAAAACTTAAAAAGAAAAATAAAAAATGGGCATTCAAGGGAGATTTATAGTATAAGCATTCATAATACATGATACTTTTATTAAGAAAAATAACCAACAAAATAAAATTCAGAAAATGAGTTCACATCAAAGAAAATATAAATAATTAAACAATTTGCCAATGACTTTCACACTTGGGTTTACTCAATAAATTACACTGGGAAAGTAGTTAATTATTTGAGAAAGAAGAATTTGTTTTACCTGAACTGATAATGACCACTAATAGGAGAATGAATGGTTAAATGATGTCCATACAGTGAAATTCTATGAATGCTTATTAGAATATAATCTGCCATGGCACTGTTCACATTTCTGCATGACTTGCAGAAATATTTGTTTATTGAGCACCCTGGGAAGATAGAAGATGATCTCCTTCTGGAGCATAGACCATGTTTGTTTTCTTTCCAGCATATTAAACATATTGTAAAACATTCCTGAGAGTTAAAAATAAAGCAGATTTCCTTACTACCAATTAACAAAGATTTGTGTTTTCTAAGCTTTGGTCATTCAACCTTCTGCATTCTGTAGACATTGCCTATTCTTCTTTGTGTTATCTGTGGGAACAAGAACACAAGGAGTTGGCATAAATGCTAATATTCTGGATATTGCTATTGTTGTTAGTAAGAAAGTTCTTTGTCTCTAACCCAGAGTCGCATATCTTATAGAGCATCCATGATTTTGTCATAGGGCAGCTTTTAACTTGCAAATAGAATGAAATCTCAAATTCTTCACAGTTGTTAACATTGTTAAAAAGTTGAAGTATGTTTCCATGATATGCTATGAGATCTTTAAGACATACTGTTAAGGAAAAAATGTGTATATATGAATATACACACACACCACACACAGTATAAACCTGTATTTAAACTCAACATACACAAATTAGTATTTAAATAGCTAAAGAAAATTCTGGAAGAATACATACCAAATAATAAAAATTGGTTGCTTACCTATTGGAAAAGAAATATGATTGGATAGCTGAGTTAGAGTTTGTTGGGATGACAAGTAATGTTCTAAGCAGAAGAGTTCAAGCAGTTGGCTTATGATCCATTCAGTCTCTTTCAGGGTAGGTGAAAGAAAATACAGACAAGCGATTTGATCTAATCTTCTTCTCAACTGGACTTACATGAAAATAGAATAATAATATTTGCTAAGAGAAAGAAATCTTATCCACAGAAATGTCTCAGCAGGATGTTCTTGAATAAAATATTACTGCAGTAAATAAATCCAGAATGTATGGAATCATAAGGCATGACTTCTTGGAGGATGTACTATAAATTATAGAACTCCTTTGGGTACAAAATAGATATATTTCATAACTTAAATGTGTCAGGTAACTCTGCAAAATCTTATTTGGAGGCCTCATATATCATTCTGGGCCAGAGATAGCATGTCTAATGTAGGAGGAAGAGCCTGGAAAGATGTATGGAAATCCCATACGTCTTTGTTTCTCTTAGGCTTTGATTGATGGTATCCTTAAAATTATTTGTAAAGCTTGCCACTGAGTGAGATATCTGATTTGTATGTGTCTGCTTTGACAACCAATACTTTACTCCACAATCTACTATTCTCCTAACCTTTTCTACCCAATCACTGTACTTTGATTTTTCTTGGCACAATCAACAAAAATCCAAACTCTTTTCAATTGTCCTCTCATATAATTGCCTAATGAAAACTATTATTTTCTTCTTTTCATATTTTTTCTTAGATTGTATTACAGAGTTTCTTCCTGATACTTTTCTACTTTTCTGATAACTCACCATTTAATTAGCATTTACTTTATCCTAGGTATCTCACATACATTTTCTATTCAATACTCACAATACCTCTTAATCTGTGTTGTTCACTTTATTATTTATTTTATAGAGCAGCAGAATGAGGCTTAAGGAATGAGGTACTATGCCTAAATTCAAACAGAGCCTAGATTGAACTCAAGCCTTCATTATTCCAAAGCTTGGGCACTTAACACTTTTTTCTCTGCCTTCTCCTCTCTGACTCTTAAACATTAATTTTCTAAAAATACTGTGGTACCTTTGTACTTGTCATTAATTTGGTCAGGAACTCATGATGAATGCTGAAACTGACAAGTTCCAAATGTGATGAATGATGAAGCATTTTTTCCTCTAGGGCAATGTTGTGACACATACAAGTTCTATAAAGTGAGACAAATCCTGGGCAAGTGCCAAGTGCTGATATTTTTTTTTCTCATCAAAATGGGATGAGAATAGGCTTTGACGAGTTCTGAAGCCAATGAATACCAAAGTATGACTATTTTCTTGCACTTCCATTCTTCTCCCATGTTTATATCTCTTAAACTTTCCTGAATCAAGAAGCATTTTGAGAGTTTGATGAAAACTTTAGACTTATTTCTTAGAAAAGTACATATGAAAATAAACATAATTATATTTCATACTTTCTATGGGTTTACTCTGAAATTTGGCTATGTCAGGAGGTGTATATTTCACATTTGCTCTGGTGAACTCATGAAGTTGAATAGCTTCACTTAGGACTTATTTGTGGTGACCTTTTAGAGCAAATACATCTGGTGTCCTTACTTATATCCTCCAAGTTCCACCTCTGTTTTCAGCTGTGAATCAAATAGATAGTTCCATGTGGGATCCTACCTATTTCATGCTGATGAAATCTGGCATCAAGTCCCCCCTTACTAGCTTTCTGAACTGGGGTTTTGAGCTCAGACACTGTGGGGGTGAGGCTGGCCAGAGCAAATACAGCCTGGAAGTGTGGGGTGTTAACACCCCAAGGGAAATGTCAGCCAATGGAGTAAGAGTTCATAGATTAATGTCCCTGCCTCCTCTCTTTCAGGTGCACATTTTTGGGAAGCATTTTTGGGTCTTTCTCAGGGTACTAGTAAAATTGAGTCTTACTGCCTACTGTAACAATCTCAATAACACCTTTTTCCTCTTTATTGATTTTATTGGGGTGACACTGGTTAACAGAATTATACATGTTTCAGTTGCACAATTCCACAACACATCATCTGTACACCATATTGTACATTCAACACCCCAAGTCAGGTCTCCATCCATCACCATTTATCCACCCTATGCTCTCCTCCATCTACTTCCAGCAGTCACAGAGAATAAAACCTGAACTGTCATGACATTAAAAAACAATTTGGGCACAATTTATATTCTCAGTTTTATTCTGTCTCCCCCATACAAATTGATTTTTAGACATGTTGTATGTTTTTAGGTCTTGGGGCATGCTATGCTTCACAGCTTCATATATTTGCAGAAGCTATTTCTTCTGCTTGTACTGTCTTCCCTTCTCTCTCTTCTCTACTTGGGAAACTTGAAATCATCTTTCAGGAACTTGTTGAAATAATATTTGCATCATAATTCATTTTCCTGCTAAACCTCAGTCATTTGTAATCCCATACAATTTTCACATTTCTCTGTCTTCTCACAATGCATTTTTATAACTTATTCACATTTGTTTCCTTCAGTCTACTGCACAGGTGGCAAACACAAGGCCCATGGGCCAGATCTGTCCCTCCGCCTTATTTCATCTGGCCCAGCACCTTGTTTCTACCCAGCAGCAGCACCAAGCTCTCACTTAACTGTTAAAGAGTACTTACATTTATACAGTAAAATTACATTTGGCCCTTTGAAGGCAACCATGAAGCTGATGTGGCCCCCAGTGAAAATGAGTTTGACAAGCCTGGTCTACTGTGTGCTCCAAAAATTCAGAAGCCAACTATGATTTATCTTGTCTTCCCTTTACCTATCAAAAAAAGTAGCCACTTAGAAATGTGTACCAAACTTAACTGAAAAGCACTGAGAATGTCAAGAAAGAATTAGACATTGAAGAAAACACAGGGCAAAAAGAATAATGACCTTAGGAAAGGATATTTATAAACATGCAATTTGGGGGAAGTGGAGTAATGAATGCAAATATAACTAAATAAAAGGAAAACTGTAAGTCATAAGAAGAAAAATGTCCACAGATAGAATGCAAAGAGAAGAAAGATACAGATGATCCAAACAGGTATTCAGATTTAGGGATGTTCCTCTAGCCAAAATTATATAGCCAACAGTTTAATAATGCTATTTTTTAAAGTATTGTTACTTATATAAACTGTTGCACTATCAATATTAATTTAACATTTCAAGTTATTTAAAAAATACTGTCTACATAAAGGCAACATGTACACAATAATATTAAGTAATTTAAATAATTTCAACTTTAAAAATGTTTTACAACTAGAACTTCCTTTTGATAATCTTGATTCTACAGGCTATAATGAGCTTTATAATTATCTAATAAAGAATGTTGAACATAAGTTTCTGAGCATCTCATGTTTTATGTGATATGAAAGCCAGAGATGGAGCCCCATGCACAGCTATCAGGACACTAAAAAGTCTCTGAAACTTTCACAATTAAAAAGCTCAACATAGTGCATCACACAAGTAACTTCAGATGAAATGAATTTGATTTATAGTATTAATTCTTCTAGCTAGACCATAGCAGGGCAGTGGAAAAGATTTGAAACTTTAAAAAAAATTTTAATATGGAACATATGTTGGAGAGATACCAGACCTGTTATGATAGTCAAACTTTATGAATTCATATTTTCCTTAAAAAGTTTCCTGTAGTTCTAATACAGATTTTTTCCTATAAGCACAGTGTTCTTTTCCACTGCCCTGCAATGGTATGATAGCCTGTTGTTTCCCAATTTGATGTTTTATAAACCCTTGTTTTTAGACACACAGCCAATATTTTCTTAGTAAAGTATAATTGTATTTATCTGTTCTCTACCTAACCATGCATTCTGTTTATCTATGCTATTTTGCTATGGGTTTCTCCTCTTAGAACAGCTGTGTCAAACTAATTTTCACCCCGGGGCCACATCAGCCTTGCGGCTGCCATCAAAGGGCTGAATGTAATTTTAGGACCGTATAAATGTAAGTACTCCTTAACGGTTAAGTGAGAGTTCAGTGCTGCCACCAGGTAGAAACAAAGTGCCAGGTCAGATAAAACAAAGTGGAGGGCCAAATTCAGCCCAGAGGGCTTGTGTTTGCCACCTGTGTCTTAGAATAACACCACTATGATACTTTTACTTATGTTATAATCAAGTTTTACTAGAGAAGCATTAGCAAATGTTTTTCAAATCAGTTACTCTTAATGTCCTTCCAGGATATAGATGGTTACATGCAACAAGAATGTATCCTTGTTTTTATCGACTATCATAAACTTTTGTTGTTTTCTGGGATCTTTTTATGCTAGACCTTACTTTTGTATATGTAGCTAATCTGTATATAATAGAAATTTACATTTCTAACTGATTGGAAGCAACAAGAAGATATAAAAGGGAAATGATACCAAGATAGGTTTTAGCTAAGTGAATAAATACTATTGATATGTTGCAGATATAAACTTGGAAAGAGATTGTTTGATTTTTTTTTACTATTCTCCCTTGACGAAGTTTAGTATAGGTTATTAATATTTATTATGTCATAACTTTATATATATAAGAGTTTTTCCATTACCTTGGACAAGTTCCTAGATTATAAATTATCCCTGTGAATTGATTCCACACTCTCTCAAATATTATTTTTCATAAGCCAAGTCCTTTAAAAATACAACATTTAATATATTTCTCAGACTACATGTCAAATCAGTGTCATGCAAACAAACTACTTTTACTACTTTCTTGGAGCATGGTGTACAGAGGAAAAAATTTAATATATCTGTGCTACATCTACATTAATGTAATGGTGCATATTGAAACTGCTTTTATCTGCCACATTTCTCAAATGAAAGCAGCAGCTGAATTTTATGTTAGTTAAACTGAACTTTGCACACCATCTTGCCTATGTGGATGTGGTTCTTTCATATTATTAAGGAAGAAGTCTTTAGTCTTTATTCTGCATCTTAGACTTTAAAAGTTGCTATGGATATAAGAAGCCCATCATGTAGTCATGTGTACTCTATAAAATCTTTCCAAAGTGTGAAGCAAATTCTTGACAGAATCTATAGGTCTTTCAAGAAATTACAATAAAATTTCCCCTGGCATTTTCAAGGTAGGCTGTAGAGAAGATTATGGCCTACCTGTGCTCCCAAAGGCACTAGAAGTGAACTTGTCAATGGCTCTTAAGTTGTTATGGAACAATTTTCCAATTGTTTGCATCTCCTGCTGTAACCTTGTACTTCACACACTAGGAAAGTATAAATTACACCATTTGAACAAATGATGTCTACAATTAGGTATTTTTGGGTAAATATGACCTCCATTAGTTAGAGTTCAGTTAAATCTTCAAGGAAGTTTAACATTAAGCAGGGGCTAAGATAGCATCAGAGTAGGAAGGAGCAGATTCAGCTTCCCTCTGCTCAGGGGAGAAAATCCTGACCGATCTATGGAGTAGAGAAGCAAGCAACCAACATACTTCAGCATATGTGAAAATAGGAGACCAAGGAATGTGGCGGAATCAAAAAAACGGACTCTAAGAAGAGTGCTGCAACAAGGTAGGGTCCTGGGGACCAGCGTGTGGTCCGGGGGCTGCAGCCCCAGGCCCAGGGCCCGCTCCTGGGTTTGCCACAGAGTCCTTGGGAGAGAGCCGGGGCAACTTCTCCCTCCCCAGCCAAACAAGGCCTGAGCAGCACTGAGAGGAATCCAGGTGCTAGCAAACACACAAGGGCTGTGAGCACTGTTGGAGGCTGTGGACACCGGAGAGGCTGGGTCGCGCAGCAGGCTCCGACACCCAAACTCACTGGTCTGTCTGGAGAGTTCAGCAGTGGGAGAAGCCAGGCCACTGTGGGGAGCGGCAGGCTTGAACAGGAGGAATTCCTCAAGAAGAAGGAGTGAATAGACAGAAACTATTTGGGGAATTCTCCTAAAGTGATCAGTCGCTTCAGCCTCACTGCTACCCAGCTGTGGGCGCGCGGGTGCGCATGCAGGGAGAGCAGCCCCGCACCCCAGTCCACAGCAGTAACCCTGGGGGAAGACTTGATTCCCACACCCAGGGCGCAAGGCTGAGGAGCCAGTGAGAGCACCCCTGGCCCACGGCGAGGAAGAAAAGCCATACCAATTGCCCCGCAGCCTGCCACAGCCAGCAAGAGCAGAAAAACCAGTCTGGCCACTTTGAAACCAAGAGACTTTTTAACTTGATTCTATTTTTTTAACAATTTTTAATTTTTCAATTTTTGTTGTTTTTAGTCTCTTTTGATTTCTTTTTCCTCTTTCCTGATTTCTTGTCTTATTCCTTCCTCCTTCCTTTCCTCCAACTTTATCCCTTCTTTCTTCCTTTGTCTGCCTTTTCTATTTTTACTTTTTAAATTTTTTTTCTAAATACCTACAAGTGAGACAAAATCAAGGATCTGTGAAAAGACAAAAGTTGAACCCAAAGACAGGGCATCACAACAGCTGGGATAGTGGGATAAATTCCATTCTGCTATTACAGAGAACCTGCAAGTTATTCCATATTTGTATTATTATTATTTTTCCAGTATTCCTACATCTTTTTAAATAGTATTTTTGTATCCCTCTTCTTTTTGTATAGTCTGCTTTGCTAGGCTGGATATATTGTATTATCTGACAGCTTTCCCCTGATATCTCTTTCCATATTGTATTGCTAATCTACTGTCCTTTAACTCACCTGTGTCCCATTAGCACACTACTCAAGGTTCTGTACTCCCTATTCTTGTTATCTAGATCTCATAGATTCTGTCATATGATTGTTGCCATAATATTATTGTAAATAACTGCTTTCCATGCAATTGTAATTACTTCACAACACCCCACCCCCCCAGATCTTAGCCCATTTCAAGGTTTCCTGAACTCTATTACTGTAGTGGTTAACTCTATTCTTTCACACACTACACTTATTTCCTATCCTTTACTCTCACCTTACCTCAGAATCTAACCTCCCACAGCCTCCCTGCTTTATAGATCCAACTCACAATCCTTCCTTCCCCAACAAGAGTCTTATCTTCTTTCCATCCTTTCTAAAAATCAGCTAGCTGGGTGGAAGATCACGATTAACACTACACATAGTCAAAGGATTTCCTATCTCTTCCCTACTTGCTACTACTGTAAATATCACAGAATTCTCTGTTGCTGTCTTAAACCATTTTGCCTTCCCCCTTCAACTGATGACAAAAAAGAATAGTTGGAGGTGTTGAACACCAGGATACCCACTGGAAGAGGAAACCCAACAAAGGAACCAAAAACAGATAACAACAGAAGAAGGTGAAGGAGGGAGTAGTAACCACACAAACCTCAATCCAGGGCCTATCTGGAAATACAACTAAACAGTAGAGACAGTACCCAATACAAACAACTGAACAAGAGCAAGAGAGGATTCTTTAAGCCTTATACAAACAGAAAAACCAGCTTCAACACAACCTGCCCTCACCAGAACAACAAAATACAGGAGGTGGTGGTCAGAGTGACCCTCAATTAACCAGCTGGTGGGAAGGAACCACCAAAGAAAGACTGAACAACAATCAAAACACAAAAGCAAACACAAAGCCAACTTAAACGACAGCCCAAGACCAGTGAGCTTGGGGGATCAAGGAAACTGCACCACTGAAACTCACTGCTATTCTACTAAAGAAGTTCACACCACAAACCCAGGGAGCCAGAAATGATCAATTTAAGAAGCTGAGGCTAACAAGAAGAGTCTCACAAACAATGGGAAGAAAAAGAAACAATCCCCAAATGAAAGGAAAGGAAGAAGCCTCAGAAAGAATGCTAATTTAAATACAGGCGATTCAACTCTCAGATATTGAGTTCAAAGCAGTAATGGTCAGGAAGCTCAATGAGCTCACAATGAGCTACCAGAAACTACAGGGAAGCTACAATGAACTCATTGAAAACTACATCAGCATGAAAAAGGAAATAGAAACTCTCAACAAGGGCCAAGGGGAAATGAAGAATACAATTTCTGAACTGAAGAACACAGTAGAAGGAAGGAAAAGCAGGATTGATGGAGCAGAAGATCGGATTAGCGAGTTGGAGGACAAAGTAGAAAACAGTACCCAGAAAGAGCAAGAAAAGGAAAAGAGGCTCAGAAAGAATGAAGAGGGATTAAGAGAAATGCAAGACAATATGAAATGTAATAATATCCGTATAAGAGGGATACCAGAAGGAGAAGAAGAAGAACAAGGGATAGAAAACCTATTTGAAAAAGTAATGATGGAAAACTTCCCTAATTTGATGAGAGAAAAAGTCACACAAATCCAGGAAACACAGAGAGTCCCAATCAAGAGGAACCCAAAGAGGCCCACCTCAAGACACATCATTATTAAAATAGCAAAATTTCAAGACAAAGAAAGAATCTTAAAGGCAGCAAGGGAGAAAGAAGAAATAACATACAAGGGAGCCCCAATAAGACTAACAGCTGACTTCTCAATGGAAACACTCCAAGCCAGAAGAAAATGGCAAGAAATATTCCAAGTAATGACAACCAGAGTTCTGCAACCAAGGCTACTTTACCCGTCAAGGCTCTCAATCAAGATTGAAGGCCAAATAAGAAGCTTCTCAGACAAAAGAAGTCTAAAAGAATACACCTCCACCAAACCAGTTCTGCAAGAGATGTTGAAGGGACTGCTTTAAGGAAAGAAAGGAAAAGAGAGAGTGAGAGAGGAACACACGTACATAAAAGGCTATGAATCAGTACCTTTCAATAATAACTTTAAACATAAATGGATTAAATGCTCCAATCAACAGACATAGAATAGCTGATTGGATAAGAAAACATGACCCACACACATGCTGTCTACAAGAGACCCACCTCAGGATAAAAGACATGCACAGGCTGAAAGTGAAGGGCTGGAAACAAATTTTCTAAGCAAATGGACAGGAAAAAAAGCCAGGATAGCAATACTCATATCTGACAAAATAGACTTCCAAAAAAGGACCATAAAGAGAGACCCAGAAGGTCATTTCATAATACTCAAGGGAAGAATCCACCAAGAAGACATATATATAGTGAATATATATGCACCCAACATAGGAGCACCCAAATACATAAAGAAAATCTTAGAGGACTACAAGAAAGATATTGACAGCAACACAATTATTGTGGGGGATTTTAACACCCCACTATCAAAAATGGACAGATCTTCCAAACAAAATATCACCAAAGATATTGTGGCATTGAACAATACCCTTGATAAAATGGGCTTTACTGATGTATACAGAACCCTCCATCTCAAAGAAGCTAAATACACATTCTTTTCAAATGTACATGGAACATTTTCAAAGATAGACCACATGACAGGACACAAAACAAGCCTCAACAATTTCAAAAAAATTGAAATCATACCAAGCATTTTCTCGGATCACAAGGGCCTGAAGCTAGAAACCAACCCCAAGGGAAAAAAACCCAAAACACTCAAAATCATGGAGATTAAATAGCATGCTATTAAACAATGAATGGGTCAAGAATGATATTAGGGAAGAAATCAAAAGGTTTCTGGAAACAAATGAAAAGGAACTCACAATGACCCAAAACCTATGGGACACAGCCAAGGCAGTCCTGAGAGGGAAGTGCATAGCGATACAGGCCCACCTAAAAAAGTTAGAAACATTCCAAACAAACAACCTAACCCTATGTCTACAAGAACTTGAGGAACAAAAACAAAGACAGCCTAGAGCAAGCAGAAGGAAGGAAATAACCAAGATCAGAGCAGAATTAAATGACATAGAGACTAAAAGCACAATTCTAAGGATCAATGAATCCAAGAGCTGGCTCTTTGAAAAGATAAACAAAATCAGCAAGCCTTTAAGCAGACTCATCAAGAAAAAAACAGAGAAAACCCAAATAAACACAATCAGAAATGAAAGAGGAGAGATTACAATAGATATCACAGAAATACAAAGGATTGTAAGAAATTACTATGAAGAACTGTATGACAAAAAATTTGAAAACCTGGATGAAATGGACAAATTTCTAGAAAATGTAATCTTCCAACACTCAATGGAAAAGAAGCAGAAAGCCTGAACAAACCAATAACAGCAAAAGAAATTGAAGCAGTAATCAAAAAACTCCCAACACACAAAAGCCCTGGACCAGATGGTTTCACAGGAGAATTCTACAAAGCATTTAAAGAAGAACTAACCCCTATACTTCACAGACTATTTCAAAAAATCAAAAAAGATGGAAGACCCCCAAACTCTTTTTATGAGGCCAACATCATCCTAATTCCAAAGCCAGATAAAGACACAACAAAGAAAGAAAACTTCAGGCCAATATCGCTGATGAATATAGATGCTAAAATGCTCAAAAAATACTGACAAACTGCATCCAACAGTACATTAAAAAGATCATAAACCGTGACCAAGTGGGATTCATTCCAGGGATGCAAGGATGGTACAATATTCTCAAATCAGTAAATGTAATACATCATGTAATCAAAAGCAAAGACAAAAACCACATGATCATTTCAAGAGATGCAGAAAAAGCATTTGATAAGGTACAGCACCCATTTATGATAAAAACACTCGCCAAAGTGGGAATAGAGGGAGCATTCCTCAACATAATAAAAGCCATATATGAGAGATCTACAGCCTACATCATACTCAATGGGCAAAAATTAAAATCTTTTCCACTAAGATCAGGAACAAGGCAAGGCTGTCCACTTTCACCACTTCTATTCAATATAGTACTGGAAGTTTTAGCCACAGCGATCAGACAAGAAAAAGAAATAAAAGGCATCCAAACTGCAAAGGAGGGAACAAAACTGTCACTGTTCGCAGATGACATGATAGTGTATGTAGAAAATCCTATAGACTCCACCAAAAAACTGCTTGACCTAATAAATGAATTTGGAAAATCAGCGGGATACAAAGTCAATATCCAAAAATCAAAGGCATTTCTGTACACCAACAATGAAACAGCAGAAGCAGAAATCAAAAAAAAGATCCCATTTGAAATAGCAAAAAGAAAAATAAAATACTTAGGAATAAACCTAACCAAAGAACTAAAAGACCTGTATTCAGAAAACTACATAACAATGAGGAGAGAAATCAAGGAAGACACAAACAAATGGAAACATATACCGTGTTCATGGATTGGAAGAATTAATATCATAAAAATGTCTATACTACCAAAAGCAATTTACACATTCAATGCAATACCTATTAAAATACCAATGGCTTATTTCACAGACATCGAACAAACACTTCAAAAATTTATATGGAACCATAAATGACCCCGAATAGCTGCTGCAATTTTGAGAAAGAAGAGTAAAGTAGGAGAGATCACAATATCTGACACTAAACTTTACTACAAGGCCACTGTAATCAAAACGGCCTAATATTGGCATAAAAACAGGCACATGGACCAATGTAACAGAACATAGCATCCAGAAATAAACCCAAGTCTCTACGGTCAATTAATATTTGACAAAGAAAGCAGCAACATAAAATGGAATAAAAATAGCCTCTTCAACAAATGGTGTTGGGAGAACTGGACAGCTACGTGCAAAAAAATGAAACTCGAGCACCAACTTACACCTTATACAAAAATAAATTCAAGGTGGATAAAAGACTTTAATATAAACCGTGACACCATTAAAGTCCCAGAAGAGAGCGTAGGTAGGAAAATCTCAGATATTTCATGCAGAGACTTTTTTACTGACATGTCTCCTAGAGCAAGGGACATAAAGGGAAGAATAAACACATGGGACCTTATCAAAATAAAAAGCTTCTGCACAGCTAAAGAAAACAGTATCAAAATAAAAAGAGAACCAACTGTATGGGAAAACATATTTGCCAATGATACCTCAGACAAGGGTTTAGTCTCCAAAATATATAAAGTACTTACACGACTCCACTCTAAGAAGACAAGTAACCCAATTAAAAAATGGGCAAAGGACTTGAACAGACACTTCTCCAAGTGTCTGATTCAAAGACAGAAGATTCAAAGACACAGAAGATTCAAAGACACATGAAACGATGTTCAGTATCGCTAGCTATCAGAAAGATGCGAATTAAAACCACAATGAGATACCATTTCACACCAGTCAGAATGGCCATCATAAACAAAGCAACAAACAACAAGTGTTGGAGAGGTTCTGGAGAAAAGGGGACCCTAGTGCACTTTTGGTGAGACTGCAGACTGGTACAACCACTGTGGAAAGCAGTATGGAACTTCCTCAGAAAACTAAAAATGGATCTGCCGTTTGACCCTGCTATTCCACTGCTGGGACTATATCCTAAGAACACTAAAACACCAATACAAAAGAACCTTTGCACCCCAATGTTCATAGCTGCACAATTTACAATAGCTAGGTGCTGGAAGCAACCTAGGTGCCCATCAGTAAATGAATGGATCAAAAAACTATGGTACATTTACATAATGGAATTCTATGCAGCAGAAAGAAAGAAGGAGCTCCTACCCTTTGCAACAGCGTGGATGGAGCTGGAAAGCATTATGCTAAACGAAACAAGCCAGGCAGTAAAAGACAAATACCATGTGATCTCACCTTTAACAGGAACCTAAACAACAAAACAAAGAAACAAGCAATTTATAACCAAAGACACTGAAATCGGGGATAGACTGACAGTGACCAGAGGGGAGAGAAGAGGGAATTTCAGGGGAGAATGGGAAGGGTTTACAGGAACAAATTTAAAGGACACATGGACAAAAGCTAGGGGGAGGGTGGTAATGGGAGGGAAGTGGGGGAGTGGTTGGGTGGGGGGGCTGGAATGGGAGTAAAAGGGAGAAAACTGGACTTGAGCAATGATTAAAATAAAATTAAAAAAAGACATTAAGCAGAAAAATGGGCTGCAAATAACTTCCCATATGAAGTATATTTAAATGGCTCCGAAAAGAAACATGTTATAAATATTTTTATATTTTTACATACATTGAGTATAGTAGAATCCTTGCTGTGATGCTTATAAACTCTTTGTATCACCCACAATCAATAATATCTTTTCTTTAGTTGTTCTGATTAACTGAGCAACTTTCATATTGACAAAACTCCTTTGGAGTATCCTGAGCTCATATGTGCCTAGCCAGGTAATGACATGATTCTGAGCGGATTTGAAACTTTACCTCAACAAATTTATTTCTGTTTTTCAACACATATTCAAAGCAATATTTGACATTGTAATGTACCTTTTATATGCCAGATACCATAGATATCCTTTGTCTATGTCTTCTAGCTTCTGTCTTCCTCTCAGTTATTTCCTCCACCCCCTGGTTTACATATATTAACATATATCACTAGCATACTGGAGAACTAGAAGATTTTACTGTGCATTTGTCTCACTAGTTCACCCACCTGAATACCATATATACTACCATTGTCACCATGTAAACCCTAAATAGAATTCTGATGAAATTTCCTAATATTGGTGAAACTGTTTATAAGTTTCTTCAAGATTCATTATCTCACTTAATAAAACCATGACATCCATGGCCTGAAACATGAATGTACCTTAAGACTTTTATATAACATTCATACTGTTGATTTTGTATGCAAAAATTTTGTAGGGACATTTGGCATCTCTTAGGTCACTTTTTAGCTTTCTTCTAGAAATGTGTTTAATTTACTTCTCCACAGTCTGTGCCTTAGTTTAGGTTCTCATTATTTTTCTAATAGGAATGGGGGATTGAGCAAAAAGGAGAAAAGACTCTTGGACATGGACAACAGAGTGGTGATTGCAGAATGGAGTGGGGTATAAGGGATATAAATGGTAATGAAAATAAATAAATAAATAACAAATGTATAAATAAAATCTTAAAAATTAGTTTAATTAATTTATTTTTCTCCACTTTTTAGAATTGAATTTGTCCATGTGCCCTTTATCGTAGTTCCTGAAAACCCTTCTCCCCTCCCCTCTAGGTATTGTTAGATTGTTCTTAATTTCAATGTCTCTGGTTATATTTTGTTTGCTTTTTTCTTTTGTTGATTATGTATATATGATAAATTACCATATATAAAATCCATATATAAAATGGTAGAACACTGCATGAGATTTATAAAAATAAACACAAGACATGAATAACTGACTTATGAAATAGAACTGAGAGAAAGCCCCTCAAAAATATATCAAATTTTAGTTTGAAAATGGAAACTCTTTATTTTTGGAAATTTAAAAAATTCATTGATGAAATGATTTTCAGTAGGATGGATTTTCCATAGTCTATATAACTAATAGTTTATGTTACAATAAACAAATCTTAACATAAAAAATTGCATTTATTGCAGTGACATTGGTTAATGAAATTACATAGAATATATTAATACAATTCTATAACACATCATCTGTATCACATGCTCACCATCTCAAGTGTCCTATCACCATCTTTTGTGTAAATGAATGCACAATCTTTTAACCGCCTACCCAAATTTATTTTTAATCTCTACTAGTCCATCACTCATGCTGCTGTCCCTCTCAAAACATATATATGATCTCACCATTTTCTTGATTATAATTCTTGAAAGGTTTCACATTGCTACAGGTCAGAGTTCAAAAGCCATCAGCAAGGCACTTAAGGTGCTGCCTCATTGGACTCAGTTCAGCTTCTTCCCATCACCCTCTATTCTTTATATTTTCCAACAGTACTGCAACTTCAGAATGTGCACATAAATATTTTCTCTTTCTATTGGGAAAGCTGCCTGACTCTCCTAGGTAGCTTTATTCACTCTCACCTCTCTGTTCTCATAACAATTATACCTTTTTTAAAAATTATTTATTTATTTTTAGAGAGGGGAAGGGAAGGAGAGAGGTAGAGAAGCATCGATGTGTGGTTGTCTCTCAAGCACCCCCTACTGGGGACCTGGCCTGCAACCCAGGCATGTGCCCTGACTGGGAATTGAACCAGGTACCCTTTGGTTCGAAGTCCAGTGCTAAATGTACTGAGACACACCAGCAAAGGCTATACCTGTCATTATAACTCTCTAATTCTATAAAATCAATGCTCATATTCTCTTTCTCTCTCTCAACTGAGAACTTGTCGATGGACACCTTGATATCACTAATCCCAGCACATAGTCTGGCACAAAAAGGTGACTATTCAATATTCCTCAATTAATGGATTGGATATTTGAGATGTCCATTAAAATACTGTCAGTTTACTAACCTAGGGTTGAACTGGATGTCTAAGGATGATATCAGACCTAAGCTTAGAACTATTTAATTTTGAAGGCCTAGAGATGTCACAATAAACTGTTCTAATACTATTGGTTACATTCATATAGGATCACCAAATGAACATTTCTGGGTGGATTAATTTCCAGGCTCAAATTTCTATTATGTTTTTGCTTATGTTGACAATCATGGTTGAATAATTTCATGTTGTCAGAACTAAGAAAAACATCATCATCTACTAGGGATCCTAAGGCTTTGTAAACTCAGTCATAAAATTTGGATACCCTCTTTCCTTACCTCTCCCATCCCCATCTTGTTAGTAGTGTTAAATTTTAGCATGGGAACATGTGAGCATTGAACATGGAATGGCTAAGTAAATTTCTGCAGTGTCTAGTGTAGTTCTTGTGATATTAGATTTGACTAACTGTCCATGTCATAGACACAAACATCTAAGAGACCACCAGGATTTATGTTATTTTGATAGATCTTAGAAGTACATAGTAACAAGATGGGATTCAGACATGTATATTTGTGTACACACAAGCTCACTTTTCCTTACCACCTCAGTAGACAGTACTGGCAGGAAACAGATGGTTCATTCAAAAGGCTTAATTGAAGAGCATTTGATGAAAGTGACTGTTTACAGAGAAACAATCAGTTGTAAGGTAACCAAAAAGGGAATTTGAAGTACCAGGAACAAGCAGCAGTGTAGGAAACATTACTTCTCTAAGTCTGAAGGGGCAACAGCAGGGAGCTGTAGCTGTGGTATAGCAGTAATTGGACAAGAGCCATTTGTCTGGAGAACGGCTTGTGGAAAATCACTGCACAACAGTGAGTGAGGTGGAAATCAGTACTTTGTCCTCTCTGTCCTCCTGCCTTCTAAATTCCTGTATGTCTCATCAAGCAGAGGCAACTGGGAATCAGAAAGCAAGGGAGCCTTGGGCAGAGTAGACAGAGGCACTATACCCATCTGCAGGGACAAATGGAGAATGACTGACAAACAGTCATGGAAAGAATATCTAACTCCTGACTCCTCATTCATCTTGGAATAAAAAGATAATCATTGATAAGTAGTCACAGACAGTGAGAAATTTTAGGTCAATGCATGCAATAAGAGAGAAGTAGCACAGTAGCTATAAATTCGGTCTCCCTTACAGACACACCAAGATACCCAGTCAGGGTAGAAAAGATGAGAGACAAGAGACAGAGCAGGCAAGACTTCAAATCTCCATGTCCCCACCTCAGCTTCAAGCTGGGCAGTGGCGATTAAATAATTTATTATATTGTTATATGTAAGATAACTTAAGAAATATACCATTTTAATGGAAATATCTGAGACTAAAAATCAGGTTTCATAGGTCCCTTAGGAACTGTGTTACTTAACAAAATAAACTTACAAAATCTGTCCTGATTTTTTCATCTGCAAAGTGAAAGTAAAAATATATATCCTAAATAAATCATAGGGTTCTGAAGATCAAATGAGAAAATGGATATGGTTTCCTCTTGAAAAGTTAAACAAGCTCAACAAATGTCAGGCACTATCACTTTGGGATATTATCTTACAAAGCTGGTCTCTGAGTATATATTTGCCAATCATAACATCCTCTCTTTTTGACTATCTTTCCTCTACACATGGAACGCTTTGCTCAACTCCAACTTAAACGTCACATACAAAGAAGAGATAAGCAGTAAGAAAATCCTAATGTGTCACAATACCATTGCATATTAAAAAGAAAGAACTATATTCTGCTGCACTCATTTTTGTGGTGCATACTCCCCTTTCCATAGGTCCTATTAACTTCAAAGAGAACTTTGCGCATGTAAATTATTATATTTATTGGATGCGCCAACTCCTTTTTATCCTCTGGGCACAATTAGAAATATCATAGAAAAATGAATGCTAGAGACTTGGATCCATATTTGATATTCTATGGGAAATTTCCCATAGTTACAGATGTTAAAAATCCTGTCCAATAGTCCAGTTATGAATTTGTAGTAGTTTTTCTTCTATAACCCTTCATTTATTTTTTCTTTGCTTTTAGAAAATTCCTTTTTACATTAAAGGAAAACATTATCTTTAGGTCCAGCTAAGCTAGTGATAAAGCGTATACCTGTTATATGACTAGGTATAATGGTAAAAATTTAGAATGCATAGCTCTCTTTTTAAAAAAATTGTTAGAGCTTCCCTGAGACTATATCATTAATACTATGGCGATCCTTTCCCCACCTTAAGTTAACCCTGGGAACCGGTGAAAGAGTGAGTTTCTGGGAACTAAATTTCTGATTGTCTAGTTTAACATTTTTTAAAAAAATTTGTAACACTTTTTATTGGCACAATAATGAAACATACCACCCCTTCAAGTGGTAAGCTGTATGACAATGAAGATAGTCAAGATTAGATGACCACATCAGGGAAATGGAATAGAAGTGATTTCCAACTTTTTAAATCAATATTGTATTGTTTCCACTACCATTTGGTTTCCTTATATCCCCCCACACCAGCAATCACCAGTCCCAGTTTAATATTATATGCACCAAACCACACTGTAATCTCAGTGTTCATTTCACATTCAGGACATTATCAATGTTCTTGTTAGGGTGGCTATAAACTTAGGTTTTCTTTAGTTGAAATCACCACAATCAATGTAACAAATGGTAGATGTTTGGAGAGCTACAATTTTTACACTGATTTATTGTCTGTTCTTTTTACTTTTTAAAATGTATTTTTCAGTTACAGTTGACATATGATATTATATTTAGGTATACAACACAGTGATTAGACATTTATATAGCCTATGAAGTGATTGCCCTGATAAGTCCAGATGTTTGTTCTTAAATTCAGTTGTCTTATGGCTTTTGGTAGAAGTGTCTCTAGAACTAATTCTGGCAATAACCTTATCCCACTTTATCAGTGCATATAAAGACCTTGCAAGTACTATGGACATGGCTCCTCAGCAATATTACTGTATATTTTTTATATGTCCAAAAGGCAGCTGTACCTTTTTAAAGGGACAAAATTGGAGAAAAATGGGAGAAGTCTCTCGAATGCTATTTACAAGAAATGCATCCATGTGTGATGGGTGGTGTGAAATATAAAAAGTTTTCTTATAATATTTTGATAATATGACTTACAGAAGATTCATTCCAACTAGTCTTATAGATTAATAAATAAAACTATATCAAATTAATTTGGATCCACTTTGAATTATTTGAAAAAGTAAACAAAGAGTCTAATTTTAGTAAATATTTAGAGAAAAAAACAATCCAATGTATATATAACAACCAAATTTCTAGTGAAAATGTGTATGGGTAGGTTTATTTTGAAAGGAAAATTCTTACTCCCAGTGTCATAACCAATTAAATTCTCCAGGTAATGACCCCATTTGCATAGTGAGCGAAACCCACAAGTGGGAATTTTAATGGGCACACCACCTGAGTACAGTAATTGAGAGTGACACAACTTGAACTAGTTTTGTGCTTACCCCACTGAAAATTCTACTCATATTATTTTTAATGTCAACCTACAAGTCAAATTTCAAGATGATGGATTTGTTCTTTTTAAGCACTGAGTTTGAATAAAAGAAATGCATATCTTTGCTTTAACTAATCTGTAGGTATGATTCTCACCATCATTTCATTTTCTTTGGTGATTAGAATTTAATTTTATAAACTAATGTGGGAATAATTAGGTAAAAAGTATCTTTGGCAGTCAAATTGCTTTGGATTGCAATTTACTTTTACTAGAATATGTATTATAGTTAATTTGGCACAATAGTTTACTAAAGTTTAATTGTGTAAATATGCCCAATTATTCTGTTTAACAAAATCTAATACAATGTGTATTCATGTGTATTTTCCTCCTCCTTCACCTCAACGCCAATAAAACACAATTTCTGCAGAGCTGATCACAGATGCCTTGTCATGTGAAGGTGTTGCTTTTGAAAGATATTCTCCTTATCTTATAGTCACTATTCATTCCTTGAAAGAACTATGCATTCTGATTGAGGCATCCACATTAAATTATGTAATAAAGGTGATCTCAGGACTCGAAGAGTAAGACACACAGGATGAATTGCGCTTTCTAGGTTTTGAGATGACATTTTAAAACTTTTGTTTCACTGTAGATTGCTTGAAATCCTAAGTATTTGTAGGTGTTTGACACTACTCCACCGTATCTGTAATTGGGATAGCATCCAGCAGACAGGCTCTGTACCTCTTTACACAGCGACCTACCAAGTTAAGAAATGTATTGGTTCAATATAAAACAGCAGGCTGTTTTTAGACATAGTTACTAGTGCACAAGCTTTAATACGGCTTTGCTTCATCCTATAATGAGATCCTTTGGTTCCCTGTTCAACAGGCTTTTATTCTTTTGTGAAAGGCTATGAACTATGTCAAGTGAATCAACTGCTTTTGTACACTCTCTTTCTTGGCTTTGGAATGTAATTCCTTTGCTTCTATCCCTTTATGCATCACACAGAACTTAAGAACCTTTTCAATTTTTCAAGCTAAACTTAGAATTTGTTTGAATTTGCTTTTCACTATTTTCCTAAAAATTACATTCTCAACTGAAACTCACACAAAGAAAGATCTGCCTGGAAGTGAACACTTAATTGCAGAGCTATATTTTGTTTTTAACATATATATCTATACCCCATGTTGATAATGTGCTAAAGGATGGTTATCTAAAATTATTTCTTCATGGTCATTTCACAAAGAAATTCAGGAATCCTTTAGTGAGCACTGAGGTAAGGCATAGAAGGCATAAATAAAGGTCAGAAAGTAGAACTAGAACTACTAGCCAAGTCAGTTGGAAAACTACTCATGGAAACTACTCATGTTGACATCTGGTGGGTTGGAGGTATAGTTGTAGCCCCAGTGGGAAATGTTACACTATTGTTCAAGTTCTATGAAGAATGGGGTGGTACAGATTTTTGCTTGCCTAGAGATCCTGCTTTCTAGGTGGGGCTTGGCTGTGGCTTTTCTTATAATTCTTTTTTACTTCCAGATTGAGTATTGACTTAATTAAAATTTGATTACTTATACAGTATTTTAATTTCCAGTCATTTAAAGTAGGGGAAGTGGCCATTATTCATTGGGAATTTTGCAATGTGAATATAAATTTTGATTTATTTATTTGTCATCAAGCGTTAGTTTTTACAAAAACCACCCTCCACATTAGGGCTGTATAATAATGTCACCCCTTCTCCACAACCCTTTCCGTTTTAACCAAAATTTCTACAAGCAATCTTAAATAAGCAAGTAAATATTAGTAGTGTCACTGTTGAAACTCAGATTTTTCTCATAGGAAGTGCTAACCTTCTTTCCTAGGTTGAAACTTCTTGAGTGTTATGTGATTCTCTTGAGTTACCTAGAGAAAAGTCATTAAAAAGTTACCAGTTATAGTGGGGCATGAAAATGGTTAAAAAGACTCTCTTTGTAGTACCTAGTCTTTGACTTAAAAATATTAAGTGTGGAATAAACCTATCAGTATCTTAACCACCTTTGAAAACAAACAAAAATGGTAAGCTTTATTACATTAGTGTAAAAGGGAAAAATGCTATTTTACTATTTGATGAAATTTCATCTTGCCTGTCAGATTAGATGTAACAAAACTACAGGCCTGCAAGTCACAAGTAATTGGAAAGGGCATAAAGTCTTAAATAATTTGAAAAAATAACCTTATTAATAAATAAACTTATTCATTAGGTGGTTGGGTCAATCAAAGCATTTGAACTGGAATTCAAAAGGGTAAGCCACAAAGTCTCTGGACTTTAGTCTTATTTATGTTAGGAACTGACTTTGACTTTTATGGCATTGGAATCTAGGGCACTGATAGTTTGTATAGATAAAGAATGGAATGTTACTACATAAGGTTACCTTGGTTACTCCTTGAACTGTTCAGAGAAACACTGACTAGGTGAGAAAATTGGATATACTGTAAGAAAACAAAAAATAAAATTATTATATTTCAAAATCAAAAGACTTCTAAAGTGATAGAGTGGATTAAATACTAACTATAAAAATTTTCCTGCTACTTAAAAATTGTGCCAAATATAAAGCCTAGATGAAAATACTAATGATGACTTGCTTTTGGGTGAAATTTATTAAATGTAATACCTAATTTCGTAGATCATTCATATTTAATGTATGATACGTAAAAAATTACCTTGGACTTCTGGTTAAGATGAAGGCGTAGGCAGACACAGTTTATCTCTTCATACAACCACTGATTTATAACTAAACATCAAAACAATGCCCCAAACTGTCAGAAAATTGAACTATATAGAGGTCTGACAACCAAGGATTTAAAGAAGGATTCATCCAGGTGGGTAGGAGAAGTGGAGATGTGGAGGCAGGCAGAGAGGCAAGGGAATGTGGGGTGGGCATGGTAAGGTGATGGCAGTGGTGAAATGAGCAGTCCCACATTCACTGTAGTAGATAAAACCTGGGAGGGATGTCTTGGGAGCCATCGATCCTAGCCCCAGGCCAGACTGTACAGCCCAGGGTTCCAGGGCTGGGAAGATAAATGCCCATAACTTCTGGCTATAAAAACCAGTGGGGATTGGGGTGGAAGAAGGAACTGCCAGATTTTCAGAAGACCCCTCTTAAAGGGCACTGAAAGGTCTTAGAACACACACAAACCCACCCACTCTTGATTTCAGCACCAGGGCAACCACTGGAAGGGCTCCAGTTGCATACATGCAATTGGTGAAGTGACTGGAAATGGGGTGAATGCTTAGCAAACCTCCAGAAGCCAAGCAGTGGCACTGTTCCCTATCTGAGCCCTACCTCCCACACAGAGCCACAAAGTGGTGAAGCGGGTTGCCCCATCCTGGTAATTACCTAATGCTCTACCCTACCCAATTTACAGGTGCTTTTTCTACAATAGGCCATTCTACTAAGACAGAGTCAAAGCAGCTCTACCTAAACCACAGAAACATACACAGGGAGGATGACAAATTGAAAAGACAAAGATATATAGCCCAAACAAAAGAACAGAACACAACCCCAGAAAAAGACCTAAATTGAAATGGAAATAACCAACCTATCAGATGCAGAGTTCAAAACACTGATGATCAGTATGTTCAAGGAATATGGCAACAGATAAAAAAGACCCAGGAAGAAATGAAGGTTCCACTAAGTGAAATAAAAAAAAATCTACAGGGAACCAACAGTTGAAGGGTTGAAGCCAGGATTCAAATCAACAATTTGGAACATTGAAAAGACAAAATAAGCATTCAACCAGATAGCAAGAAGAAAAAAAATTTTAAAAATGAGGATAGCATAAAGAGCCCCTGGGACATCTTCAAATACACAAACATCTGAATCATAGGGATGCCAGAAGGAGAAGAGGAATAGCAAGAAACTGAAAGTTTATTTGAAAAAATAATGAAAGAAAACTTCCTTAATTTGGTGAAAGAAATAGACATACAAAAAAAAAAGCACAGAGTCCCAAACAGGTTGGACTCACAGAGGACCACACTAAGACACATCATAATTAAAATGCCAAGGGTTGAAGATAGAGAATCTTAAAAGCAGCAAGAGAAAAGAAGAAAGTTACCTACAGAAGAGTTTCCATAAGACTGTGCCAGCTGATTTCTCAAAAGAAACTTTGCAAGGAAGAAGGGACTGGCAAAAAGTATTCAAAGTGATGAAAAGCAAGGACCCACAACCCAGATTACTCTATCCACCAAAGCTATCATTTAAGATGGGAGGGTAGATAAAGTGCTTCCAAGACAAGGTACAGCTAAAGGAGTTCATCACCAAGCTGTTCAACACCAAGCTGTTATTACATAAAATGTTAAACAGATGTATTTAAGAGAAAGATCAAAACTATGAACATTAAAATGGCAACCAATTCACAATTATCAACAACTGAATAAAAAAACAAAAAACACACAAAAAAACTGAGCAAACAACCAGAACTGGAACAGAATAATAGATATGAAAATCATTTGCAGGGTGAAAAGGGAGAATGGGAGAAAAGGTCCAGGGAATAAGAAAAATAATTAGTAGGTACAAAATAAACAGGGGTGGTGTTAAGAATAGTATAGGAAATAGAGAAGCTGAAGAACTTATATGCACAACCCATGGACATGAACTAAAAGAGGGTGGATTGATTGAGGGGAGGCTGATACTGGGTGGAGGGGGGCAAAATGGGAAACTTGGGACAACTGTAATAGCATAATCAATAAAATGTGTTTTTTTTTCTAAATTACCTTAATTTTTATAAGTTGGGAGATAATTCCAAAGCAAAGAATGAAAACAAGTTACTAAAAAAGGTACAAACTTAAATTTTGACATATTATGAACATTGAAAAAATATTTTGTTTTGAAATCATATGTCAACTGTAATTTGCAATATAAACTAGTCTGAATCCTTCAACTTTATTATGGGTGTTGACTCATGTGATTTCTATAAGGAGCCTACAAAAAAACTTCAAAAATGGAAGTAACAAGATAAAAGCCTCGGGTTTTAAAATTATAGTTGAATTTGTTCAAATATCAATGACATAGCACATATCTAGAAAATATTCTGAAGCACAAGAGAGAGGTCATTTTTATTATTTCAAAATAATATATTCAGGATAATACAGGTTGAGATTTAAAATATTTAAGATTAAGTTTCCATATTTAAAAAGAGACCAAATCTATAACTGTAAACTATAACACTTAGTCAAGATGGCCATATAATTGAACAAAACATTTTACATACAAAGTGCTAAAATATATTGTAACTATTTTCACATTTGCCTACTTTAATTTTAAAAAATAACACAAGGTTTTTTATGGAATGACTGCACAGTAGACAACAGAGGAAAAGTACTATGGGTACAAATATGAAAGTAAGAATTCCATTAGTGTTCTCTCTTACAGAGAAATATTATTTAAAAGTGCTAATATTTTTATTATGAATAGTAGCAGAATATATTTAAATATTAGACAAACCATTTAGTTGAAAATTTTTTCAGGATAAAAAGTGAAATAGTTTAACAAGTTCAGGTCCATTAAAAGGCTTTATATGTCAATACACAGATGACAGTTTTACTTCCTAATATATACGCCTAAGGTAATGCTGGGTATAGGTAAATACTCAGATTCTGGTTAGTAAGAAATAGTACAGAGATGTTCTTATATTTGATGTAACAACTGAAACACATGCTTTAGACAAGGAAGAGAAAGACAGATGATGACTAGAATTCTATTTAAACCAGAACATTTAAAGTTGTGTGTATGTATGTGTGTAAACAGAGGATTCAAGAATTTGCTAACTTTGTTTTTAAGCCCTCAAAGTAAAGATATAAGTAGAAACTAGGTTTCCTCTTAAAGAAGAAAACATAGCTGGTATTGTCATACTTTAGATTTAAAACCTCTCTTAAAAGGTTAGGTTTGCTAAAAACTTCCTAAAAAAATACATTTGTTTTTATAAGTAATTTTATTTTCAGCCAGAAAAATTGAAAATAACTATTAATCTAAAGTATACTTTCAACATTTCCACAAGACATTACATTAAATGAAACCAAACTACAACTCTGGGAAGATCAAACTCAGGAGAGAGCATAGCGTGAAAATTTCCTCCTCCTTTTATCTGTGCAACACAAAGTCTCTATCTCAATAACTGTATAGTTACTTGTATAACTGACTTATTTTTGTACATTTAAGATTTTATAACATATCATATTAGTTCAATTTATCATAAAATTGCAACACTGAAATTTGGTCACAGTAGTGGATGTCGAGACTCCCATTGTTTGCAATGACTTGTATTAAAGATTAACTGTGTTATGTACAGAACATAACTTTGCTTCAGACACAAACCAAAACAAACATATAACCTCCCCTTAAAAAACAATACACACAGCTCTCAAATAAAAAAGAAAACTTTTGAATAAAACAAAATCAAAATATTGGCATTGTAACATTAAAAATCTCCTAATTTAAATTTAATTTGTCAAAACTATTTCACATTCTTTATAAAATATAGCTTGTTTAATAAGGCCTTATGTTTTTATCCAAAACTTTATTATAACTTTTAAGTTATGTGTAAAAATGCATATTCTAGTTAAATTTTATAGTTTTTTTAAAGCTAGAGTCCTACAACTATAAATACATAAAGAAAACACATACTTAAGGCACTTTTCTTTAGCTTCATTTTCCCTTAAGGACACACATAGTTCAGGCTATTCACTTAAAACTTTGTTCTAAATCTAAATAATCATTCAAGCAGCAGATGAATCAAGAGGCTTCCTCAAATGTCACATTCTGCTTGAAGCCTTCTGAATATTCCATAGATATTAGCTGTTCTTTTCTGTTTATTCCCATAGCTTTTTGAGTCTCTCTCTCATAATCCTTACTTTGGTATGCCTTGTGGTTCATTTTTTACAGGTCTCTCTCCTCTGCTAAAATGTATCCTCTTGTGGTTGAAAACTGAATGACATCCACCTCTGCATCTCAGCAAGAGATGATATACCCTAGGCACTCAATGTCTGTTGAACAAATGGAGAAAGTGGAAAACAGAGCATGCAGATAAACACTGGGTGTCCAAATATTGTTTGGATTTGTTTCCCAAAGTTTAAAGTAAAAATGTTTACCGTTAATCATTAATAGATACACATAAAAAAAAAAGTCTGGTTTAAGTACCCACTGAGAAATAATGCATTTGGAGAGAGACATTTCTGCAAATGATTAAAAGAAACAGAAATATGTATGAAAAGGGGGAGATATTTAGCTTTTTTTTGGTCAAAATGTCTCTTAGTCATTGTTTTCTATTAAGAAGTTTACAAGTAGTTAAAATTTTACATATTAAACCATGTAGATTTGGTTAGAGGAAAAAAATGCTTTTAGAGATTACTTTAAATGCATTAACAGAGCAAATACTTGGTTGTTTGCTTCATAAGAATCTTACCATGTGCTTTTCTTCTTAACAATTTTTTTAAAACACTCTCCAGTTTTAACACAAACAAAAGATAAATATTCATGAAGGAAAACAAATTCCACAGCATTCCATACAGATTTCCAAACAGTCTGACGATTCGCAACAGGCATCCATGATGCCACAATCCATGTCACAAGGGCAGTTACAATCATCTCCCATTTCATCTCCACAGCAACAGCAGCAGGCTTCTGAGGTGCAGATACCACATGAAGCTTGTCCCAGGACAATATTGCAGAGGGTCAGGAATTCACAGAACAAGCAGGCCAGGATACAGTGGACACAGCAATCTTCATTTTCCATCAGGAGGAGACCACATAGTGAGAAAAAGAAACATAAAATATATACATCATCAATAAACTGAATAATGAGTTGATCAAAATAAAGTAATCCAGAACCCAATGACACACAGTCGTAGAAGTCTTTTGGAAGCTGGAAGCTCAAAACCAAAAAACAAAAACCCAAAACACCTTCAATTCCAGATGAGGGATATTTATAAGTAGATACTCCATCTGAAAAAAAAATGATTGCAATTGTGTATACATGTATATGAGCATGTGAGTTAGATTATTACTCTCACACATTATTCCTTGGTCCTAGGTTCCACTTTCTCTAAATCCATCTTCCCTATATCCTATTGCTTTCTGTAACATAAGCTAAAATGATTCCATGATATTAAACCCCTTCAAAATAAAAATTTCCTTCAACTGCTCTAGTAACCTACTCCAAAACTGGGAGAGAAAAAAATGACATATTTAGTGTGTTACTGAATAATTGAATCAATAATTAATTGGAATTTATTAACCTGAGATCAGCATGTTCTACTTGTCAATAAAACTGACTCAATTACATGGTCTCAAATATTTTTAGTTTCATAAGAATTAAAGAAAAACCCAGACACTCTGGTTGGGTACAGCTATTGTTTCTGGAATCCATGATTTTCTGCCTATTACTAACAAAAGGATTTGTACTGAAATAAATGTGAATGACACAGTAAGACTGATTTTCCATTACCTGTGTGGCAAAGTACTTTATATTTTTATTATGTCCTGAAAAATCTCTAATAATCCCTTTCTAAATAATGTTTACCAAGCTTCATGAACTGATACAAAAAGGTGAGGAATCAAATAGATCACAATCTAACATTCTTTCCTTTAGAACACTGATTTTCAACCCTTTTCCTCTCATGGCATATGTAAACTAATTAATGAAATTCTGTGACACATCAAAAAATATATCTTTTTGGTCTGACAAAAAAGTGTATAGTTTTGATTCATTCACATTGAATAGCTGTTTTTGTGTTCGTTGTTGTTTTTTTTTTTTTTTTTAATTTGACAATCTAAAGGAAAAGAGGTCAGTACTACTGACTAACTAGTTAGGTATTGTATGTTTTAAAAATTCTTGTGGCAGCCCTGGCTGGTGTAGCTCAGTGGATTGAGCAGAGGCTGTGAACCAAGGCATCACAGGTTCGATTCCCAGTCAGGGCACATGCCTGGGTTGTGGGCCAGATCCCCAGTGGGTGCCACATGAGAGGCAACCACACATTGATGTTTCTCTCTCTCTTTCTCCCTCCCTTCTAGTCTCTAAAAATAAATAAATAAATAAAATATTTTTAAAAATTCTGTGGCATACCAGTTGAAAATTGCTGCCTTAGAATTTTGTGGCAAATAAGAGGATCAGATGAAGGAATCTATTTATAAAGGAATTTAACACATGATATAAAATAATTTAAGAACAATGTTGTAAGGCATTTGTCCAATTTCAGAAATATTTGTGAATTTTTACCAGGGCAATTTCTGGGTTTCTTTTCTGTTTGTTTGTTTTGGTAGTTTATACGTGCAAGCTTCAATGAGGGGATTCTGCTTACAACAACAGCAACAATACAGAACAATCACCATCCCCTTGCACAGTCATATACCCTGTGTTTCTGTAGTAGCTTTAAAACTGTGCCTATGATGAGTTTCAGTAAATTGTGTGATCATCCTATAATAAGTTCCTCAACTGCTTGGATATGCCTGTTTCTTTGTAGTTTCTAACTTCATACAGAGTCTCTAACTGTGCAAAAGTGGGAAATATGGAAACACAAGGTGATATTCTAAATGCCACATTGCAAAAAGGAGGGAAGGTCAAAAAAGAACTCATAAAGGGAACTCTGGAACTGTTTGTAGAATTAAAGGCTAAAGAACACACCAATCTTATACTTCATTCTTCTCGGTGCCAAGCCTACTCTCATATGCAATAATCTATGGAACAATTGGAAAAATACCATAGAGTTGTAAGAGTCTGCAGGTTTCTTTCCATATTCCCCTCATGTTTTAGTAGTTGCCAATCATATCAGGAGAATGCTGAAAGCAACCATATGAATCCACATTCACAACCTTGGGAAGTCCAGGTTTCTAGAATGTGTCTGTGGTTTATCTCTTTTCTACATTTTAAATAATTTTTTATCCTAATACCTGTTATATATATTTTTGTATATTTGAGCTTTTAAAGATTATATTACCATTATTTCAAAATATTCAACATGTTTATGTTATAAACAGCTAGCTTTATCATCATTATTATTGTTATTATTATTATGAAAATAGTGTTTAACTTGTAGCAAGCTAGTTCTAGTCAATATACTTCAATCAAATACTCATATTAACTAATTCTAACAACACTGTTGACCCTACCCTTCTTTTCCTCTGTTGGATCATTGTATTTCAAGACCCCAGGTAGTGTTGCTCAATGGATTGAGTGCCTGCCTGTGAACCAAAGGGTCAGTGGTTCAGTTCCCAGCCAGGACACATGTCTGGGGAGGGTCCCCAGCTGGGGGAGTACGAGAAGCAACAACACATTGATGTTTCTCTCCCTCTCTTTCTCCCTTCCTTCCCTTCTCTCTAAAAATACATAAATCTTTAAAAAAGACAAAAAAAAAAAAAAGACTGGATAGGGGGATCAAAAAACTCACTTGAAAATGAATAACATTTAAATGAATCATTTTAAAACCCTTAGAATAGCCCTGGCTGGTGTGCCTCAGTGGGTTGAGTGCCAGCCTGTGAACCAAAGGGTCACCTGTTCGATTCCCAGTCAGGGCACATGCCTGGGTTGTGGGCCAGGTCCCCAGTAGGGGGACTGCCAGAGGCAAACACACATTGATGTTTCTCTCCCTTTCTCCTTCCCTTCTCTATAAAAATAAACAAATAAAATATTTTTAAAAAGATAAGAAAACCTAAGAATACTTATTGAGCATTATGGTATTTTGCCATATACAGTGTGCACTGTTTTGCCCAAAGTTTTGAGGGAAAAATAAGGATGCACATTATACATGGGTAGTACCAATTCTGTATCTATATAAATGTTTTTAATTCTTTTATTTATGCTTTGCGTTAAAAGTGTAACTCTAGAAAGCAATAATGATATCCATATGCAAAATAATACTCTGGAATATGATAATCGTTTTGTTTCTAAATATAAATAAATAATTGAGTTGAAAAACTGAAACAAAATTTTTTTTCTTGCAAGTCTGAGCCAAAAATGTAGGTGTGCATTATACATGGCAAAATATAGTAAATTCTTTATGCACTTATCACAAAATATATCATACTTAGAACTATATGTATGGATGGATTAATTTCATTTTATTTTGTTTTTTTGGTTAAAATCTAAATATCATATTAATATTTTTCTTTTTGAATTTTTGAATTTATTCATTTTTTTATTTACCAGTTTTTCCCCCATAACATCTTCCACCTTCACCCATTCTCCTCACCTTCCACAATCACCTCACCGTTGTCCATGCCTTGAGTTTTTTCTTTTTTGCTCGATCCTTCTACCTCTCCCAAATCCACTCTCCCAGACCTGTCAGCCTGCTCTCTATCTATGAGTCTGCCTCTATTTTGCTTGTTAGTTTAGTTTGTTCAGTAGAGTCCACATATGAGTGAAATCTTATGATATTTGTCTTTCTCTAACTGGCTTATGTCACTTAGCATAATGTTCTCCAAATCCATCCACGTTGTCACAAAGGGTAAAATTTTCTTCCTTTTTATGCCTAAGTAGTAGTCCATTGTGCAACTGTACCATAGCTATTTTATCCATTCATTTACCAATGGACACTAGGGCTGCTTCCAAATCTTGACTACTGTAAATAACATTACAATGAACGTAGGGTCACATGTATTATTTTGAAACACTTTTGGGTTTCTTCGGATATATTCCCAGAAGTGGAATCTCTGGGTAAGGCAGTCCCATTTTTAATTTTTTGATAGAACTCCATACAGCTTTCCACAGTGACTGCACCAATTTGCAGTCCTACCAACAATGCATGAGGAGTCCCCTTGCTCCACATCCTTGCCAATATTTGTTGTTTGTTGATTTATTGATGATAGCCATCCTGATAAATGTTATCTCATTGTGGTTTTAATTTGCATTTCTCTGATAAGTGACCTTGAGCAACTTTTCATATGTCTATTGACCATCTGTATGTCTCTTTGGAGAAATGTCTATTCAAGTCCTTTGCCTATTTTTAATTGATTTTGGGGGGTTTTTGGTGTTGAATTTTAAAAGTTATTTATAAATTTTGGATATTAACTCCTTATCCAATGTACTGGCAAATATGTTCTCCCATTAAGTGGACTGCTTTTTCATTTTGTTGATGGTTTATTTTGTTGTGCAAATACTTTTTAGTTGATGTAGTCCCATTTCTTATTTTGTTTTTTTTTTTTTATTTTTCTTGACTGAAGAGATATATCAGAAAAAGAGTTGCTACAAGGAATATTGAGACTTTACTGCCTATGTTTTCTTCTAGGATTTTTATGGTTTTAATCTAACATTTAATCTTTAAATCATTTTTAGTTTATTCTTTTGTGTGACATAAGATTTTCAATTACAGTTTCCACTCAATATTATTTTGTATTAGTTTTAGATGTAGAGCATGTGGTTAGAGAATCATATGCTTTACTAAGGATTCCATCCAATATCTATATTGTACCCACCTGGCAACATATATAGTTATTAAAATATTATTGACATGTTCCCTATGCTGCACTTTACATCCTCGTGACTATTTGTGTCAGTATTTTGTTTTTTTTTTAAGATTTTATTTATTTATTTTTAGAGAGGGAAGGGAGGGAGAAAGAGAGAGAGAAACATCAATGTGCGGTTGCTGGGGGCCGTGGCCTGCAACCCAGGCATTTGCCCTGACTGGGAATCAAACCTGCGAGGCTTTGGTTTGCAGCCCATGCTCAAACCACTGAACTATGCCAGCCAGGGCTTGTATCAGTATTTCTTAATGCCTTCACCTTTTTAAACAACCCCCAAACTCTGGCAACCAAGAGTTTGTACTCTGTATTCATGAATGTGTTTCAGTTTTCTTTTTTTCTTTATATTGTTCCTTAGCTCTCACATATAAGTAAAATCATATGGTAGTTGTCTTTGATATAACTAACTTAGCATAATACCCTCAAGGTTGCTAATTAACTTAGCATAATGCTCAAGGTTGCAAATGGTAAGATTCCATTTTTATGGCTGTATAGTATTTTGTTGAAGGAGTATTTTATTTATATACATATCTATCTATATATACATAGATAGATATATATATCTTTATCTATATATCACTTCTTTCTTATCCAGTCATCTACTAATGGGCACTTGGGTTCCTTCTCTATCTTGGCTGTTGTAAATAATGCTGCAATGAACATAAGGGTACACATATTCTTTCAAATTAGATTTTGGGTTTTTGTGGGTGTATACCCAGAAGTGGAATCACTGGGTCATTAAGGCATTCAATTTTTAATTATTTGAGGAACCTCCATACTGTTTTCCATAGTAGCTGCACCAATATTCATTCCTGGCAGTAGTGCATGAGGGTTTCCTTTTCTCCATGACCTTGCTAACACTTGTTTGTTGATTTATTGATGATAGATAGCCATTCTGACAAGTGGGAGGTAACATCTCATAGTGGTTTTGATTAGCATTGCTCTAATAGTTATGTGGAACATCTTTTCATGTCTGTTGGCCATGTGTACAATACAAATTTTCATTAAAATTTATATACATTTTAAAAAGTTGTGATCAAAACCAAACAATTAAATGGTTAGATATAGATAGTTAGAAAATGTGGTTAATTGGGCATTGCTTACATTTTAAAAATATTTACAAAATGGATCCATTTTAAAGGGGAAAGAATGGTCATCTTATCCAGCCTTTGGGATGAGGGCTATAATATCTTCAAAGCCTCCTTTGGTCCCTTCCTAAGTATATTTTCCTGTTCTGAGTTATAATCACTGTTATGAATGTTGAATAATTTTTCCTCTTGCTTTTCACTGTTTACCATGGTGAATATTGTAGAGAATCAGGAATTCACAGAACAAAGCAGGGCAGGATACAGTAGACACAACAATCTTAATTTTCAATTGAAAAGAGAGCACATGATGGGAAAAAATGGAATACAATCATATATAAACATCCATACATAATCAACCAGAAAGTAAAGTAAACCATATAAAGAGCATTTTTATTCAACATGTGTTTCAAACTTATGCTTGTTGACTCATATAAGTATAGTTCATCTATTTTGCAGGTGTATTATATTCCTTTCATTTATTGCACTATAATTTATTTATCCATCATACTACTTACAAATATTTTGTTCATTTCCAATGTCATTTAGTATTCCAAATGTGACTATTTGAAATATTTTGTGTAAGTCTGGTAGAGCACAAGTTAAATAATTAGCAGAAGAATGGTTGGGTCACAGGATGTGCATATGTGCATATCTTATCAGGTAATTCTAAATTTGTTTCCAAAATGATTTCTCCAAAATTTACTCCACCAATCAAGTGTGAAAATGCTTATTATTTCATATACTCACCAATCTTTGAAACCGTCATACTTTCATATATGCCAATTAGTTGAGTGTGAAAAGGTGCCATTCCTACATGAAGATGGGTAGGAATGACATTCCAAACTAAACAACTCATTGCTACTCAGGATATATTTATTTGACAATTAAAATCTCTTCTAGATCATGGACAATAATGACACTTTTCATTTGGACATCACAAGCCCTATGCCAAGAATAAACTTTCTTCACACTCATACAGTTAGCCAAAAAGATCTACTAGATAATTTAAGTCTATTAAAACGTCATTGTATTTTTAGTAAACAAAGGAAGTGAAAACAAAAATTTCTTAGCTCTAAATAGATCAAACACTCTTTTTCTAGCCTGTCTTTAATAACACATGATTTCTATAATTAATGGGTATGAGTGGTGGTTTTACATAAAAGGGAAGCTTAGCATTAATGAAAAGAAGTATTTATTTGCTGTTGTCAGAATTAGGACAGGCGTCATCTTAGGGCAGTGTTGTTTTTATCACTCTTTCATTTTTAGAAACACTATGTATTTAAGAAACTTGTTTTGTACTAAATTCTCTGCACTTTTTATAAATATTAATTCATTCACTTCCTATAACATTCCTAAGGAGCAGTTCTGATATTATCTCCATTTTACCAATACAGAGACAGTCACAGAAAATTTAGGAAATTGACACAAGTTATAGAAGCAATAAAGTAGCAGAGCCAGGGTCAGAGGCCACACATAGACCATGCTCTAATACAGCACACTATGTGTTTTACCACTTTAGGGATGGTCACTTCAAACTGTTGCTTCATCTTACTGGAGGGAAAATTAGCTATAAATACAAAAATTCCTGCTGATTTGTCTTGAGGATTTTTGGCCTAAAGTCAACTCCCTTTTCCTTTGTAAAGATAATTTAGAATTTTAGCCCTGGCTGGTGTAGCTTAGTGGATTGAGCGCGGGCTGCGAACCAAAGTGTCACAGGTTCGATTCCCAGTCAGGGTACATGCCTGGGTTGCAGGCCATAACCCCCAGCAACCGCACATTGATGTTTCTCTCTCTCTCTCTCTATCTCCCTCCCTTCCCTCTCTAAAAATAAATAAATAAAAACTAAAAAAAAGATAATTTAGAATTTCAGTTTTAATGAAGAGTTTATAGTAAATGTTAACCTTCAACAAGTAAAAACAAAGTTGATGAACTGCTGCTAGTCAATTGTTGAAATATAACAAAAAGATGGTGGCTCAGTCAAAGGAAAAAAACTCTGTGAATTTAGAATACAAAAAATTAAAGTCTAGAGTTACATGAACAAGAACAATGTAGAGATTACGTAGGAATTCTAGTGGTAAAACTAGAATGGTAAAATGACAGAAGTCTCAAAAGAATAAGCTCTTTATGTAAACGTTAAAACTTATTTCAAGAATTTATATGGAACCATAAAGGACTCCAAATAGTTTCAGCTATTTTGAGAAAGAAGAACAAAGTAGAATGGATCACAATACCTGATATCAAACTATACTACAAGTCCACTGTAATCAAAACAGCATGGTACTGACATAAGAACAGACACATAGGTCAATGGAAAGAATAGAGAGTCCAGAAATAAACCAAGGCTCTACTGTCAATTAATATTGACCAAAGCGAGCAGAAGCATAAATGGAGTAAAAATAACCTCTTTAACAAATGGTGTTGGGAGATTGGACAGCTCTATGCAAAAGAAAGAAAGAAAGAAGAAGAAAGAAAGAAAGAAGGAAAGACTAGGTAGAGAGAGAGAGAGAGAGAGGAGATGAGAGTGAGAGAGAGGAGAGAGAGGAGGTAGAGGAGAGAGGAGAGAGAGAGAAAGAAGAGAGAAAGAGAGAAAGAAAGAAAGAAAGAAATGACCACCAACTTACACCATATACAAAATAAACTCAAGATGGATAAAAAACATTAAATATAAGTCATGACACTATAAAAGTCCTAGAAGGGAACACCGGATGGAAAATCTCAGATATTCCACATAGCACTATTTTCACCTAACATGTCCTTAGAGCAAGGGCTATAAAGAAAAAATAAACAAGTGAGACTACATCAAATTAAAAAGCTTCTGGGTGGCTTAAGAAAGTATCAGCAAAATGAAAAGGGAACCAAGTCTATGGGGAAAACATTTTTGCCAAAGATATCTCAGACTAGGGTTTGATGTCTAAAATATATAAAGAACTCACATGACCCCACAGCAGGAAGACAAAAAAAAACCAATTAAAAAATGGGCAAAGGACCTGAATAGACACTTCTCCAAAGAGGACCTACAGAAGGCCCATGGTCATATGAAAGGGTGCTCAGCATCATTAGCCATCAGAGAGATACAAATTAAAGCCACAATGAGATACTACCTCATACCAGTCAGAATGACCATCATAAACAAATCAACAACAAGGTTGGAGAGGTTGTGGAGAAAAGGGGACCCTAGTACACTGTTGGTGGGAATGTAGACTAGTACAGCCACTATGGAAAACAATATGGGATTTCCTCAGAAAACTAAAATGGAACTGCCTTTTGACCCAGCAATTCCACTGCTGGGATTATATACTAAGAACACTGAAACACCAATTCAGGAAAACCTGTGCACCTCAATGATCATAACAGCACAATAAACAATAGCCAACTGCTGGAAACAGCCTAAGTATCTATCAGTAAAAGAGTGGAGCAAAAAATTGTGGTACATTTACACAATGGAATACTACACAGCAGAAAGAAAGAAGGAATGCCTATCCTTTGATTCAGCATGGATGAAACTGGAGAGTATTATGCTACATGAAATGAGCCAGTGTGAAGGACAAATACCCTTTGACTTCACCTATAAGTGGAACCTAATCAACAAACAAACAAGCAAGTAAAATATAACCAGAGACATGGAAATAAAGAACAAATTGACAGTGACCTCTGGGTTGGGAGAGGGGGAGGGTCAAGTCAAAGAACATGTATAAAAGATTCGTGGACAAGGACAACAGTAGGGGGAGTATTGAATGTGGGAGAGGATGGTGGGCAGGGTAGAGGAGAGCAATGGGAAAACAATGGGGACAACTGTAATTGAACAATAATAAAAAGATTAAAAACAAATAAAAAATTAACAAAATAAACATCTCTAGACATAGGTCCGATTTAATTTACTAGAAAAGCACTTTGGACTACTCTGAAAAACCAAGTCTCTTAAGAAAAAGCCACAAACCAACATGCATTTTAGAGATTAAAGTGATATTAAGCAAGGTACATTTAAACAGACATCTACCAGAAAGTGGAGAAATACCTATATATATATAACAACCAAACACATAAACAACAACAAAAGAATCCATAATACTATCAAATCAATTTAACAATCTGATTTTATCCCTTGCCAGAAACATTTTTCTTTTTGATTGTGTTCTAGAAATAGTAGTTTGTGACTTGGGGTAATAAAAAGGTTAAAATAAACTAAGAAAAATTAATTGTTAATTGTTACCACTATCACTCCCATCATCCTCAGCAGAATCAAGAATCATAAAGACCCTGGATGGTGTGGTTCAATGGATTAAGTGCCAGTCCACAAACCAAAGTGTTGCTGGTTCAATTCCCATCCAGGGCACATGCCTGGGTTGTGGGCTGGGTCCCCAGCAGGGGGTGTGCAAGAGGTAATTAAACACTGATATTTCTCTCCCTCTTTCTCCCTCCCTCACCCTCTCTAAAATAAATAAAATAAAATAAGTCATAAAAAGCATTAAATATTGGTTTTATTTGAAGCACAGACAGGATTATAAGAATTATCAAAGTAAGAATTATCAAAGTAAAAGGAGAAACAAACAAACAAAAAAGATGAATCCTCCTCATCTATGTAGTTTACCATCAGGAACAATTCTTTTCATACTGTTCATGAGGTTTTCAGTTTTTATGGTTTTATTCAGTCATAGTTGCAGATTTTGTCCAAGTATTAAGCTTTGACAAGTCAACTAAGGTTTTGGGAAGGGTTTCCATCCCAAACTGGGCCTAGCAAGAACTGCACAATGCAGTGTATTACTGAAAAGAGAAAACAGCACAAGACTGACTACTATAAATTTAGGAAAACAAAGGAAACTACCAGTAGCCAAGTAGTTAAAATCATGACAGGAAGTCTTCAGCAGAGCATTTGATTAAAAAAATAAAAATTTATGAATTACTGCAGGCATAAACTGAATCAAAACTTTGTCTTATGAAAGATCATCAGTGTTAAACCCATGTAGCTGGTATCTCTGGAAATTGGCTAGCTTCCCAGTACCATGAAAACAACAACTGAAACTTACTAAAACATCAACTCAGAGGATGGTAAAATATTTGTGACTGATCCAAGGGACTTGTTGTGTTTAAAATGATTCATTTTTATAAGAAAATGTTAGTTTAATGATGAAATTATCCCCAATTAATTTACTCAATCATATGTTGCCAAAAATACTAGCAAAATGTGAGGAAAACAGTTTTAATAGAAGGATCCCTAAAGAGTCATCAGAAAACTATCTGCACAGTAAACTCAGCTCTATTCTAAGAAAGTTTCTATTTCGTTAGTTTCCTTCTTTTAAGATGTGGTATGATTTGCTCTGAATTTCTTTGAACAAAGACACCAAACAGTGGAGTACATGGAAGTTAAAGACCAGTGGTTTCTGAGAATAACCTACAGCCTCTTTTTGAGCAAATGCAGAACAGATTTCATGTGTCTTATCTTGACTAATCTCAAATAATGTTTCCTATGACTTAAAATGCTTGAAAATACTTTCTTAATCAGGTCCCTATCACATAAACTATATACTGAGAAACAGGTACAAAATATACCAAAAAACAACTGCAGATGAGAACATGAGCCGTCAGTTATGTGCAATTAGTAATTTAGGAAACTGCATTGAGAACAAACCTGACTCTGTAGCTCTACAACCAAAGCTACAGATAACCCATAAGTTGTTTCCATGTCTTGTTGCTAAGGCTCACATCTGTCTGATAGGGGTACTCACTGTGCAGAGGAAGTCCAACTGGCTGGGTCATTCCTACTCCCAGATATTGCTTTACTGTTATTTCTCAACACAAAGAAAGCATGCTAGAGGTAGGTTTTGGTGGTCCTGAATCCCAGCCAGAATGCCTAAGTTAGTGTATGGCCTCTGTGAAAAGCCATCTGTGCAGGACAAGACACAGACATCTCCAGGCAGTTCAGTTCCTCAAGTGTTCATGGGGGCAAGAAATATTTACTAATAAAGCACAGTAGCTCAGCTCTAAGTAGTTCTGTGTCTCTAAGTCAGAGGACTCACAGTATCTGGCCTACAGCATAGAATGACTGGCCGCCTGCATAAATTGAAAGTATGCCTCCTATACAGAAGAGCCCTCTGGCACATTGCTGTCCCCATGAGGTCATGGGTCTTAGCCAGAACAAAATTAACATTTTCATGTTGAAGAAACTGAGTTAGGTCAGGAGTAAAATAAAGAGAACGATGTTTTACATTGCAAAACAAGGATGACCACACTTGGGAAGCAACAATAATCTTTATAATTTTTCATTCAACAAACTTAAAAGAACCTTGGGAAAAAATAGCACCATTTTCTAATACCTAATGAAAGAACTCCTCAGTAAATTTCCTATCACCTGTCCCAATTCTGGAATTCATCCTCCTCCTATGGAAGATACATTTGTATTTTATTTTTTACTGTTATTTTTAAACATATTTGGATAGCTTTTATTTTTATTTTTTCATTTTTTGCTTATTTTTGAATGCTTTTTTATTTCTACATCATTTAGTGAATTAATTAAGCCTGACTTAAAAAAAAATATTTTCCACTGTTGGTGGGACTGCAGACTGGTAGACTGGTATAACCACTATGGAAAAAAGTATCAAATTTTTCTCAGAAAACTAAAAATGGATCTGCCTTTTGACCCAGCAATTCCACTGCTAGGATTACACCCTAAGAACCCTGAAATACCAATCCAAAAAAGAACCTATGCACTCCGATGTTCATAGCAGCACAGTTTACAATAGCCAAGTGCTGGAAGCAACCCAAGTACCAATCAGTAAACGAATGGATCAAAAAACAATGGTACATTTACACGATGGAATTCTATGCAGCAGAAAGAAAGAAGGGGCTCCTACCCTTTGCAACAGCATGGATGGAACTGGAAAGCTTTATACTAAGCAAAATAAGCCAGGTGGTAAAAGACAAATACCATATGATCTCACCTTTAACAGTAACCTAATCAACAAAACAAACAAACAAGCAAAATATAACCAAAGACACTGAAATAGAGAACAGGCTGACAGTGACCAGAGAGGAGAGGGGAGGGAATTTCAGAGGAAAAGGGGAAGGGTTTGCAGGAACATGTATAAAGGACACACGGACAAAAACTAGGTGTGGTGGGGGTGGAAATGGGAGGGAGGTCGGGAGCACTGCAGGGGGGTGGGCTGGTATGGGAGTAAAAGACAGAAAACTGTACTTGAACAGCACAAAATAAAATTTTTAAAATAGCATGGTATGGGCATAAAAATAGATATATAGATGAACAGAAACAAATAGCCTAGTAATAAACCCATACCTATATGGTTAATTAACCTATGACAATGAAAGCAAGGACATTCACTTCAGTAAAAACAGTGTATTAAAAATGGTATTGGAAATTTTGGATAGATAATCAAAAAACGAAACTAGATCACCTTCTTATATAATATATAAGAATAAATTCAAAATTAATGAAAGACTTAAATGTAAGAACTACAACTATGAAACTCTAGAAGAAAACACAGGCAGTATTATCTCAGGCATTTCTCTTAGCAATATTTTTTTTCACTATCTTCTTGGGTAAGAGAAACACAAAATAATAATAAGCAAATGGGACTACATCAAACTGAAAGGTTTCTGCACAGCAAGGAAAAACATCAACAAAATGAAAAGACAACTTACTAAATGGGAGAAAATTATTCCCCAAAGATCTATCCTATAAAAGTTAAGATCCAGAATGCATAAAGATCTCTGACAACTAAATACCAGAAAACTAAATAACCCAATTAAAAAGTGAGCAGAAGTCCTAAATAAACACTTTTCCAAAGAAGACATAAGATGGCCAATAGATATATGAAAAGTTGTTCAACACCATTAATCATCAAAGAAATACAAATCAAAACAACAATGAGATACTACCTCACATCTGTCAGGATGGCTATCATCAATAAATCAACAAACAAGCATTGGTAAAGATGTGCAGAAAAGGAAACCCTGGTGCAGTGTTGGTGGGACTACAGATTTGTATAACCACTATGGAAACAGTAAGCAGGTTCCTAAAAAAATTAAAAATGGAACTGCCTTATGACCCAGTGATATCATTTCCAAGAATATAACTGAAAAATATCAAAATACTAATTCAAAATTTATACGTACCCCTATACTCATTGCAGCTATTTGCAACAGCTAAGATATGGAAGCAACCCAAGTGCTTAACAATATACAAGTGGATAAAAAAGCTGTAGTACATATACACAATGGACTACTATTTGGACATTAAAAAAAACAAACCTTACCTTTCTGACAGCATGGATGAACCTAGATGGTATTGTGCTGAATGAAATAAATCAGAAAAATACTAATAGCTTATGGTTTCACTTTTATGTGGAATCTAAAGACCAAAATAAACAAACAAAATAGGAACAAACTCATGTGTACAGCAAACAGATGGGTAACTGACAGAGGAAGGGGTTTGTTGGGTTGGTCGAAAAAGTTTAAGGGATAAAAAGTACAGATGGGTAGTTAACAGCATGGGAAATAGAGTCAATAATGTCATAATAACTATGTATGTGGCTAGGTGAGTTCTTGAAATTTAGGGGCAGGAAAAGGCAGTTACAAAGCCTTCAATTCTCCATTTCAGAAATGAAGAAATAAGGACAGCATTAGGGATAATATGGTGTCAGTTGGGTCAGGCATGATGACTTTGAGGAATCTAAGGAAGGTAGTGTTAGCAGGAGTTGACAAGACACTGGATGAGGCAGTGATGGGAAGAGTCAAGTGCAATGCACTGGTTTTTGGAGCCATTTACCACAGAAGAAACGTAGAAAAAAATAGTTTGGTTTAAACATTTTGAACATTAAGGCATAATACTGAGGATATTCAAATGGAGATGTCCAAGCTGTGGCTAGATACAGAGGTCTGGAGCTTGAAAAATAAATTCTAGCAAGGAAGTTAGAGGTAGCTGAAAACTCTTACATAGGACAAAATTATTAAGTTGCCCTGAGAGAACATACCAAGTAAAAAGAGAAGAGAATGAAAGGTGACAACAGCATTTAAGGAAAGGGCTGAGGAAGAAGGCTAGGCATAGGAAACTCCAGGAAATGGAGGTACTATAGAAGTAATATAGACAAACAGTTCAGGAAAATTGTGTCAAACACTGTTTAGCCAGGTAAATTTTAGTGATGTGATAGCTAGGGAAATGGATAGCAGTGAGATGGGGAATGATTGAAAAATGAGGAAGTAGAGCATGCTAAGGCATATATATTGGGTTGGTTAAAAAAGTTCATCCCCCCCTCTCCATAAGATGGCTTTGGTAGCACTTAGTTGTATTCAACTTCATCCAAAACAATTTTGTTAGATTGCATCGTGACAGCTGTCATATTAGCATGCATCAAAAAAAAATCAAAATTGAGACTTCCAGCCAAGGTGGAAGTGTAGGTAGACATGCAATGCCTCCTCACACAACCAAAACAAGGTCAACAACAAATTTAAAAATAAAAAGCAACCATAACTGACAGAAAATTGAGCTGTATGGAAGTCTGAGAATGAAGGAGTTAAAGAAGAAAAATTCATCCAGACCAGTAGGAGGGGTGGAGACGGGCAGCTGGGTAGACAGGACTCGAGGCAAGGTAGGAGCTGTAGCTCCAAGGTGGGCAAGGTGGTGGCTGGCAGACTGGGTGAGGTGGTAGCTTGCAGACTGCGGGTCCCACATTCACATATAAACCCACAGATAAACCGAGAGGAACAACGAGGAGTGACATAGACCACATAACCCAGGGTTCCAGTGCCAGGAAATAAAGCCTCAAAGCCTCTGACTGAAAACACCAGTGGGGGTTGAGGCAGCAGCGGGAGAAACTCCCAGCCTCACAGGAGAGTTTGTTGGAGAGACCCACGGGATCCTAGAATGTAAACAAACCCACCCACCAGGAATCAGCTCCAGAAAGGATGAATTTGACTGTGGATAGTGGAGGAAGTGACTGAAAACCAGCAGAGAGCAGAGCAAGTGGCATTGTTCCCTCTTGGACCCCTCCCCCACATACAGCATCAAAATGCAGCTACATAGGTTGCCCCTCCCTGGTGAATACCTAAGGTGCCGCCCCTTATATGTAACAGGCACACGGAGACAAAAAAAAAATTGCCCAAATGAAAGAACAGTTCAAAGCTCCAAAAAGATATAGCTAAGCAACAAAGAGATAGCCAACCTATCAGATACACAGTTCAAAACCCTGGTTATCAGGATGCTCTAGGAACTCACTCGGTACTTCAACAGCATAAAAAGGACCCAGGCACAATGAAGGCCGCATTATGTGAAATAAAGAAAAATCTACAGGAACCAACAGTGAAACCTTGCAGGCAAGAAGGGGCTGGAAAGAAGTATTCAAAGTCATGAAAGGCAAGGACCTACATCCAATACTACTCTATCCAGCAAAGCTTTCATTTATAATAGAAGGGCAGATAAAGTGCTTCCCAGAAAATGTCAAGTTAAAGGAGTTCATCATCACCCAGCCCTTATATGTAATGTTAAAGGGACTTATCTAAGAAACAGAAGATCAAAAATATGAACACCAAAATGACAACAAACTTACAGCTATTAACAACCGAACCTAAATAAAAAAAAAAAAAAAAACTAAGCAAACAACTAAAACAGGAACAGAATCAGAGAAATAGAGATCACATGGAGGGTTATCAGCGGGGGAGTGGGAAGGGGGAGAAGAGGGAAAAAGGTACAGAGAATAAGGAGCATAAATGGTAGGTAGAAAATAGACAGGGGGAGATTAAGAACAGTACATGAAATGTAGAAGCCAAAGAACTTATAATTTAGTTCATGGGCATAAGTAAAGGGGGGGAATGTGGGTGGGAATGGGTATGCAGGGTGGAGGCAAATAAAGGGAAGGAACGAGACAACTGTAATAGCATAATCAATAAAATATATTTTAAAAATCAAAATTGGTGAATTTTTGTGAGGCCACTTTAATATTGAAGGTGGAAGAAAACAAGGAACATTTCTGGCATACAAGGCATAATATATTTATTGTTTCAACAAAACTACACAACTGAAACACAAAACAAAAAGATTGTGTAATGTATAGAGTAGGTGCTGTGACTGCTGGAACGTGTCAAACATGGTTTATAGAAGGAGCTGATGGCTGAAAACTTGGGACAAATATTGGCAAAGTCTGGTCAGAATCTACATGAACTTCTAAACTGGAGGCTGCCAAATCTAATTAGAAAGGAGCATGTGGCGATGCAGGCTCTGACACAAAAGGAGATCCTAGATGGTGGAGGAGTAAGTGGAAGCTACACTAACCTCCAAGAAAGAGTCTGGAATCACAACTGAAGTATAAAGAAATCATCTGGAATAACCAACTGAACAATACCTAGAGAGAAGCCTTACAACCATGGACAAGAAACCACTTCAACACAATGTGACTGGTACTGAGTGTGGAGAAGATGCAAGAGGACTGGCTGGGCTCCCCTGGGCAGCAGCTTAAGTTCCAGAGGGATATTTCAGTGACTGGAGTGTTCCCCCTGAAAATGGGGTGTCAAAATCCCAAGCTGGGCTCCCCAGCCTACAGCACCAGAACCAAAAAGAAACCCAAATAACATCCAGCTGAGAAAAACACCAGGGTTTCTGTTTACAGAGAGAAACAGCTAGACATACAAAGAGCCTTTTAAAGGGCCAACACACAAAATTTTGTTTGCAGTATCTTACCCTGGGCTCCAGCAAAGGGTGGGCAGAGTGGACTAGTGGAACTTGAGGAGACTCTATGTTTGGTGGCTCTGGGGAGAAAATTGGCGGAACAGCCACCAGGATCCCTGTCTTGAGTCATTCCCCACGCTGTAGGAACCATCACCTACAGGCAGAACAACTCTGAATGGCATCACCTTGAAGGGAAGCAATAACTGAGCCCAAAGGAATTACTCTGCCCCATCCTATGGTGCTTAAGCCTGACTGTTGATTAGTGGTTGATTAGATTAACAACTAAAGGAGACAGACACAGACTGTGGAACACTTGTAGTCATGAAAGGCTGCCAAGGGCCAGAATAAGACAGCATCTGATATCACCAGGGGCAGTTCCAGAAAGAAAAGACAGTGGTAAACACTAGGTTCTACTAAAACAAATTCCACCACCATCTTCATCATGATTTGTGTTATTTTTTCTCCTGCATAGCTTTTTAACACTTATTCCTTGTCCTTTAAGTTTGTGCCTACTATGTCACTAGTTTTTATATCATACTTTATTTCAAATCTCATATTTTGCTCCTCCCTTCTCTTACTCCATTTTACCTTCTTCCCTCTTCTTAATTTCATTTTAAATTGTATTTTTTCTTGCTATCATTTGTTTCCATTCGATAACTTGCCATTTCTCTCTGCTCCAGTCTCTCAAAACCATTTTTCTTGTCATTAGTCATCTCACATTCATTTTTTTCCTATTCTTAACACACCCTTTTTCTCTTTCCACCTTTATCAATATATGCCCACTGGTTGTGGATATGGTGGTGGTTGTTGCATTTCATTAACTTTATTTCTAGATCTTCACTATTTTTGTATTTCAAATTTCAAATTTTACCATTCCCCTCCCCTGCTTCACTTTGCCTTCTTCCTGATCTCTTTTGCTTAATTTAAATTTTAATTTTTCCCTGTCTTAGCCTGATTTTCATTCCTCACCCTTAGTGTGCCTTCTCCCTCTATCCTCTCAAAATCACTTCTTTTTTCTCTAGATATCTGTTAAGCTTCTCTTTCTTTCTTTTTCCCCTATTATTCTCACCCCACCTATATTAACCTTTGCTCATTTGTTGTAGATATTGTTATGGTGGATCTTTTTTTGCCAATTTGTTTCCTATTTTTTCTCTCACTATATATTTTTAATTTTCTGTTTAAACCTAATACTATACATGTCCCTTCTCTAACTCAACTCTGACTTCTTCCTTTTCTTTTTTATTTAAAATGTAAATTTCACTTTCTCTCTTTGCCTTGTATCTATTCCCTGCTCTTATTATTGCTTCTTCCTCTACCCTCTCAAAATCATTTTTCTTTCATATAGTCATCTCATAATTGCTTTCCCTTTTTCACAATAATATTAATCTTTTTACCACTTTTTAGTAATGGCTCATTTACTGTTGATAGTAGGTGGGTATTATTTTTGTGGGATGGGTTTGTTCCCTAAGCCTGTTCAATTTTGTTCTGGCAGCACCTGCACAGCAGCATATAAGATGTGATGGGCAGAGTGACTCAGTCAGCCAACCACAGGGAAAGACCCAACAAAGAATGACCCAACAACAACCAAAACCCAGTTACAACTCCAAAGAGCCCACATGAACAGCATTAAGGGTATCTCAAGAGCATCAGGTTCAGAAGATCAAGGACACTGCACCACTCACAGAGTCCCACAAGTCTCCTACCATGGGGGTTCACACCATGAAGACAGAGAGTCAAAGCAGATACATCTAAGATGCAGAAACAAACAGCCACCTAAAATGGGGATATAAGAAACAACCCTCAATCGAAATGAAAAAAGGAATCTCCCAAAGAGTTTTAATTAAATAGAGGCAAGCAAACTATCAACCACTGAGTTCAAAATAATGGTTATAAAGCTACTCAAGGAGCTAGTGAGAACCACAAAGAACTCCAGGGAAGCTATAAGGAACTTACTGTGAACTATGCCAGCATGAAAAAGGACATAGAAAGTGTAAGTAAGAGTCAGGTGGAAATGAAGAATACAATATCTGGTGAAGAACATAGAAGAAGGAATTAGAAGCATGCTAGATGAGGCAGAGCATTAAATCAATGACCTAGAGGACAGGGTAAAAAAAAAAAATTCGCAGACAGAGTACCCAAATGAAAAAGGACTCAAAAAGAATGAAGAGGGTTTAAGGGAACTGCAGAACAACATGAAACATAATATCCATCTCACAGGGATACCAGAAGGTGAAGAGGAGCCTGGGATAGAAAACCTATTTGAAAAAGTAATGACAGAAAACTTCTCTAACTTAATAAAAGGAAAAGTCACAAGTCTAGGAAACACAGAGGGTCCCAATCAAGAAGAACTCAAAGAAGCCCACCCTAAGATACATCATATTGAAAATGGCAAAATTTAAAAAAAAAGAAAGAATCTTAAAGGCAGAAAGGGAGAAACAGCTAGTAATACACAAGAGAGCTCTGATAAGGCTATAAGTTGATAACTCAACAGAAATACTACACGAAAGAAAAGAAAAATAGTCCAGGAAGTGAAAAGCAAAGACCTGAAACTGAGACTACTCTACACAGCAAGGAGCTCATTTAAAAAGGAAGCCAAATAAGGAGCTGCCCAGACAAACAGGCGGTTAAAGAATACATCTCCAACAAACCAGCATTTCAAGAGATGCTAAAGGAACTACTTTAACATGATGAAGAAAAAGATAGAGAGAGGAACATAGGTACAAAAGGAAAAATGACAATAAATATGTATCAATAATAGCATTAAATGTAAATAGATTATATGCTCCAATCAAAAGACACTGGGTAGCTGTATGGACAAGAAAACATGACCAACATATGTGGTATCTGCAAGATACCCAGCTCAGAATAAAAGATCAACAGAGACAGAAAGTGAAGGGAAGAAAAAAATATTCCAAGCAAAAGGACATGAAAAAAAAGCTGGGGTAGAAACAGTCACATCAGACAAAATAGGTTTCAAAAAACAAAAGGCCATAAAAAGACAAGGACACTACATAATACTTAAAGGAATAATCCATAAGGAAAATATAACCATTGTAAACATAAATGCACCCAACATAGTCCCAAATATATAAGGAAAATTCCATAGAACTTCAAGAAAGATATTGATAGTATCACACTCATAGTAGGGGATTTTAACACTCCACTGTAAAATGGATGGATCTTCCAAGCAAAGAATCAACAAGGATATTGTAGAACTGAACACACTTTAGATCAAATGGACTTAATTGATATATACAGAACCTTTCACTCAAAAGAAGCAAAATACATACTCTTTTCTAATGCACATGGAACACTTTCAAAGACAGATTACACAGTAGGACACATAACAAACCTCAACAAAGACAACAAAACTGTAACCATAATAAGCATCTTCTTGTATCACAATGGCTTGAAACTAGAAACCAACCTCAAAGAAAAAACTCAAAAACATTCAAATTCAGGGAGACTGAATAACATACTATTAAATAATGAATGGTTTAATAATGCTATCAAGGGAGAAATCAAAGAGTTTATAGAAACAAATGAAAATGACCACACAACAACCCAAAAAAACCCTATGGAACACAGTGAAGGTGGTCCTGAGAGAGAAGTTCATAAGAACACATGCCTACCTAAAGAAGATAGAAAAATTTCAAACAACCTAACTTTATATCTACAAGAACTAGAGGAACAAAACTAATCCCAAAGAGAGTAGAAGAAAGGAAAAAATCAAGATCAGAGCACAATTAAATGACATAGAGACTAAAAGAACACTTCAAAGCATCAATATATCTAGGAGCTGTTTCTTTGAAAGAATATAATCAATAAGCCTTTAACTAGACTCATAAAGAAAAAAGAGAAATCAAGCAAATAAAATAAAAAATGAAAGAGGAGAAATTAGAACCAATACCACAGAAATACAAAGGATTATAAGAATTACTATGAACACAATAGGCCAAGAAATTTGGCAACTTAGGTGAAATGGACAAACTTTCAGAAACACATAATCTTCAAAAATTGTATCAAGAAGGAGAAAGCCTGATTAGATAAATAACAACTAGTGAAATCAAAGAATTCCTGGCACAAAAAAGCCCTAGGTTGGATGGCCTCACAGGTGAATTTTATCTAACTATTACAGAAGAGCTAACTCCTAACCTTTTCAATTATTCCAAAAAATTAAAGGAGAGGGATGACTCCCAAAATCGTTTTATGAGGCCACCATCATCCTAATTCCAAAACCAGGTAAATACACAATAGAGAAAGAAAACTATGGGCCAATATCGCTGATCAACAGATTTGTTTGTTGAGGGTAAAATCCTCAACAAAATGTTGGCAGACCAAATCCAGCAATACATTAAGAAGATCATACAGCATAATCAAATGGGATTCATCCCAGAGATGCAAGAATGTTATAATATTTGCAAATCAATAAATATAATATACCACATAAACAAAATGAAAGACAAAATCACATGATCCTACCGATAGAAAATGAAAAAGCATTTGATCAACTACAGCACTCATTTATGATAAAAAAACACACAGCAAAGTAGAAATAGAGGGAGCACACCTTAACATAATAAAGGCCATAAATGAGAAACCTACAGCCAACATAATACTCAAGGGGCAAAACTAAAAGCTTTCCCTAAGATCAGGAACCACAAAGGGATGACAGCTTTCACCACTTTTATTTACATAGCATTGGAAGTTCTAGCTGTAGCAATCAGATAAGATAAAGAAATAAAGGGCATCCAAATTGGAAAAGAAGAGTTAAAACTGTCATAATTTCCAGATGACATGACAGTGTGCATAGAAAACCCTATAGACTCTGCCGTGAAAAAACTACTTGACCTAGTAAGTAAATTTGACAACAACCAGGATACAAGTCAATATTCAGATATCGAAGGCATTTTTTGTACACTAACAATGAAATATCAGAAACAGAAACTAGTGAAAAAATACCATTACTATAGCAACAAGAAAAATAAAGTACCTAGGAATAAACCTAGTAAAGGAGGTAAAACACCTGTGCTAAGAAAACTAGGGAACACTGAAGAAAGAAATTAAGGAAGACAAAAATTAGTGGAAGCATACACCATGTTCATGGGTTGAAAGAATTAACATCATTAAAATGTACACACTACCAAAAGCAATCTATAGATTCAACATAATTCCTTTTGAAATACCTATGGCATATTTCACAGATCTAGAACAAATATTTCAAAAAGTTATATGGAACCCCAAAAGACTCTGAATAGCCCCAGTCTTCTTGAGAAAGAAGAAGAAAGTAAGGGGGATCACAATACCTGAATATCAAACAATATTACAAGGCCACTGTAATCAAAACAGTCTGGTACTGGCATAAGAACAGAAACATAGATCAATGGTACAGAACAGAAAGCCCAGAAATAAACGCATGTCTTACAGTCAATTAATATTTGACAAAGGAGGTAGGAATATAAAAGGAAGTAAAAATAGCTCTTCAACAAATGATGTTGGTGATACAGGACTTGTACATAAAACAAAACAAAACAAAACAAAAAACTAGACCACAAACTTACATCATACACCAGAATAAACTCAAAATGGATAAAAGACTTAAACATAATCTGTGACACCGTAAAGTCCTAGAGAAAAACATAGACAGGAAAATTTCAGATATTCCATGCACCAATATTGTCACCAATATATCTCTCAGGCAAGGAAATAAAAAAAAGAATAAGCAAATGAGACTACATCAAATTAACAGCTTCTGCAGGGCTCCAGAAAACATCAGCAAAATGAAAAGGGAACCAATCATATGGGAAAACATACTTGCCAATAACACTTCAGACAAGGGTTTGATATCTAAAATATGTAAACTACTCAAATGACTCAACACCAGGAAGAAAAAAAATCCAACAAAAAAATGGGCAAAGTACCTGAATAGACACTTCTCCAAGAAACACATACAGAGGGCCCATAAGTATATGAAAGAGGGATGCAAATTAAAACAACAATGAGATACTACCTCACACAGATCAGAATGGTAATCATTAACAATCAACAAACAAGTGCTGGAGAGGTTGTGGAGAAAAGGGAACCCTAGTGCACTGTTGGTAGGAATGCAAACTGGTGTAGCCACTGTGGGAAACATTATGGAATTTCCACAAAAAAACTAAAAATGGAACTGCCTTTTGACCTGGCAATTCCACTGCTGGGATTACACTCTAAGAATCCTGAAACGCCAATTCAAAACAATCTATGAACCCCAATATCCATAGCAGCATTGTTTACAACAGTCAAGTGCTGGAAACAGCCTAAGTGCCCATTAGTAAATGAGTGGTTCAAAAACTGTGGTACATGTACACAATGGAATACTATGCAGCAGAAAGAAAGAAGTCCCACCTTTTGTGACAGCATGGATGGAACTGGAGTGTATCATCTTAAGTGAAATAAGCCAGAGCTGCCAAAGACAAATGCCATATTATTGCACCTATAAGAGTAACCTAATGAACAATGTAAACAAATGAGCAAAATAGAAGCAGATGCATGGAAACAAGGAACAGACTGAGAACGACTGGAGGGGAGGGTTGACAGGTTAAGGGGGTAAAGAAGGGGAAGAGTCTAGTCAAGGAACATTTATATATGATCCATGGATATAGACAACAGTGTGGAAATTGATTGTGGGAGCATGGGGGTGGGCAGGGCAGGGGAGCAACAGGGGGAAAAATGAGACAACTGTAATAGAACAAAAATAAAGTGAAAAGAAAAGTGGTTTGCGAATTTTGTACTGGAGATTTCTTGCTAGACGATGCGCCATGGTTAGATAGACCAGTGAAGTTGATAGCAATCAAATTGAGACATTAATCGAAAACAATCAACATTATACCACACAGGAGATAGTGACATACTCAAAATATCCAAATCAATAAAGTTATTGGTCAAAATGAAAATGAATAAACTAAATGGACTATTTGGCCCATCAAACACTTCTAAGAAATACAAAAAGGGAAAGCGAACCCTGAGGAAAAACTCCAAGGGATGCACAATCAAGGAAGAGATATGTACAAATATACACTCTCAATATATACATCGTCAAATAGGAAAGACTTGCACATGTGTACTGTTCTCTGGAAGAGAGTTAAACAATATGAAGAGGGCTATTCAATAGAGTGAGTGGATGTAATATGATCTGCAATAACAGGGTGCTGCTACAACAAGAAACGAGACATCTTTTTCTTTGAAATGGGGTGGGGGAAACAAGTTCAGATTTAGGTAAAATTGTAAGTGGGGCCTGAGGTAGAGAGACCCTGAGGAATGGCTGGATGACCTCTTCTCCCCATGGAGAGTGAAAGTTTTGGAGAGCTTTATTTTAAAGAGTAGCAGCAAAACAAAATAGCCATTATGGGAAATGGGATAGAGTAGGTCTGCTATCTGCGTAGTTCAAAGTTGTAGCCCAATTCCCAAAAGAGTGCTTGCCACAGAGCCAGTTAAACAATGATTTGTGGAATGAATTAGGGACAGAGATGATTCCGTAAGGGAATATGAGAATCCAGTTGAGACCCACATGCAGGTAAGTAATAGTGATTTTCACAACATCAAGGTTTCTTCAGTAATGCTCAGCTACTTGATACAGACAAAAGTTGAAAAGACAGAAAATCTAAATTTTGGTTCTATAAGGCAGTATGCCATGACAAGGTCTAAGGCAAGTTAGAAGTTTCATCACTAGATCCAAATCTGAATAAGGGAGAAAATGTATGGGAGGACAGATACATATATAAACCATATATATTTGGTCAATTGGGGTTCAAGAGCCAGTATGTTCATACTTATTTCTAACTAAAAGTGTGTATGTATGTGTGTGTGTATGTCACAAAAAATAAAATGGAAGTGCTCTACAGAATCCAGTACACTGCTCTGGACACATGGCAAACTCTTAAGAAATATCTGTTGTGTTGATGTGATGAAAGTCATTTGTATGGCCAGAAGCAAAGATTACTTTTGACTTCAGCTTCTGCTGTTACTCCACAGGACACATTTTTTTATGAGAAATCTACCACAGATATTGAAAAGTTCTTTCTAGAATAACTACTCTCCTGTCATTCCAAAATGTAATTTCTGCATCCCTCACCGAGCATAATTATAAAAAATATAAATTTCAACTTCTAGCATCATCTTTAAATTATGTTATAGGCATATTATTACCCAGAGGTCCAGTTCCTCCAGTTTGATTTACCAGGAAAAGTCAGAGCAGAAATTTAAGCAGATTTAATATGTCTTTGAAAAACATATATTAACCTATTTTGCTATTTTCTTTCAATTATCTTTACATTTCTCACCAAAACCTGGATTTCTCATTCTTCTAGGAGACAACTGCTATTTATTTGTATCAATATGTTCCTCCAACATTGGAAATGTGATTACTTTTCCTGAGCAACTTATTTTATAATTATTCATTTTTATTCTTCTAATATCCTCCTACTGATATTCCTGAAGGAATGTCTACCACTTTCCTTTTTTGCTTCAGTCAAGAGTATGAGAAGTAGAAAAGCCAGTAAAAATTATCAGGGTCCTGTGCTGAGAAGGGGATTGGAGGCCACAGTATGTTGCACATCAATTTAAATCTCTTTGGAAGATTTGCCTGATAGTCCTGAAACAAATTTTTCGCTAGGTTGACTTTTGATGCATTTTCTCAGTTTTCTCCTTTACTTATTTATGAAGAGTTAAAAGATTACCCAAATTGTGGCAGATAAAACCATGAAATTAATTTTCTCCCTGCCTCTGTATCCATGCCTTGGTAAAAGTAAGTCATCAAAATATAAATACGGGAACAATAGTTAGAAACATTTATGATTTAATATACTTTTTATGGAAATTTGGATATGTTCTTTATTCTTATTTCAATTTCATATGAAGAAAAAACCCTATTAAAAAAGTAACTGTGTTCCCTGTGTTTTGAAAACCAATTAAGTTTATAAAATAAGTGTATTACAAAAGATATTATTTATACTACAAAGGGGACTAAAACAGGTATTCTTGTTTTCTTTTGTGTGTGTGTGTACCATGCAAAGAGAATATTATTTTTAAATGCATAAAATAAAATAATTTCAAAGAAAACTAATTATGTTGAAATAGCTTTCATAATATTCAAAGCTGAGGTAGAATATATATGTGCTTTTTAAAAAACACATTAGAAACAAGATCTAGTGGTGATCAAAATTCACTATAATTTTAAGGCAGTAATTAGCATAAATGATATTTCATGATTTCTGCAATAACTGTAATATGATATGAAAGTATCAGTAACAAAGTCACAGTTGTACAAACAAAGTTGCTACTAATGCAACTGAAATTTATTGCTTACACTTATAATTTAGGGAAATGTCAAATTTCATTTAAAGTGTAGATGTTAACAAAATTAAGTTTGTTTGCTTTTTGTTTGTTTCATTTCTTTTTTCTCATCAAAGTCATCACCTCTCCCAAACTTAAGAATCACTGAGCTGGAGGATCGATCATATGTGAATCTTTCAAATAGATTCCCAGTGTCCTTGAACCTCCTATAAAAACATTCACTTTCCAAGAGTTTTTCAGAAATTGGCAACTTTATACTGTAAGCTCCCCTTATCCTATTTTATTCTATACTAATTGAGAGTTACACAAATTAACTATAAAAGATTCTCAAAAGTATAATTGTTTAACACTATATGTAAGGATTATATCTGGTAAAAATATATCTAACTGAAACTAGTATTTCTGTCACTTCCATCAGTTTTAAGAGTCAGGTTGGTTCATTTGAGAGTGTGATTTTTGAAAATCAAACATTGAAGAAACTTATGTGTTCTCCAAGAAAAGAAATCGACTCAAATACCATGATGATCTAATTGAATCTAGGAGAAAAATAATTATTTTAAAAGTCTTGGGTCTTAGAGATTTGTGGAGCTATTTATTTTAAGCTATGTACGCAAATTCACAGGCATGCAAGCTAAGACTAAAACTATCTGAAAAGAGTATTAAAACTATTACTGAAAATATCATGGATCACTGCCATTTAAGTTCTTCTAAACTGCAATAAACTGTTCATGAAATCAGGCAAAACTTCTAACTGAAAATAATCAAGAGAATGACAAAGTAAGAAAAAGAGAGAACTGAGTTGAGGGAGAACAAAGAGATGGGACAGTGGGGAGAGGGACATACAGATGGGACAGACATACCAAATATACACTTTTTGGAGTAACAACTAGGCTTGCAGGCCAGAGCTTCAAATGTGGAAGCTTTCTGATTAGTGCACAAAACAGATAGTCCTAGACATGAAGGGCAACTTTTTGTTTTCTCTTTTAGAATCTTCATTTTTTTTTTTAAAACTCCATGTTCAAAGTTACTTTCCCTAACATTATAATTCTCTATTCTTAAACATCATAGTGTCTATGTAGCCAGATACACCTTATGAGTGTAAAGAGATAATGGTGGGAGCACACACATACACACACAAAGGAACTGAAATAATGTACTAAGACAACATTGGGGAAAAATAAAAAAAAATTATGAAAGGCTGCTGGGGTATCTCCATGCCATGCCTCTCTTCTCTCTTCGAAAGTGAATTAAAACTTTATTCTTGACACTTTATTCTCTTTATGAACTCCTTCACAGGGGAAGGGAAAATGTACATATATTTTTATATTATATGTACAAATTTTATATAAAATATATATGTTGTCTTTTGTTGGCACCAAAGATGACAATTAAAAAATATAAAATATAGTATTACTGAAGCAGTTTTAAGTACAGACAAAGGAACATTACTATAACAAGTTGGGTGAATATTGAATTTTCTCTTTCCTCCACTGTCCATAAGCTGACCACATAGCATTTGGACACGAACTACAATATAGATTACCCAACAGTATTTTCTCAGTTTATCAGCTGATATAAATACTTCTACTCTCTTACCCTCAAAAATAGGAACTAACTATTTAAAAACTAAAAACACTTTAGCTAAAGTTGTAAAAACTAGATAAAGTAAAACACAAACATAGAGAAAATGTTCTGATTTATTGTGAGCATCTGAGAAAAAGTTTTACTGTGCTTGTCATCTCAAATATTTAAACAAAAATTATATTCAGTCAATAATATTCTGATACTATTTTCCCTGTGTACACAGTTTATAAACTACAAGAAATTTATGAGTCATTAGCCAGTTTTTGTCAGAAGATTCGAACCATCCTGCACACTGTATATCTCTTCCCCAAAACTTCCTCCTTTGAGAATTATAGTATTAAGCAAAGTATAGTGCTATTATTGTAATTATAAAGTAACTTTTTAAAATCCTTCTAAAATGAATGGAAACTTGTAGTATATTTAACATCATTTGAAATGATAACATAGTTTGTTTAGATAAAAGGTTTCCAAAACTGTAAGTCTACTATACCAAATTCTACTGGTCAATTGAAAAATCTACAGTTACCTAAAAGACAGTGCTTTATAGACAGTAAGTCACTTTACTAAAGCAGTCACTATAAAAGATAATCTCAAAGTAGGACTGCTTTCTCCTAATAATCCAAAACCTGAGAGAGATAAGATGTAGATATAGATATTTAGATACAGATATCAATTAAGAACTACAACATACGGCACTTTGTAATGGATTTCCTCCCCTTCGTCTACTCAAGGATATCCTTCTCCTGCATTATCAACATCTTCAATCCATGAGCTCATTACCAACAGCACTCAGCCTACAAAATCCCATTCCTAAAAGCATCTCCTTTTAGCTCACAGCACTTTTACTATTTGTCTTCAGGAAAACTTCATGAACAGAGTGGCCTAGATTTGCAATTTTTCATTGTTCTCTTTTCATTGTCTCTAGAACCCACTTCAATCAGACTTTTGTCCCCATCACAACACCAAAAGTATAAAAGGTCACCAGTGGTTTTCATAGGACAATGTCAGTAATCACTTCTCCTTCATTTTACTGGACTTCTCAGCTGCATTTGACACATGATCATTCCCTCCATCTTGAAACACTTCCTTCAGTTTCTTCTAAGCTGTCCCTTTTTGTTGGTTCCTTCTCCATATGGGTTACTGATCCTCAGTTTTTTCACAGCTGTTCTTCACTTTCTGACTTCTATAGTTCTTGGAACTTAACTTTACCTACTGTGGATAGCTTCTAAAGAAGCTGATGCCTTGGCCCCATTCCATTGCATTCTGGGGACAAAGCCTAGAAGCTCTAATTACAAATATGCAGGATGCCAGGGTTGAGAACCCCAGTGCTAGGTGATCTCATCCACTGAACATTCTGAACTCTGATGACTCACACAACGTTCATACCTTTCTTCTGAACTTCAGACTCCTCTATCCAACCATCTCATATCATCACTTGGATAGATAACAATCATTTCAATACAACATGTTCAAAACTAAACTCCTGATCTTCCTCCCAGAACCAAACCGTGTTCTTCACTCAGTCTTCCTATCTCTGTTAACGGCAACTCCATGCTTTCAACTGCTAAGGCCAAATATGTTGCAGTCATCCTAAACTACTGACTTTATCTCACAGAGCAATCTTGTCCTTCAGTAGAATCTTGTTCTATATGTAACAACATTTCAACAATGCCATCCTGATCCAATCGAATTACCACCCATCTGAATTATGGCAAGAGTCACATAGCAGGACTCCCTTCTTTGACCTTTGTGTACCTGTAGTCTACTCTCAGCACAAAAAGCAGGTGATGTTTAAAAATGGTAAGTCAGATCATGTAAGTTATCTGCTTAAATCCTGCCATTTGCTTGGTAGTTCACTCAGATCAAAATCCAAATCCTGGCTAATTATTCGATATCCTCTTCACTGTTCAGGTCTTAGAGACATTTGACTTTAAAATAAGATATCTGAAAGCACTCAATGTCTTTGGTTACTTCCCAGAACAAAAGAAGAGGAACAATATTCTGTTTCCATCTTTCTTAAAAACTTTTGTCAGATTCTCAAAGAAGCCCCACAATGATCAGAATTATTATATAAGAGACTACAACAATTAATCAAAATTCCAATTTACTATAGGTTAAGTCGTAACCCTTTAAGCCTTTTAAGGTAGCCTACTCTTCATAAGCAAACATAAATTTACTTTAAATACATTTTTAAATTAAGCTACTGTTTTCTATTTACTTATCTTTCCTACACTTTTTTTCTAACTCTTTAACTGCTTGTTTACTTGTTTATGTTTTATTTCCTTTGGGCCACTACTCTTTTGTGTAAAAGCTTTTGTTAAATTCAATTAGAGGCCTTAATAATCTAAAGTATAAGAATCTATCTACTTCCATTAACTTGTGGTTTAAAACAAAGTCAGAAATTTGGAACTCAGAATCATAAATGCCTGCCCTATCAATGCCTTACATCCATCCAAATGCAGTAACTACTTCTGGAATGAAGTAAGAGTAGGACTTCAGATAGGCTTTTAAGTAGTTTTAAAGGTTACATTTCCTTATGCAAAGTCATTCCAAAGAATGACTCTCAGAATTATTCAAAGGCTTCTAAGATGAATCAACCACATAACCCATACAGGGTGGAGTTGTCTAGGTTAACCATTCAGAAAAGGTCCTCTGGTTTCTCAGTGCTCTTGCTTTAATAATAGATGTGAATTTGTAACAAAGTGCAGCCAAGGAGGGGGGGCCCAAATGGGGATTTGTAATGGGGTCCAGAACTCAGGGTGTTCAGGGAATATGAGAGAAAAATATATATACAATGTCCTCACCCCCACCAGTTTGAGCTGGGGGATGGAACATATGGAGCAGGGCCATTGAGAGCTGTTTTGCATAGCAACAGCTTTGCAGCTAACCTCTGGCATTGTCATTTAACTATGTATAGCCTTTAACTGGTTTCATAGATATGTTAAATAGTTATGGCCATGCTTTGAAATATGGGGAGGGGAGTGACTTCAACCTAGGATGCAACTGGAAAGCAGCTCCTCTTGGTTACAGCACCTTCGTGAGAGATTGGAGATGATTGGCTCCAAGCCATGGGGCCATACCTACCCAGACTTATTATGGCAGCCCAGCAAAGCTGGAAGAATACAGGAATGCTGGCAGGTGTAACTGATTGTGAGAGGAGTCAGAAATGGGGCTGCAGAGGAAGATCTGCTTGGGAATTTAAACCCAGGCAAGGCAGCCATACCAAGACAGGACCACGCAGCTTTGGAGGAGCTGGAATTCACCACCCAGCTTGGGCAGAGGTTGGGACCACTTGGCTTTGGGTTGCTTCCTTTTGCCACGTGGCTTAGGCAGCAGAAGAGACTTTGCCTGGAAGAAAAGGAGTGAAAGGACTCTTGCTGGTGGGCCATGAGAAGGTGCCACATGGCTTTGGATTAACTGGAAATCGTGGTGGCGACACAGCTGATGGTGCCGGGAGCATGAATCACAGACTTCTACTTCTTTTCCTGAGATACAGTACCCCAGACTTGGCAAAGGGGAGAAAGAAGGACTGTGTGCGTTTGTGGGTATTCTAAAGAGCTTCAGTATTCTAATGAAGACATTAAGTCATCACTCTAAGTCTGTATAACTTTTAAATAAATAATTCCTTTCCTTTTCACCAATCTCTGGCATTGAGAGACGTCTTTCCTCTGGTGGCAGGCAAAGCGAACCTAGTGCAGAGAGGGGTGGAACCCCCAGAGAAAAAAGGGGGGTCCTTTTGGTAATAATATATTGTTCACCCCCCCCCCACCCTGGTCTGTTCTATAACAAATTCAGATGTTTCATTATACTGAACTCTAGATCTCAACTCTAAAGGAATAATATGCTGGTTCCTCATGAAGGTATCACTATTATCTTCTTAAAATCTTCAAATGCTTTCTCTCTCTCCTGAATCCTTTCCATGCAAATGTAAACACACACAAAACTTTCCCACATTAAAACAAAGTAACACAAAACAACCTCCCTGACCCACACTTTCAACCTGGACTCTGGCCTTTCTGGAGCTCCTGTGTTTCCACATAATCCATAACCCACATTTTTCTGGGTACTCCATGAAAAAGGCCCTTAATTAGGTAGCCAAATAATATCCACATTGTTAAATCCAACAAAATCATTTTAGTACTCATCCTGAAACTGTCAATAACATCTGGTGCAGTATCTGATACAGTGTTCTTACAATACTGGCTTCCAGGACATCACCCTCTGCAATCTGTTTCTTCTCTCACCTTTGTTTTCTCTCAGCCTTATATATCTTCTTCTCTTCCCCCTTTGATCTCTCCCCTAGGTGATCTTATCAGTGCCATGGCCTCATTCTGACTTATTTCTGACATCACCTCTGGAGAAAACTCTACTCAAGCTGAACACACATTTCCATCCCACCAAATTGGATGGCCTCCAGTGATCCCTGAGTCATTCAGGTTTCATCCATCCAACCTTTTCTCTTAAATCTCTATTCAGGAAAACTCATTGAGATTCAGTTTTAAATATCCCCTCTATGAGAACAAATATAAATTAGTATGTTTACTTCTAACTTCTTTGTTCAAGGTCCAGTGTGTATTTTCAAATGCTTTTGGATTGCATGTCCCCATTTGAAATTGAACAGGTCTAAAATGCAACTCATGGTCAACTTCAAACAATATTCAACGATTCCTCATGACATCCTAATTTCTGTATTTTCCTAGCTAACTGAACTAAAATATTAATGCCAGTCCTGCTTAGGATGCATGTCTGACTGCTGCTCCTTTTCCTTGGCTTTAGCCCTGGCCTGGACCCTTCACTCAATCCTGAAACCCCAAAGATTACCTTCAGGTTTTCCACTACTGATACTTGGAACAGCTCTTGGTATTGAAAACAAACTCATCCTAGAGAAGCTTGGCTACTTTATCTACCTATTACTGTTTTACCTAATAAAAGCATCATCTAAACTTTTCATCACTATACAAAACAAAAATTAAAACCTTGGTGTATATTAATAGAGCCTTAAGGTTTGTACAATTCTTTCCATTTCACCTATTATTCTGACACTGGGTTTCTAAATAGTCTCCATACTCTGATGCCCCACACCCGAAAGCTTCCTGGCCAATCTATCTGTATTTCCATTGTTTTATTTCCTCCCCACCCATCTCCTGAATGAATGCTAAGCTAATATAAATTCTTTGAGCAATGGCCTAAAACAGTTTGTTTACAAAACAAAGAAATCAAAGGTGGAGTCCATACATAGCTAATAGCATCTATGTCTTCTTCAACATGGCTTGCAAAGCTGTCAGTTATTATCAAAGGAACACTCTCAGATTTGAGGCATATTGGGAGGTGGAGGTGTTTCTATATTACAAATGTTAAATTATATTTATTTTATAGGCTTGTAAAATCTTTTCTTTGCCCCTAATCAAATGGATGGGTATAAAAATAATTTACTATAAGTCATAAATTACGTAGTTAACCTATTTTCCTAAACTCTAAAGGAAGTGTATTTAAATATCTATGTTCAGCCCTAAAGTAAACTTACCACTTATAATATTTTGGATAGATAATTGTTTATTTTTAAGAAAAAATAATTAAATATTTTAAGTAAATAATGGAAAAACTACAAAAAAAGATTAAATCAAAGAAGCAATGATTTAAAATTAAAGAACGAGTTATACTTTTACATATACAACTTTGATCATGTCTGCTCTCTACACATATACACACACCCTTCTGTTTGTATTAGTGTTGTTCCATTCAGTTTGTTGGCTAGGCAGTTAAATTTATTAAAATCCTGTTTTCCAATGAGCTGGAAAATATTGCATAAGAAAGAATAATACTTTTTAAATTTTTTTAGTTTTTAACATTTTTTTTATTGTTGTTCAAGTACAGTTTTCTGCCTTTTCTCCCCCTTTAACTGGAACCTAATCAAGAAAGCAGAATTTTAAACCTATTCTGACATGGATAAAAGGCACTGTGCCTCAGAAAACAGAACAAAACAAAGCATCATCCAAGCAAATTAAGTATTTTGAGGGATGTAGCAACATATCTTGCCAAAGTCCCAGAATATTATTCTATCGTCATATCATAAAGTCCTATTATCCTTCCACTAAAATACTAGTGGAAGGATAAAAGTAGTTCCTACTTTTACCATTACAGGAAAACTGAGGATTTTTAATGGGGAAAATGAATAAGATTTTTTTAAGACTTTATTTATTTATTTTTTTAGAGAGAGAAGGGAGGGAGATAGAGAGAGAGAGAGAGAGAGAAATATCAATGTGCGGTTGCTGGGGTCATGGCCTGCAACCCAGGCATGTGCCCTGAGTGGGAATCGAACCTGCGACACTTTGGTTCGCAGCCCGTGCTCAGTCCACTGAGCTACACCAGCCAGGGCTAAATAAGGTTTTTAATACTACGAAAACTAAGAATGAACCATTCAATTTCAATTTCACATTTCTAAAATCATACAAAAATATAGCTGAAACCATATAGAATAATGAGAAAACTTAATGGGGTGATAGGCAGGAGTTCTGAGTTCCAATCCTGCCTCAGTTGAGTTTCATTTTCCCTTTCTTTTAGCTCAAATATTAGCACTGCCTAGTATCTCCCCTATTCTCTCCCTTGAGATAAATTTCAGCCATTTGGAGGCTTCAACTATAATATCTACAGAATGTTAAAGAGTAAGTATTGATGTTTCTATTCCTTATGTGCTTTAACATTTACTGAAAACTTATGATAAGCTAGGCATAGGCTGTATGCTGAATATCAAGAGATGAATAAGATAGAGTGTTTGTCTTCACTGAGATTACATTTTAGTGCAGAAAAACAGATGAATTTCAGTTTCATTTCATATGTGGCAGTTACAATAGGGGCAATTTGCCCAAAGTTAGAGCATCAGAATATGATGCCTGAGTTGAGTTCTGAAGAGCAAAGATCAAGAAGGCAAGAAAAATTATGAGAACAATCCAGTCTAAAAAGAAGCAAAGGTATTCAGCTGTTACTTAACCATGTGTGCCAGGAACTCTAAGCATTGTAGTAAAGGCACAATTTCAAGATCAAGGAGTTAGGTCAGGGTTTGCAGGTGATGAGAAGAAAAAGCTGTAAGGTCAAGAAAATATATTTTTACCATTGAATACCAGTGATTCTCAAGGAAGAAGGGGGCGAGACATATACTGATCACCTAGTGGGCTTTTCAAACTGTTCTGCTCAATTATGGCACAGCCCTTCGAAGGCTGTGCACCCCACCCAGTCTGTCTCCCACAGACCTATGGTTGTCCTCCTCCCTGCTGAGGGTATGATTGTTTCTATGGGATGTTGTAAAAAAATGTCTACACTATGAATACAGGGTAAATATACTAAAAAGAAAGGTGAGAGAAGTCTAAAGGAGACAGATAAATATCATACAGGCTAGAAGTCAAGGGAATAGTTTAAAGAAAGGGAATGAGAGAGAACTGGTAAAATCGGGGGGTTGAGCTTAAGTCCCTCTATAGGTTCCAAGGCTTCCTAAAGAACTTGTTAGCATCCAAAGGTCAACAAATCTAAAACCAATTCATTGGTTTTATTTATGGTAACAGTTCTTATATAATTGATCTAAGAAATTTCTACATTATGGAGAGAAAAGAAAATACAACGTATCAAAGACATACAAAGGATACTAAATATAAAATGATTCAGAGCCCCGGCTGTTGTGGCTCAGTTGGTTGGAGCATCATCCCATAACTGAGAGGTTGTGGGCTTGATTCCTAGTCAGGGCACATGCCTAAGTTGTGTGGGTTCAATCCCCGGTATGGGCACAGTTTCTTGTGACCCACTGGTCCAAACGTGTACATAGAGGACAGCACATAGAGGAGGCAACCAATCGATGCTTCTCTCTCACCTCAATGTTTCTCATTTCCTTCCTCTCGCCCTTCCTCTCTCGAAAAGCAATGAATAATAATAATAATATATGTCCTCTAATGAGAAAAAAAAATGATGTCCTTCTGAAAAGTCATATATAACTGGCTACATAGCTTTGAAATACAGGGCATTCCAAGCTGCCCTGGACTGTTTCTTTCTTGCCTTTGCAGTCTTATTTATCCTAATTCAGCTTTTCAGAAACAACAAATAGTTCATGGTTCTCTGAACAAAACACATTATTTCGTAAGGTCACTTCAGTCTTGAATGTTTCCCTCAACTCCAACCTAATCTTATCTTTCAGGTCTCTACCCAAGCATTGCCTTCTCCAGGAAGCTAATATTCCTGACCCCTCCCTCTGTGTTCCTTAATGATAATGATGAAAACAGGAGTTAACATTTCAAATATTTCATCTGAACCAGGCTGTGTTATAACTCAACTTAATGTACTGTCAACTCAAGTACTCTTCACAACAATGCTGTGAAGTAGGTACTAGACCCCATTTTATAGATAGGACACTGAAGCATAAGAAAGTTAAGAAACCTACCCAAAGACACATCGCTGGTCAGTAAAACCAACTTTCACAAAGCACACTTGTTCCAGAGTCTACATTCTAATAACTAACTACTTCTGTATAATTAAAAAAGTGCCCGATCCTAGATATTGCTATGCATGAAATGTTCCTGACCCTGTTGTTCAACATTTGAGTTCAATGACCTGCTGGGATTGGATATGCACTTCACTATAAATACTAAATCTATCAACATAGAGTGTAAATAATTGAATATTCCTTAAAAAGCACAGAATCTCTTCTAAAAATATATTTGTTGAAACTTAATTTTTACAAAATACCTGGCACACCTAAAATGTGTTAGGATTCGTCATTCCTATGATAAGAAAAGTATGTTAGAATCTAATGAAAACCCTTGGCAATTTCAATGTTGTTGAAGATAAATTATACTGCCCTGGCTGATGAGGCTCCGTGGATTGAATGTGCCAGCCTGTGAACAAAAAGGTTACCGGTTTGATTCCCAGTCAGGGCACATGCCTGGGTTGTATCCAGGTTCCCAGTTGGGAGCATGTGAGAGGCAACTGATTAATGTACCTCCTGCACATTGATATTTTTCTAACCTTTCTTTCTCCCTCTCTCCTTCTCTCTTTAAAAAGTAAATATTTTTTATAAAAGGAAAATAAATTATATTATAATCATTTCAAAGGTCAAGAATCTTAAACATTTAGTCTCAAAACTCTTCACCTGGGTGATGCAATGAGAAAAATTATGTATGAAAATATTTAATTAAGAAAAACAAGTAGAAATTTACTAATTTAAAAACCTTTATATTTTCCCACATGGTATTTTTCTCCTCTACTATATAAAATGTACTTTTCAAAAGAACATTTTTTAAATGAATATAAGCACCCATTTACTTTTCAGTGCTAGTTAAACACTATATTGCTTACTAACTCCAGGGAAAGTCTATGAAGCTAATATACTGGGCATCACCATAAACTGAAAAATGAAAAAAAAAATGACTCAGACTCAGTCCAGTCTTTCAATAATTTAGAGTCTAGTAGGAAGGAAAACAAACACTGGGTAGAGGTATAAGAAATGTTTTTAAAAATTTGGATAGAAGGGCTTCAAGAAGGCAAATTTATAGTAATAAGAATATCCCTGCTTCACCCTCAACTGTAACACCAATATCCAATGTGATGTTGGAATGGCTAGTAAATTATCCTTTTCTCAGAGGACTTTAAAAAGGCAAAATATCAGTGGTTAGTAGCATAGACTGTGGATTCAGAATTATCTGGGTTTAAATTTCAATTTTATCAATTACCAATTGACTTTGGTGGTTTTAATTAACTTTTTTGTGCCTCAGTTTCCTCATTTAGAATTACATAATTATATATAGTTCATAGCGTTACAGGGCTGCTGGGAGGATTAAATGAGTTCATATGAGCGAAACAGAACAATACCTCGTACATAGTATAAATCTAAGTAACTACATGAATCAAGACAGCTTAAAAAAAGAATCTGATAGAGCACATGTCTATGTGTCTATGTGTACTCAACCCACAGTTAAACATATTATAACATGTCACCAACTCACTGTCTCAATTATGTGGCTGGGTCAATCTTTACCTTTGTATATGCAACAGGCCCTTATCTTAGCAGTGTTTTCCAAACATGATCATGATCAGCAAAGAAGTTCTTAAGGCTCTTATTGAAGTACTATGAAATGAAGTACTAAATATTAATTCTATCATCTGAATCACAAAATGCCCTTCTACTTGTTGATATTATTTATGTGCAATACGAAGAGCATAACCATGATAACCATTCATTCACAAAAAAACATACGTTGTCAAACTGGGCATGGTCAGCTGATTTTTGAGGTTTTCAGTGAATATTATTTTACTACTTGTTTGCTTATTTTGTTGTAAGAACAGATATAGATGATGAAGAATTAAGAAAAAATTAAAACAAACAAAAAACATAGAATTGAGAAAATTCTAGCTATCAAATCTCCCCATTGTTACTGCTTTTTAAAAAATAACTTATATCCATTTTTATTAGTGTAACAAATCAAGCTTGTCCAAGACTTGCTGTTCTCAAATATAGTCCTCCTGAAATCCAGATGCTATGTCGTCAAAATCATTTCTGCTGTTGCCCTATTCTATTCCACAGGTACTATATTTCTTATCAACCAAGCATCCCACACAGTCTATAAAATAAAAGACCTGTCTGTAGAGCAAAGCAGCTTTGCTGTAAAGACAGCATCAGAAAACCTTGGAACTGAAACTTACTTTGAAGATTTCTAATCCACACATTCACACCATTTATAGAAAAAGAAGCCCCAGGGAAACCCAAGGCCCCCAGTTATCTGATGGCAGAGATGAGAATGATTTTCTTTTCATTTCCCATCTACCAGTTCTATGCCTGTTTTTTCCCCTGTGTGTTTGTTTGTTTGCTTGTTTAACTACAGTGTATTGCCAAGAAAATAAACTTAACTTTAAAACTGAAAATCGGAAGAAACAAAAAAATTTAGGTCACAACCTTAGAGAGCAGCAAAAACATGAACAAATCGGAGAAAATGTTAACTAGGACAATGGAATTTTCATCTAGATTTAAGCACTCAAAATAAAATAAACTTACAACTGGCTAAATTCTATAGCCTAACAGCAAAGTTGGGGATAAGATACTCTACCGTATTTTTAATCATTTGTGCTTCATACTTCTCATACCCCCAAAACCCAATCTGCAACAGATTTTGTGATAATATCAGGATTACGAGGACTTCCCTCTTCCATGTCTTTGTGGTGGGCTATCAGTGTGAGTGTGTATGTGAAAAGAAGAAACAAAGAAATGAAGAGAGAGAGGAAGGAGAACAGGAATTACAGAACTTTATTTCATTTATGGACTATTGGTTTTCCTCTTCCTTCCTACATTGCTTAGGAAGCTGCATTCTTACATCAGAAATAAATCCATACATGACATTGAAAGATCCATACATGATACTGAAAGTAAGCAAATAATAACAAACTTTATAAAAATTTCATAAGTAATTTTAAGTTGGACTGATATGTGTTACTATTTTTTATAATAAGAAAATAACAAATGAAAAATAAGATGATAGGGATATACTAAGTAAATTTAAATGTAAAAAACAAGTGGATTTCAATTGAATTCAATTATTTCACCCAATCACCTGAAAATGAAGATCCTCTAAAGAAAATTGCATTGCCTTCCCAACTCCTTGGAGAGCCAGTTTAGTTAACAGCCTACCTATGCTTCAGAGATGACCACATAGCTAACATGTCAAACTAATTTTAAAGTGTCAATCATGTCCCTTTCAATCTAATTAGTTTGGAAAGTAGTGTCACTGACCTGGAACTACACAGACCATTTATTATCATATCATTTGATCAACCTAACACTTTACCTTAGTTGAATTTGAGCACCTGTACCCAAATGTAATATCCTTTCTCCTACTCATTACTGCTACCTCTCCATACAATTTTCTATTTACAACTCAATTTATCTTTATGAATAAGCATGGCCAACTTCACAGAAGCATCCACAGAATTTCCTTTATTTAAAATTCCATGGCAATTAAAATAGAAAGCAAAGGGAATAAGAAATAAATATACAGCCCTGGCTAGTGTTGCTCAGTGGATTGAGTGCTGGACTGAGAACCAAAGGGTGACCAGTTCAATGACCAGTCAGGGCACATGCTTGTGTTACAGGCCAGGTCCACAGTAGGGGTGACATGAGAGGCAACCACACAGTGATATTTCTTTCCCTATTTTTCCCTACTTTCCCATCTATAAATAAATAAATAAAATCTTTAAAAAGATATATATATCTTATCATATATATATATATATATATGATGCAATATTTGAGTGTTTTGATGCTTAAGAACTGTTAAAGTGGAGAGAGGAAGAACAGAAGAACATGGATATGTTAGGAGAAATTTGGAATCCTAAATATGAGGGAGACTATTCCTTTTTTAATGTAATATAGAAAGCCATTTGTATAAAAAATAAAAAAGTCTAAGTTATAAACACATGTCATGACATGGACTTGTGCTAAATAAAAAAAAAACTTTCTTAGATTCATAGTATTTAACCTGACTTTAACCTGGCCAAGTGCAGGATGAGACAGAGTTGAAGAGGTAATAATTAGTTCCTGAGAGGAACTAAAGACCAGACCACAGTGAGCTTAGAATGGGGCAGGGTAGCTGAAAGATGCTGGACAGTCAAGCAACACAGATTACTTGTCCCACTCCTTGGCAAGAAGATGAAAATTACCAAATCTTTTTCTGGCTTTGTTTTGCATATTTAAGAACTGATTTGCAAGCAAGTAATCTTATCTCTAAACCACATAATAACATATTAAACCAGAAACAGGAAAAATATTCCCATACATTCATGTGGCACCACAATGTTGCATTCATATTTTTAAATGTGGTTTTTAAAAAGAAGTAGGTATATATAAACTAATGACTACTCACTCAAGAAGACAATCTAAAAGCAGGATGTCAGCTGCCAATGCTTCCTTTCACAGCCTGTGCTCTCCTTTGGGGATTTAAGCTGCATTTTACCAAATTTCCCTTTTGTCTGACAGATAAGCAAGATTCTTCATTTATGTTTACTTAATCAAATAATTATTAAATATTAGTGAATAGGATTTTACACATGGTCAAATAAAATATGTATATATCTCAAACTTACCTTCAGGTGAAGAGCCTGGCTTTTGGGAAAAGACAGCATTTACTTTACTCTTCTTATTGATATCACTATTTACAGACAAGCTGGATTGAATTTTCCTATGCATTTTTTGAGAAACAGGAGCTGAAAATCTTCGACTATCTGAAGATATAGTTTTAGCCCCACGGTGAATTCCGTTTCCATTGCTCAGACTTTTGTGGCAGTCCTTTATCTTGTCTATTTCCTCCTCACTTGGTTCCTGTGCTGAAGTTAGAAGCTGAGGCAAGCGCTGAGGTTGGGCTAAGTTAAAAAGCAGGAAAAGTTAATTAGATTAAAAAATAAATTAATATTTTAAAATAAAATACATTCAGTAATAGACTTTTTTGAATTTTACTCATGATGCTAAAAATGAAAGGTGAAAGAAACTAAAACACTACTAAGTATGTATATAGTAATAATAAACAAAATGCATAACAAATAATAAATAAATATAGGGAAAGCATCCTTACTAAAAGGGAAAATGAGAAAAGGGGTCATCAAAGGCACCATTATACAGAAATATTAAAAAAAGAGAAAAAAATGTTTTGTTTTTTAATGAAATTGAAGTTAGAAATCCAAAGAAGTAATTTAACACTCATTTAACAGCAAAAGTAGATGATTTTCTATGTACCAGGTCCTCTTATGGATGCCAGAGACACAAAAGTATTATCTCACTATTCCCAATAATGGTAAACTACTGATTTATCTTTTGAAATAAAGGAAAAAGAACAATGGATTGAAGTATCAAAGCTAGGCAATATAGAGAAATATTGTGGAGTCCAGTGTTTGATGTTCAATTCCTAGCAGACCCATGGGCCAAAAGCACATCAGTAAGGTTTACTTGAGAGAAGCTCGGTTGAATGTAGAGGCATGATCTTTAGCTGTGTAACTCTTGAGAGTCTCTGTGCTGCTAATAGATTTATTTTCTATTTAAATTAGCTAAAATGGTTTCTGGTTTTGCAGCTAAGAGCTCTAATCTCCCCCAAAAGGGTTACTTTTTTTATACTGGTTAAATAATAAGATTATTAAAATCAACATTTATCTTGATTGTATAGCTCCTAAGCAATGCTATTGATCAAAGCATTTCAGTTAAAAACAATGGTAATAACAAAAAACATTATTGCCAAAATTTACTTTTATAATCTCCTAGAATTTCCAAATCTAAAACTGCTATATAATTAGTTTTCTTTTCAATTTATAATTATGAACACTTATAAAATGTAAATTAAGTCAAAATACTAAGAACTCTTCAACTTAGAGTCTATTGTATGCAAAACCATATAATGTCTAAAAAGGGATTGATTTTACGTGATCTGAGAACTAGCTAAGGCTCAGCATATATTTTTTTTATAAAGAAGGTAGTTTTCATTTAAGAATGTCTTTAGAACATATTGTTTATGTCTGTTGTTTCATATCCTATGTCTTTTGAAAATAAACATCTTTATATATGAAAATATTCTACTCATGAATGTACAGATTTCAAGGAAAAGACAAACTGATTTTTACACTTAAACAAAAGCATGCTCTCATACCCTTAATACCCAATTTATAAAACCAATACATAAACGTCTCATAGTGTTTAAGTTATTCAATAATAAACAAAGAAAAATTGTCAAAAATTAAGTATTTGTGAATAACACCAAGTAATGGTTGTAAAATGTATCAAAATATTTTACTTTTCTCACAACTTCTGATATAAAGATAAAAAAGAGAGAAAGGATTACTTCTCTGTTTAAAACATATAGATGCCCTTCATATAACTAAAATTGGCAATCAAGGCATCTGCAACAGATCTATTTCTTATGGGTGAGTAATCTTTTGATCTAGAGATTATTATGCTCTCCTGTAACTTCTTGTATCAACGAGAATGACATCCTAATGACTGCTATTAAACATAAAGCTAGTTATACATATTTATTTAAAGGAATGCCAAAGAAGACAGTTAAACCTAATTTGGTGCTCTTTTCAGAGCACTTTCCAGTAATTTCACCAATAAATGGAACATACTGGGCCATGTTTTTTTTTTGTTTTTTTTTTTTGAAAAGAATAATTCAAGCAATCTGAGAGCTTGGTTAAGTTGAAATGTCATTGACCAATACTGGGGAGATTTCTTATCAAAAATGTCTTGTCATATTCCATAATCTGAGATAAATTTAAAATCACTTACCTAATAGTTAAACCCCCTCAATACATAAAAATAAAGGTGTTAAAAGACAACTATGTCTTGCCACCAAATTCTTAAAGTGACAGATCTGACCTTTTTCTACTATCAAAATTGACTATAGGCAAATTACTGGGTATGGCTGGAGTGATATTTAAACCTATCTGTAATGATTTATCTACATCTCAGTCTTCAAAATGATGTCTATTTCTGTTGGCAGATAAACTATAGTACCTTAATTTTTTGTTTCACTGTCACCTAATTATTTTTACTGTAGTTTTATGGTCAGGTAACCAAGTATTATCTCTTCATTCTAGTTTTTTTCTTTTTTTTAACATTAAAACTTTCCTAGTGATATGATTCTGTCAGATGCATGCAGTACATATGTCAAAACAAAACTGGATAAACCCTAGATATATTGGTTATCTCAAGAGACACTTATTTTAATTTCATCGATAATTATTCATGGATAACACCTGAATCTTACAGTAAAATAACAATTGCCCTGGCTGGGTGTCTCAGTTGGTTGGAGCACCAACTCATACATCAAAAGGTTGTGGGTCCCATCCCTGGTAAGGGCACATACCTGGGTTTCAGATTTGATCCCCAGTAAGGGTGCATTCAGAAGGCAATTGTTTCTCTTCCACATCAGTGTTATTTTTTTCTCTCTCTCCCTGCCTCTCTTTCTAAAATCAATAAGCACATCCTCAGGTGAGGATTTAAAATAATAATAACAACTAAAACCAAGTAGGAAGAATGATTTTATTATTTCATAAAGAACAAAAATTCTGACTGACTAAACCATAACTACTTGACTTTAAACAGATTTCTTTTTCTTGTTGTGTAAAAGTTGTGTATGGCTTTAAAAAAAACATGCTAATGTGGGAATGACACAATACTTCTTAAAACACAAGTAATGCCTAGGGACCCTCACTCTCCCTTTAACGATCCACTGCTCTCATTCAGCTGTCTTTCTTTTTCCAAATCTTTACATATGTGACAGCTCTCAGAAGTAGACCATAGACCATCTGGCATTTTCAGAGGTGTAACTTGTGCAAATTCAGCTCTATTGGGAGCATACTGCTATCTTCTGCCTGCGTTATAAAGGGACAATAGAATGTAAAACTTATGGGTTGTTTTGAATTATTCATTTTTTTGCCTGTATATTCAAGAAATTTTACAAACTCTGCATTTTGTACTATATAATCACATGCGTTAGTAATACAAAGAAACTTTTTGACACCTATTTTCCACAGAAAGCTGGCACTTTGTTTGATATGTGAACATTCAGGCTTCTGTTATATCATTCTAAACAGGATGAGTGCTTCTACAAAAGACCCCATTTTGAACTTGCTCTTTATAAGCAAAATAACATATTCTTGATATTCAGTAACAAATGCAATACACATCAAAAATTTAAATACCAGTTATATGAACACTCAGCATCTTCAAACCTGGATAGCATCGGTCACCTGCTTACCATATGTGTAAAGAGTTTTTTTAAATTGTTGTTCATACAATGCAGCACGATTGTAATTCTAATATTCATAGTGAATAGTTATAAATGACTCAAGAAATACTGTGCTTTCTAGGCTCCATCTGGAAGGAAACCAATAGAATTAGATCTAGTGATTTTCAGTAATAACAATAAATATGGGAGTTATGAGTCAACAGCATAAACTTCTTTTGATAAATTTTTTTATATGTGTGATATTGTAGCTTAGTATTAACCATGCTTGAAACTACACCTGTTGGAGAAGCAACAAAAGCAACATTTTCATACAGCATATAATCTATTACCATGAGCAATGCATCCACAGTTGCTGGTCTCTTCACATAAATCAGATTTAATAAAATTATAAAAGAATTGTTATGCCATTTAGTTCAAATGGTTATTGTGCACATACAAAAAAATCAAAATTAAATGCTTAGGATTTAAAATTATCATAACAAAATGATCTAAATAGAATATGAGAGTGAGGGTGGGGGCAAGAAATGACTAGAAACTGAATTACTCTTCCCAAGGAGAGTTACAGGCTTTGGGTGGGTTCCCAGTAATTCTGCTACTCTATAGTCACTATGAGATAAACATGAACACATACATACACACAATGGTAGTGATTTTATATACACACATATATATTTAAAAGTTTTACTATATAAATATATATAGTATGCATGTATAAATAAAAGCTTTAAATTACTTCAATATGCACAAATATAATAAAATTATTTTATTTATTGTTATAAGGTAAATTTAGGCTAATATCAGCTAAAATATATGTGCTAATGGACAACTCTGTTTATCAGCTTGATGCAAACCTTTCTCAGTGGGCAGACCCTGAGGGGCCCCTGCATCCTAATGCTTACACAGTCTGGAAGCTTCTGGCACTTTCTACCTCTGTGTCATTCATTCTACTCCAAAAGACTTCAGAAAAATTTTTATCTACCTCTTGAACATTTTTATTTACTTCTTGAGCTTCTGGACTCTTTTATCATATATTGGATTTTCTATCTTCACTTTATTTACTGTATATATTAATATATTGAAACATATTTTAGAATTGTGACTTTTCTGAACATTGACCAATTTGAGGATACCAATAAAATCTTGTGACTACATGACTGGGAATTTGTAGGATAGAGGGAATTTTCTTATGATGATATCGCACACCTAATAGTATTTCAATAATAGTGCAGTTTTCATCATTGCAAAAGAAATCCTTGGGTAGCAGGGTTTGGAGGCACTTCTTCCCAAAACAAGAGGATAAAACTTTAGAAATTGTTTGGAGAAGAGATTATTTTCTGTATTAAAAAAAGCATTTAGAAAGTACTTAAACATAATTAATTTGGGGCTAGAGGGGGAGACTGCTAGCTGTTCCACACATCCATTCCCCCCAGGGTCCTGGGCACCAGGCTAACCCATTTCCCAGCCTTCCCTGCAGTTTGGTTCAGCCATGTATCCATGTTAGATCTGAAGTATTGAGAGCAGAAATTTATTTCTGCCACTTTTAATCCTAAACCTTTGGGCATGAGTGTGCCCTCCCCATGCTTTCTTTCTTGCCCTTGGAAACAACATAGCTTTGACCACAAATGAGGGAAATATCATAAGAGATGCTACAGAAGACAAACAGAAGGAATCTGCATGTCAGCGGGAAGGAGAGCCTCTCACTGATGTAGAATGATCACCTCATACTATTACATAAAAATAAACTTTTATCTAACCATGGGATTAACACTGGGATTCATTTAGGAAACATTAATAGCTTCTACCAGGGCCTTTTGACAAATATGTATGGTATATATACATATAAATACTTAAACTACCCATAGCCCAAATGACCCAAAAGTCATTTGGGTACATACCACAAGTACTATGAAAAAAAAACCCCAATATATTAATAGCAGGATAAAGACTACCACCAAATCCACAGCCTGTGGTAGAGCTCAGAAAGCAGCAGCTCAGTTTTACAATGCAGGAGCTGATTATCAATGAGGGAGGATGATGCATTATGTAGTTTGGAAGAAAAGTACTCAGCGGTACTCTGCCATTTGAAGAAAACTTTCTAACTCCGTCAACTTTCTCTCCTTACCATGGCTGGGAGGAAGTCAGGTAGGTGGCCAGCTATCTCGCTTTGCTCTGGACAAAAGGAGGTGCTAGGGTGCAGAACTTTCAGTTGTGTTTTTTTAAAGATTTTATTTATTTATTTTTAGAGAGGGAAGGGAGGGAGAAAGAGAGAGAAAGAGAAACATCAATGTGCGGTTGCTTGGGGTCATGGCCTGCAACCCAGGCATGTACCCTGACTGGGAATTGAACCTGCGACACTTTTGTTCACAGCCTGAGCTCAATCCACTGAGCTACGCCAGCCAGGGCTAGAACTTTCAGTTTTAAAACCAGAATAATCTCAAGCAAACTGGACAAGTTTGTCACTTTTATAAAAGGAGCAATTTGTGCACAATTGTTTTCCTCAAGACACTAGCAACAACAGATGGTGGGATATGCATAGGATTTGAACAAGACTCACTAGGGTTTGAATTCTAGGGTCAGTATTTCCAAGTTCTGTGAACTTCAGAAACTTATCTCATCTCCCTAGGCATTATGATCATCACTGGCAAATGAGACAAAAAGCTAATACCTTATGGGTATAGGTTGGTTTAACTTACAAGTTCCATCCATGTTTTTCTTTTTCCTTATAGTATCCTACCTTAATTTTTTCACATTCTTATCTGATTTACCATTTTCCTTTTATTTTTTATTGTGTTACCAAGGTTTCCCACAATATACCAACCGAAAACTTTTTTGTAAATGAGTAAGTTCCAAACAAATACGTAAACTACCTTTCAGTTTTCAGAAAAAAATGATGACTTCAAAGAAAAATAAAACAAAAATTTAAAAAAGTGATTGGTATTTTTTCTTCTTTAAAAAGATTTATTTATTTTAGAAAGGGGAAGGGAGGGAGCAAGGGAGAAAAACATCATTGTGTGGTTGCCTCATGCACTCATTCTACTTGGGACCTGATCTGTCTGGCCCATAACCCAGGCCTGTACCCTGACTGGGGATTGAATCAGCAACCCTTTAGTTTGCAGGCCGGCACTCAGTCCACTGAGGTGCACCACCCAGGGCAAGCAGTTGATATTTACTAAAAAGTAATACATGCAAATCTTAAAAAAAAATACCAGACAGTAAATCAATGAATAACAAAGTTTTTATCATCTCTTCTTCTAGTATAATTTTACTCTAATGTTTGTTTTTATCCTTAAGTGAATCACAAGTTTGGCCTTACTTAATGCCAGCTACTACACACAATAGTTTTCAGTTAATTTATCTGGATTATATGAGGCTACTAGTCACATATTTGAGAACAGAATATTGTCAGTTTAAATTAGCAGATTTCATTATGGATTGCTGTCTACAAGTTTTATTTATATTTTAAAAGATCATGTTGCCCTCTCATATAATCCACAGAGAATATGGGATTTGCATTTGCTATGATATCCTTTATTCTCTGACTCAACTGACAAAGTTGGTCTCTGCTTATAATTATTTATAACTCTATAAGTATATCTAAATGAATGTATATGTACCTGTATTTTACAGAAATAAATAGCCTAAACAGTGTTTTTGTATGACAGAAAATATATTAATTCAATTCAAAATAAGCACAAAGCAACCATCTTCCAGAAACCTATTTTACATACTGAAATTCTTATGATATGATAACTTTACAAGGAATAACAATATCTTCATGGTCTTTTGAAGAATCACTCCTGAGTTTTTTCAGTGGTAATAATGGGCATATTCAGGACGAATACATATTTTTTTAGATATTAAAGGCATTTGTTTTGTTTTTTAAATAATCGGTTAGCATGCGAGCAAAAGTTTGGAAAGCCCTACTGTTAGTGCATTAGTTTCAACAAACAAAAGCTGTCCTCAGAATTCTTAAAACAATATGTAGCAACGTAAGAAGTTTCAGTAGCTACTACTCATACATCCATCTTTAGACTTTCAGTTAAGCATTTCTTCAAACTTGCTAGTTTTTCATCATAAATTTTATAGGAAAAGATGAAAAATAATGATTAGCTTTTATTTTTTAAGGTGCTTAAAAAGCACCTGATTGTGTATCATGGTATGATACAACACATTCAAGTGTTATCTACAAACATTGAGCAATGTATACTACAGTAAAAACAGGGTAGGTAACAGCTATGAAAAGCATACACTGAAAATTCCAAATACTAGGAACTTGAGAATTCATCCAGAGAATTTTACACTGATTACAGCTTTCAAGGACCACGAAGCATGTAAGCAGGCCCTCCACTAAGAAGCATGTAGTGCTCTTAGATTTCAACATAATATATACATTAACACACTTGAATAGATGAAGAAATGCTTTCTGATATAGGTCCTAGAATCTACACCTGCCTTTGGTGCCATTAGCCCTCCTCCATGTGGTAAGAGCTCTCTGATAAAGCAAAGACACAAGTCAAAAACCTAGAAATCAAGAATTCCTATCTAATACAGTAACCAGCATCAGGAGGCTGAAATGTGATACTAAGAAAAGGCAAGAATGGGGACAGTGGGATTGCTCCCTCCTTGCCTAGAGAATCAGTGGATAATATGAAACACTAGTAAAGTATTTAATGAAAATAAGCTACCGTAAGTCCTTGGAACACAGACAGTATGTATTTAAGACTGGTGCTTTCGGGTAACTCTGTAGAAAACTGCTCACATACCAGTGTATTGCACTTCTTATGGCTTTCAGTAGCTGTTACAATAAAACAACAAACTCCATTCCAACTGGCCAAGGCAAAAAGATAGGCCAGCTAAAAAAAGTAGGCAACTTTTATTACAGAAAGTTGTTTTTACCTGGAAGCAACATAGCCCTAACCGGCAATAGTCAAATAAGTTTGAAATTGTGTAAATCCAAGAAGGTACTCTCCTCTGTACTGACAAATTTCAAATAGCCATCCTTACCTGAGTGCAGGCCTTGGTGAGTAGAACAAGATCTGCACTGCCTTTCTGCAGTTCATAGATATATTTAGAACCATAAGCAACAGCCCTGGCCAGTGATATAGTACCATAAAGTTTAGATAGCTATACATATTAGCTGAATTTCAGCAGCCAAATTATTTCTTATGGTCTAAATTTAGTGCTCCAGCCAAGACAATGGCATAGGGAGACACACATCACCTCCTCACACAAACATAAGAAGGATCACAACTAACCTCAAAACAACCGCAACTACCAGAAAATCAAACCGTAGGGAAGTCTGAAAACCAAGGATTAAAAGAAGAAATATTCACCTAGACAGGTAGGAAGGGTGGAGACCAGGAGCGGAGCAGAGAAGACATGGTGTGGTAGTGGCAAGGCGGCAGTGGGCAGTCCAACATTCACATGGAAGATAAAAAGCAGGAGGGACACCTAGGGAACATGTGATCCCAGCCCCAGGTCAGACCACTCAGCCCAAGGTTATAGTCCTGGGAAAATAAAGCCTCATAACTTCTGGCTGTAAAAACCAGTGGGGGTTGGAGTGGAAGAAAAAACAGCCAGTCTCTCAGGAGAGTCCATTTAAAGGACCTTCATGGTCCTGGAACGTATGGAAACCAACCCACTTCAAGATTTAGCACCAAGGCAGCAGCTAAAAGGGCACCAGGAGCATAACAGAAGTGGCAGAAGTGCCTGGAAATGGGGTAAGCCCAGCAAGAGACACTGTTCCCTCTATGACCCCCTCCCCTACATACAGCACCACAAAGTGGCAAAGTGGGTTGCCCCACCCTGTTGAACACCTAAGGATCCACCCTCTACAACATAACAAATGTACCAAGACAGGGAGTCAAAGCAGCTCTACCTAATACGCAGAAAGAAACACAGGGAGGATGTCAAATTGAAGACACAAAGAAATATGACTGAATAAAAGAACAGATCAAAATTGCAGAAAAAAAAACTCAGTGAAGCAGAGATAGCCAACCTATCAGATGCGGAGTTTAAAACACTGGTGAGAAGGATGCTCAGAGAACTCATCGAGTTCAGCAAATGGATAAAAAGAGAAATGAGGTTTATAATACTAAGTGAAATAAAGAAAAATCTATAAGGAATCAACAGTGAAGGAAATAAAGCTGGGGTTCAAATCAACAATTTGGAAGATAAGGGAGAAACAGTCAACCAGTAAAGGATGAAGAAACAAGAATTCAAAGAAACAAGAAAAGAATAAGACTCTGGGTTATCTCTGAATGTGCCAACATCCAAATCATAGGGATGACATAAAGAAAAGAGAAAGAACAAGACACTGAAAACTTGTTTGAAAAAAAATGAAAGAAATCTTCCCTAATTTGGTGAAGAAAATAGACATACAAGTCTGGGTCACTCAGAGAGTACTAAACAAGTTGGACCCAAAGAGGGCTATGCCAAAACACATCATAATTAAATTCCCTGAGATTAAAGATAAGGAAAGAATCTAAAAAGCAGCAAGAGCAAAGGGGATAGTTACCTACAAAGGAGTTCACAACTATCAGCTGATTTCTCAAAAGAAAATTTGCAGGCAAGAAGGGACTGGAAAGAAATATTCCAAGTCATGAAAAGCAAGGACCTACAACTTAGATCACTCTATCCAGTAAAGGTATCACTTACAATGGAAGGGCAGATAAAGTGCTTCCCAGATAAGGTAAAGTTAAAGGAACTCATTATCACCAAGCCCTTACTTTCTGCAATGTTAAAGGGACTTAACTAAGAAGAAGATCAAAAACTATGAAAAATAAAATGACAACAAACTCACAACTATCAAAAACTGAACCTAAAAAACAAAAACAAACACTAAGCCAACAACTAGAACAGAAACAGAATCACAGAAATGGAGATCACATGTAGAGTTACCAGAGGGGAGGGGGAAAGAGGAGAATGCAGGGGAAGGTACAGGGTTTAAGAAGCATAATTGGCAGGTACAAAATAGACAGGGCAGATATTAAGAACAGTATAGGAAATGGAGAAGCCAAAGAATTTATGTGCATGACCTATGGGCATGAACTAAGGGAGGTGGGAGGGTGTTAGAGGGAATGGGGGTACCAGGCAGAGGGAGTCAAAGGGGAAAAATAATTGGGACAACTGTAATAGCATACTCAATAAAATATACTTAAAAAATAAAAACGTAAATTTAGTGTGTTGATTAGGTAAATGTGAAGTGCTGAAAAATGAAACAGGGGATATTATGGAGGAGCAAGGCCTGTGGAAGCCTAAAACTCCAAGCTCTCTCAAATGCTTCCCCCACTCACTGCCCATCAGTAGTTCATATAACTCATTCACAAGGGATACAGCTTCAGAAGGATCAGCCTCTGCTGGTCCTTCTGTTTACCCACAGAAGTAAAGCTAGTGACAGAAAGACATTAAGTTGAGACTAAACGAGGCACAGGGAGCTCAAAACTCAAGAACAGAAATGGTAAGGCAATGGACCAGAGTCAAAGATCATTATGTGATACAACTTTTGATTCCAGTTACCAGAAAATAAACTTTTCCACCACCAAGTCCAAAAAATAGATATTGATGCTAACAAAGGTGTTAAAGAAATTACATTGCCAGAAAAATCCCTACCCTAACAAACAAAGGCTCATGACTGTTCTACCCTAAGGCAATCCCTGATTCTAAATTCTTGTTACCAATAAGAAAAGAAACATGAAGTCTCCTGAAAGAGAATCTTCCTGAAGCCCTTCTCGGAGATGGCCATGAAGGACATATAAGAAGAGAAATCTTAGCAGATAATCCTGGAGTAAGACATCCACTGGTTACAGAACTCAGACCAAGGCTAAGGAAAAAACTCAATAAAGAAATGCTTATGATATTCTATGGTCATATCATCATTTGTACTATCCTTACCCAAGGAATATTACTTAGATAAGTACTGTATAAGATAATTACTTAGATAAGTACTATCCTATACTTCTTTCATAATTATACAATCAGATATGTTTTAAAGCATAAGTTGCAGGACCATAATGAGCCAAATGCAAACTTGTTCAAGGTAGATTTCTGAATCATTTCAGGGGAAAATAAATTTCACCCAGAGTTTATGGAACAATGACTGCATGATACTCGTTCAAGATGCATCATCTGGATAGGACTTTGTCTCTCATTATGGAGAGGCAGAGGACATACATATTTGTTCAAAGTATAACTGGGTCTTGTTAAGTAGAAAGATTTTGAAATTACATGTACGGGGACAAAAAGTATCTGTGCAAACACACATATACACAAATGTTTGCTGGTCAGCCAAGAATTGACCCATTGTAGACACCTGCTCTTGATCCATCCAACATCACCCCCTTTATTTTGGTAGCAGTATAAATAATAATGACAGCAGGACCTCAATTTACTGACATCAACCCTTTAAAAATAAAGTACTTTTGGTTACCTACGTTTTGTACAGAGAGCTTGACAACACTGGGGATTTGCTGACTTGGCTTTGTTAAATAGAGAGTGCTCTAAAGGACAAGATTCTGTCTTCTTAGAGTTCCATCAACCTTATCAGGTACATACCTGCTGACAACGGGCCTTGAGAAATGTTCAGCACCCAGTGGATACCCAGTGAAAATTAACTGATGATAATGAATTATACAAGCTTTTAAGCTGTCATTTGATCCCAGTATATAATTTTCCTGAATAAATTAAGCAATAGTTTGGTATTCAATATCGTTATAAACTTAATCCATCACCTTCATGAGTCTAGCAAATTGCTGTAAAAGCATAATATGAGGATGATGGAACTCTAGAAATGATTCAAAAAATTCTGTTATAACAAGATAATTAAAGATTAAGTTACAGATAGCATAGTATATAGAGAGAAATTCACAAAAAATACTAGTTTAGTGACCTTTTTAAAAACAGCAGAAAAAAAAGTCAGTAGCAAATTGTGTGTGTGTGTGTGTGTGTGTGTGTGTGTGTTTGTGTGTGTATAACTTTTTCCTCCTCCCTATAAAGAAGTTCATCTACCCCTGGCTGGTGTAGCTCAGCGGATTGAGCACGGGCTGGGAACCAAAGTGTCCCAAGTTCAATTCCCAGCCAGGGTACATTCCTGGGTTGCAGGCCATAACCCCCCAGCAACCGCACACTGATGTTTCTCTTTCTCTCTCTCTCTCTCTCTCCCTCTCCCTCTCTCTCTCTCTCTCTCTCTCTCTCTCTCTCTCCCTCCCTCCCTTCCCTCCCTAAAAATAAATAATAAAATCTTTAAAAAAAAAAAAAGAAGTTCATCTAACTTAATGTTTAAGTAAAACTGGATCTCCCTGAGGTTAAAGCCCTGGAAATACAGATGAAAGCTCAGTTAGAAGATATGGAATTAGGCAGAGGAAACTATGAATTGCTACCTGAACATTTCAAAAGTAAATTTATTTCTGGTAGCTTAATTTACTCAAAGTAAATCAGAAGGTAAATTTGTTGTTATGAATCCCCCAGAGCTTTCAGGTATAGCTCACAACCCTCAGGGTTCATTGGTGAGTATCTGTTAATAGATTTCACTCTTCAATAAATTCTTTTAATATGTGGGTGTCACAAAGAAACCTGTGCTTTAGTCCTAATAACAATTTTCATTACAGATAAAGTTTCTCTGACATAATTTGAAACTTTAGCACTCTAAGCAAAGTTCTAAGAATTGACTCTAAGACAGGGATATGCTTAATTATCATGTTCAACCTTGATAGGAGATCCCAAAGGGTTTACACCATAAGGAGGTTTTGAATAAGCTCCTTATCTGATATAAATAACAATATCCAGGAAAAATGGTGCAATTAAGTTTCTACACCTATGGAGATAGATATATACATAAATTTTAAATTCTTTTTATATGTGAACAAGAGATTACAGCCTAAAATAATGGAAAGCCTTCAATATGCCAGTTATTAGGGAAATAAAACTATTTGGTTATTATTCTTACTAAAGTTATTATAAATGTTTGTTGAGAATATTCTATAAAGCCAGACACTGTTCCAGGCATAAGGGATATGAATACAATCTACAAACACCCTGCCCTCACAGAGCTTCCAAATGCTTATTATCTTATATAACTAGAAATCCAAAGATAGTATAGCTCTATTATTAATAATTTTGCAGGTTGTATACCCTCACCGTCATCCTCAGTATGTAAACATTCTGATTATGCCCCTCATAGTTGTAAGACAAAGCTCCAGATATCACACCTAAAGATGATGACAGCCTTGGACAAGAGGGCATTCTTTCCAACCATCTCTTTTTTTTTTTTTTTAAAGATTTTATTTATTTATTTATTTTTAGAGAGGGAAGGGGGAGAGAGAGAGAGAGAGAGAGACATAGAGACATCAATGTGCGGTTGCTGGGGTTTATGGCCTGCAACCCAGGAATGTACCCTGACTGGGAATCGAACCTGGGACACTTTAGTTCCTAGCCCGTGCTCAATCCACTGAGCTACGCCAGCCAGGGCTCCCAACCATCTCTTTAAGAATTAAAATCCCTTTCCCAGAAACCTTCTAAGAGATATTGGTTAGCACTGCTTGGTCACATGGTGACCCCAAAGCTCCTTTCATCTCTGCCCACAGAATAAACATTTTGTAAAGGTCTACCCTCTCTCCACAGGACAGGATGCTCCTCTATAGCAAGAAGTATGGGATTCATTTATTTGTATATTCAGTCAATCAGCATTTTTTTTTATTTTACTAAACTTATTGGGGTGACATTGCTTAATAAGATTATATAGGTTTTAAATGTATACTTCTTTGATATATGATCTGTATACTGTATTACATGCCACATCCCAAAGTCAAATTATCTTCTGTCACCATAATTTGGTTCCTTTTACCCTTTAACTACCCCTTATCCCCCCTCAATATGGTAACCACCAACTGTTGTCAGTGTCAATGAGTTTCAGTTTTATATCAGTGAAATCATATGGTTCAATGAGCTTTTAAGTGCTAGATCCAACTACTCAGCACTTTTGAATAGCTGCTCTAGCACCTAGAAGAGTGGTCATTTAGAAAAATCAGTGAAAGAAACAATAGAAGGAAACAATAATAACCATTCTGCAGCTCACAATTTCAATCATTTAAGTGAATCTTAATAGTACATATTACTAACCCAGAAAGTAAACAAGGGAAGGAAACAAACACAATTGCCTTTTCCCTTACCTCCCTGATAATGACTTCTATTTAACCTAGATGATTTTTAGAACCTCTAGCAGATATGTTCATCCTCCACACCCCCACAACTATTTCACACATTTTGTGTAATTAAAGGCCAATTAATATTTGTAATACAAGCAGAGGCTGATCCTTCTGAAGCTGTATCCCTTGTGAATGAGTTATAATGAACTACTGATGGGCAGTGAGTGGGGGAAGCATTTGAGAGAGCTTGGAGTTTTAGGCTTCCACAGGCCTTGCTCCTCCATAATATCCCCTGTTTCATTTTTTCAGCACTTCACATTTACCTAATCAACACACTAAATTTACGTTTTATTTTTTAAGTATATTTTATTGAGTATGCTATTACAGTTGTCCCAATTATTTTTCCCCTTTGACTCCCTCTGCCTGGTACCCCCATTCCCTCTAACACCCTCCCACCTCCCTTAGTTCATGCCCATAGGTCATGCACATAATTCTTTGGCTTCTCCATTTCCTATACTGTTCTTAATATCTGCCCTGTCTATTTTGTACTGCCAATTATGCTTCTTAAACCCTGTACCTTCCCCTGCATTCTCCTCTTTCCCCCTCCCCTCTGGTAACTCTACATGTGATCTCCATTTCTGTGATTCTGTTTCTGTTCTAGTTGTTGGCTTAGTGTTTGTTTTTGTTTTTTAGGTTCAGTTTTTGATAGTTGTGAGTTTGTTGTCATTTTATTTTTCATAGTTTTTGATCTTCTTCTTAGTTAAGTCCCTTTAACATTGCAGAAAGTAAGGGCTTGGTGATAATGAGTTCCTTTAACTTTACCTTATCTGGGAAGCACTTTATCTGCCCTTCCATTGTAAGTGATACCTTTACTGGATAGAGTGATCTAAGTTGTAGGTCCTTGCTTTTCATGACTTGGAATATTTCTTTCCAGTCCCTTCTTGCCTGCAAATTTTCTTTTGAGAAATCAGCTGATAGTTGTGAACTCCTTTGTAGGTAACTATCCCCTTTGCTCTTGCTGCTTTTTAGATTCTTTCCTTATCTTTAATCTCAGGGAATTTAATTATGATGTGTTTTGGCATAGCCCTCTTTGGGTCCAACTTGTTTAGTACTCTCTGAGTGACCCAGACTTGTATGTCTATTTTCTTCACCAAATTAGGGAAGATTTCTTTCATTTTTTTTTCAAATAAGTTTTCAATGTCTTGCTCTTCCTCTTCTTCCTTCTGGCACCCCTGTGATTTGGACACTGGAATCTTTATAGTTGTCCCAGAGGTTCCTCAGCTTCTCCTCATTTTTTTGAATTCTTGTTCTTCATTCTATTCTGATTGAATGTTTATTTCTTCCTCTGTTCCAAATCATTGATCTGAGCCTTGGTTTCCTTCCCTTCACTGTTGGTTCCCTATATATTTCCTTTATTTCACTTTGTATAGCCTTCATTTCTTCCTTCATTTTGCCAACCGAATCCAATTATTTCAGTAGGTGCTGATTACCAGTGTTTTGAACTTTACATCTCATAGGAGTCTATCTTCTTGTTGCTTAGTTCTTTTTGTAGAGTTTTGTTTGTTCTTTCATTTGGGCTATATTTCTTTGTCTTGGCACACCCAGTTATGTTGTAATGGTAGGGGCCTTACATATTCACCAGGGCAGGGCAACCCCTCTATGCTGCATTGTGGAGCTGTGGGGCAGAGGGGTCAGAGAGGGTACAATGATGCTGCTCAGCTCTCTCCCCACTTTCCATCCCTTTCCTGGCTTCCTACAGGCAGTTATTCCCTTTTAGATGCTGATTCCCGATGGGTGAGCAGGCTTGTGTACATTCTAGGATCCCTTGAGCCTCTCCAAAGGACTCTCCGGTGACACTGGGAGTTTATCCCACCACTGTGATCTGCACAGGTTTTTACAGCAGAGGTTTTGAGGCCATAGTTTCCCACTCTGGAACCCTAGGTTGCAGTTAGCTCTCCGTTATTGCTCCAGCTTATCCTCACACAAATGTGGCCCTGCCTGGTCCGCCAACCGGCACCTGGGCCTTTCTGGTCTGCCAGTTGCCATTGGTTGTCAGACTTCCATACAGTCTGATTTTCTGGCAGTTCTGGTTGTTTTCTGTTTTTTAAATTGGTTCATATCCTTCTTTTGGTTGTGGTAAGGAAGTGAAGCATATCACCCACACCTCCATCTTGCCAGTATCCCTAATATTTGTAATTCAACTGAATTGGTAAAATGATAATGTCAAATTTATTCATCACCATAGATCTCACACTAGTTTAATGAACATTTAGAAGATTATTACTGTTTCCAACAGTACAAAGAGCTATAAATAAACAACAAAACAACCACAAAAATCTTTAAAAAAAACTATAAGAGATCTTAGCACTTGAAAAAGAGACAGTAGAAATGCTCATTATACATGTTTTATATGTGTTGCTCACTTAAACTTTTTTTTATTTATTGACTTTTAGAAAGAAAAGAATGAGGGAGAGAAAAAGAAAGAGAAAGAGAGAGAGAGAGAGAAAGAGAGAGAGACTGATTTGTTTCCATTTATTTATGTATTCATTGATTGATTCTTATATGTACTTTTACCAGGGACTGAACCTGAAATTTGGTGTATCAGGGCAATGCTCCAAACAACTGAGCTACTTGGCCGAGGCTGTTAGTCATTCTTTTAACCAAATATTTATTGAACATCTACTGTGTATCAGATACAGTGCTAAGACTAAACAGAGATGAATAAAATGACATTAAACATGTAACTAAACAAATAATAAAAAGGCTATACAATATAAAAATTATAATGATGCTATAAAGAAAAAGTATTACTATTAGAAAGAATAACAAGGCAAACATTTTGGTTTGAATAGCTAGACGACAGCATTTCAACAGAGACTGAGGGGAAGAACCTTCAAGAGGAATGAGTATAGGGTTTAGGTCAGACTAATAACACGGCCAAGCCCTGAACGAACCGGTCAACAATTTATTGAACCTGTTGGAAAAGCCAGTGTGGCTAAAGATATCTAACATGACCATATATTTATTGCCCAATTAAAATTATAAACATTTACAATATATTAGAAAACTCATAGAATGTGCTTCTATAAACCTTTCCTCACATTTTCTTCCAGATGTTGTACTTCTTTACTATATAAGTAAATTACTATAATAAATTATTTACTTGCAAGCCCACTCTCAGTATAACTGACCAGAAGTTGGCTTAAATATTTATAGTCAGTCAAGATACTTCCATTAAAAGAGTTCTGAGGAAGTTACATAAAGGTAACTTCTATAAACATAAAATACAAAACACAATTGAACAGTCAAGAAACACTTAGAAGAAATCTTATCCTTTAATACTTTCCAAGAAAAAAAACACAACCATTTTTCCTCAATGTACACCAGTCTCTTTATATTAAATTGGGTGAAAAGTTGTTCTGAGACTAGAGAAAATAGAATGAATTATTTTATGTTCTTTAATAATAAAATAATGGTTGTGAGGGAATCTGGCTTACTATTCTTAAGAATCTGCTCAAATTTTAGAAATGAGACTATCACTCTGTAGTTTATCTTTGTTTTATTCCAATTTCCTAAATCAGATTCTTTTATTAATTCAAACCTCTCTAACAGATCTTTCAACCTGTTTTCAACTCCACAGAGTTTATTGAACAACAAATACCCTTTAATAATACCTTGTGTGGTTCAAAAAATATATTCCTTCTCCAGGGATTCCCTATATCTCGCCTTGCTCACTCCCTTGGGGAATCATAATTCTATACTAGAAGCATAGATGGGTAGAATGCTGATGAAGAGAACTTTTTATCATAAAAGGCAAAACAGTTTAAGGGAAAACAAAATGCACAATTAGTGAATTGAACGAGTCTATCTACCTGGGGCCTTAAAAATTCCTTTTAACTCCTAGTAACTATTTTCTATAATATAGCCTTTTATATACCACAGAAACCACATTGTAGTTCACAAATTTTAGTGGTAACTATATATTTCACTGATAATCAAAGACCATTTTAAAAAATTATAGCCCTGCTTCTGTCAGAAACTACCTGATATCTTTGGACAAACGGTTTACCTTTTTCCTCTTCAATTTGTCAACTTAAGAAAACACAGACTGATTACATTGAACTCTGAGGCACCTTGTCTACTTTAATATGCAAGTGTATAAGATCCGTGATTCATTGTGAACATTAGAAAAACATTCCAAAAAAGAATTAGTGTAAGTATCCAATTCGTTGGGGGCTTGTAATTTAGAATCTAAGCCACTTCAATAACATCTAGTGACATAATTATTAAAAGTTTATTTTTCTAGAGAAAGAAGTATAAGATGTTGAAGGGTATGACCTGTTACTTATTTTTTTAAAGATTTATTTATTTATTTTTAGAGAGGGGAAGGGAGGGAGAAAGAGAGGGAAGAAATATCAATGTGTGGTTGCTTTTTGAGTGTCCCCTACTAAAGACCGTGGCCAGCAACCCAGCATGTGCTCTGGACTGGGAATCGAACCAGTGACCCACTTTGATTCACAGGCCGTCACTCAACATTGCCAAGGCTGAAGGTATGACACTTTAAATAAAAACTTTATTGGGGAACAAGATTAAGCTGAGGAGTAACAGTAATGATTGAGCACTTTTCTGTCCCCTACAGCCACACAATTACTAATTTAAGAAGGTTCATAGCCCCTGTTGTTTTTAGCCAGGTGTCAGGAGCGTCAGGGTAGCTTCTAGTGACAACAACAACCGAAAGGAAGTAAGATTAAATCTCTTTCATTATTTTTTCAAAATTGGAATAGTGAACAAAAAGAGAATATTAAACTAATATTTTCTCTGTTGGTTTATGATGTCTGCATCATGACCTTCAATGCTGAAAAGGAAAGGAAGATGGACCGGGTCTTGTCATTCAGGCAGTCAACTTCACTGAGTACCCTGTTGGTCTGTATGGACATTCACTCCCATGTTCTGCAATGCTAGGTGGCCCAGGGTCTGGAGCTTCCCTGGTTTAAATTATCCAGAGCGTCACTCTTATGACTTGTGAGGGTAGAAGAGAGAGTAGCTGCTCAGATTTGGGGGCTGGAGATGAACCAGAGGTTTAATTTTCTGTACTCAGACTTTTGAACTACATTTTCTCAATGTCTTAAATTCAGTGTCAGTTTCCAAGTGCCCCTCATGCCCCCAAATTTTGAGCCTTTTAGTATAGTACCATGACTGTTCAGATTAACATTTAGGTCCTGACTTCTCAGTTGCTACAAAGTCAGTTATTATTTCTCCATATACTTTATATCTTCTAGAAATATTCACTATCTATAATTCCTGTTTTTTCCTGCTCCAAACAATGGAATATATATGAATCTCCCATGTTGAAGAACACATGTTTTATTGTTTTCAAAACAAACAAAAAAAACTCAAGAAAATCCGGCAAAAATGTTTACAATTGTTAAATATGAATGGTTGGTACACTGGTGTTTGCAATATAAGTGTGTATATTTTAATTAATATCTAAAAGATTCATTATATTAACCAACTGTATGGTAAAATATATTTGTAAAAGATAAGGGTTGACAAGGGTTTGATCTCCAAAATATATAAACAACTCATGTGGCTCAACACCAGGAAAGACAAAAAAATTCAATAAAAAAATGGGCAAAAGACCTGAACAGACACTTCTCCAAGGACATACAGAGGTCTGTGGACATATGAAAGAATGCTCAGCATTACTAGCCTCCAAGAGATGCAAATTAAAACCACAATGAGACACCACTTCACACCGGTCAGAATGGCCATCATAAACAAATCAACAAACAAGTACTAGAGAGGTTGGGGGGAAAAGGGAACCCTAGTACATTATTGGTGGGAATGCAGACTGGTGCAGTCACCATGGGGAACTTTATGGAATTTCCACAAAAACTAAAAATGGAACTGTCTTTTGACCTGGCAATTTCACTGCTGGGATTATACTCTAAGAATCCTGAAACAACCGCGGGTCGTAAAATGGGCGGCTTGGATGGAGGGAGCATAATCCCCTTCCTCTATGCAGGGGAGAGAAATTCTTGAATCAGCGGAGGAACAGAGGAAGGAGCATACGATATTGCACATTTATGAAAACAGGACATCAAAAATTATAGCGGACATTGAAAAACCAGATGGTAAGAGACCTCAGGACAGGAGAAACCCAGGAATCAGCGCGGGGACCAAGGCGGTTGCAGCCCCCCAGGCCCGGTGCTCCCGGCTCTGCTTCAGGGCACCCGGGAGAGTGGAATCACTGCTACCTCCCCAGACAACAAGGATTGGACAACACCACTGGAGGCCTTGTTGCTTGAAGGCACAGAGAGGGGAGTTGGACTGGAGACAGTCACGCAGGGGTTGCAGGCACCCATGCATAGCCCTGGGAGGGGTGAGTGCCCCCAGCCTGCACAATCAGGGGTGGCCTGGACGTGCACCCACACCCCCAGCCCAGTGGGAGTGGTGGTTCTGTGGAAGACCCAGACCTCGCAGCCCTGAACAAGAAAGGGCACGGGTGTTCGAGGGTTTCTGGAGCCTGGGGGTGGTAAACTAGGGGGAGCATGCGCCCCTTCCAGATTTCCTGACTTCACACTGTGAACCAGAAGGGTCGTGGCGCTTCGGGGTTCCTGGAGCCCGAAACAGGGAACTGATGGAAGTGCAACCGCCCCTTCCGGATTCCCAGAGCTTGCACCATGAATCCAGAAAAGATGCCAGTGGTGTCCTGAGAATACGAGCCTGACATGGTGAAATTTGGGGAAGGGTGCTTCTCCATGCAATCCCCAGAACTTGCACCATGAATCCGGAAAAGACGCAGGAGCTCTGCAGGCCCTGGAGCCCAGGAGGACTGTGGCAGTGAGCTCCAGGGGAGCATACTTGGGAGTGCTCATACCCACATCAATGGACCTGCAGGGGGACCTTGGATCATCTTTGATGGAGAGCAGGGATCTGCTCTGAGGAGAGCGCACTGCAGGCCCTGGGGGACAGGCCAGAGAGACTGAGGTGTGTAGTTCTGACTGGGAAAGAGTGAAAAGCATTCCAAACACCCCTCAGCCTGCTGAAGTCAGCAAGACCAGAAAAACTGGTTTGGCCAGTTAGAAAACAACAAGAGGGTTTTTTTGTTGTTGTTTTTGTGTGTGGTGTATTTTTTTTTGGCTGTTGTTGTGTTGATTGTTTGATATTACCTTGTTTTTAAGTGGCTTTTACTTTTAATTCTTATTATTTTATATCTCTCAATTCCTTATGTTTCTCTTCCTTTCCATCCAAGTATTATTCCTTCCACTCCAAATTTATTTCTCCTGCATTCATCTGCTTTTTTCCCCTTTCTTTCATTTTTGAGCCTGAAAAGTTACTGCTAATTGTCTTATCTTCTCTCACTTTTCTGACATTTTGTATTTTAAGAGTACGTTGGTATTCTTTTTCTTTCTGTATAATCTTTTTTTTGCTTGGCTGGTTATACTGTCGTTTGATAGGTTTCCCCCTGTAATCTCAGTCACAGTGTGTTGATAATTTACTGTCCTTCCTTTGTGTTCCATTAGTACATCTCTCAAAGTTCTATACTCTTTTATTCTTATTATCTAGATCTCAAGATTCTGCAACATGATTGTGCTTTAATATTACTGTAAAAAAGACCTAGTTCATACAATTGTAAATACTACACAACACACCTCCCTGATCTCAGCCCACTTTGAAATTTCCATGAACTATATATTGTGGGGGTTGTCTCGATCCTTTTACAAACTACTCCTTTTACTAATCTGTATTCCCACCCTACCTCAACAATCTGACCTCCCCACATCTCACAGCCTTTCTAGATCCAACTAACAATCCTGTTCGTCCCCAATAAGACTCTTACCTTCTTTCAAATCCTTTCTAAAACGTGGCTAGTGGGGTAAGAAGATTCACGGTTAACACTATACATAGCCAAAGAATATCCCATCTACTTCTCTACTGGCTGCTACTGTAAATATCAGAATACTGTCTTGCTGTCTTACTCCTCCAACTGATCACAAAAACAAAAGGGGGAAGCTGTGAAACACCAAGGTACATGAAGGAGAGTGCACCACTAAAATCTCACAGGTATTCGGCCATAGAAGTTCACACCACAAACCCAGGGAACAAGAACAGATCAATTAAGAAACAGAGGCTAACAAGAAGAGTCTCATGAACAATGACAAGACAAAGAAAACAATCACCAAGTGAAGGGAAAGGAGGAAGACTCAGAAAGATGCTAAATGAATACAGGCAACCCAACTATCAAATATTGAGTTCAAAACAATGATTATCAGGAAGCTCAATGAATTCACAATGAGCTACAGAAATGACAGGGAAGCTACAATGAACTCGCTGCAAACTATATCAGCATGAAAAAGAAATTGAAACTATCAACAAGGGCCAAGAGGAAATTGAAGAATACAATTTCTGAACAGTAGAACAAAGTAGAAGAATTAAAAGTAGGATCAATGAAACAGAAGACCAGATTAGTTATTGGACGACAAAGTAGAAAAACACACCCAGAAAGAGCAAGAAAAGGAAAAGAGGCTCAGAAAGACCAAAGAGGGATTAAGAGAAATGCAAAACAATATGAAATGTAATAATATCCTTAAAATAGGGATACCAGAAGGAGAAGAAGAAGAAGAGCAAGGGATTGAAAACCTATTTGAAAAAGTAATGAGGGAAAACTTCCCTAATTTGTTGAGAGAAAAAGTCAAACAAATCCAGGGAACACAGAGAGTCCCAATCAAGGGGAACACAAAGAGGCCCACTGAAAGACACATCATCATTAAAACGGCAAAATTTCAACACAAGGACAGAATATTAAAGGCAGCAAATGAAAAACAGGAAGTCACATACAAGTCACATAACCCCAATAAGGCTAACAGCTGACTTCTCAATGGAAATACTCTAAGCCAGAAGAGAATGGCAAGAAATATTCCCGGTAATGAGAATCAGAGGTCTGCAATCAGGGCTACTTTACCCATCAAGGCTCTCAGGCAAGATTGAAGGCCAAATAAGAAGCTTCCCAGACAAAAGATGTCTAAAAGAATACACCTCCATGAAACCAGCTCTGAAAGAGATGCTAAAGGGCCTGCTTTAAGGAAAAAAAAAAGGAAAAGAGAGAGAGAGAGAGGAACACACGTACAAAAATGGCCATGAATAAGTACTTATCAATAATAACCTTAAATGTAAATGGATTAAATGTTCCAATCAAAAGACATAGAATAGCTGAATGGATAAGAAAATAGTGACCCACACACATGCTGCCTACAAGAAACCCACCTCAAGAGAAAAGACCTGCACAGACTGAAAGTGAAAGGCTGGAAACAAATTTTCCAAGAAAATGGACAGGAAAAAAAAAGCCAGGGTAGCAATACTCATATCTGACAAAACAGACTTCCAAATAAGGGCCATAAGAGAGACCCAAAGAGTCACTTCATAATACTTAAGGGAAGAATCCACCAATAAGACGTAAATATTGTACATATATATGCACACCCAACATAGGAGCACCCAAATACATAAAGAAAATCTTAGAGGAGTTCAAGAAAGATATTGAGAGCAACACAATTACAGTGGGGGACTTTAACACCCCAAGGTCAAAAATGGACAGATCTTCCGAACAAAATATCAACAAAGATATTGTGGCATTGAACAATACCCTTGATGAAATGGATTTACAGATATACACAGAGCTCCCCATCCAAAAGAAGCTAAATACACATCATTTTCAAATTTACAGAGAACATTTTCAAAGATAGACCACATGATAGGACACAAAACAAGCCTCAACAATTTGTAAAAAATTGAAATCATACCACACATTTTCTAACATCACAAGGGCCTGAAGCTAGAAACCAACCCCAAGGAAAAAAAAAACCTAAAACACTCAAAATCATGGAGATTAAACAGCATGCTATTAAACAATGAAAGGGTCAACACTGAAATTAGGGAAGAAACCAAAAGGTTTCTGGAAACAAATGAAAATGAACTCACAAAAACCCCAAATTTATGGGACATAGCTAAGGCAGTGCAAAGAGGGAGTTTATAGAGATACAGGCCTACCTAAAAAAAAGAAACATTTCAAACAAACATCCTAATCCTGAGTCTACAAGAACTTGAGGAACAACAACAAAGATAGCCCAGAGCAAGTAGAAGGAAGAAAATAACCAGATCAGAGCAGAATTAAATGACATAGAGACTAAAAGCACCATTCCAAGGATCAATGAATCCAACAGCTGGTTCTTTGAAAAAGATAAACAAAATCGACAAGCCTTTAAGCAGGCTCATCAAGAAAAAAAGAGAGAAGACACAAATAAACACAATCAGAAATAAAAGAGGAGAGATTACAACAGATACCACAGAGACATAAAGGACTATAAGAAATTACTACAACGAACTGTATGCCAAGAAATTTGAAAACCTAGGTGAAATGGACACATTTCTACAAAAATATGATCTTCCAAACCTCAATGAAAAAGAAGCACAAATCCTGAACAGACCAATAACAGCAAAAGAAATTGAACCAGTAATCAAAAAACTCCCAACACACAAAAGCCCTGGACCAGATGCTTTCACAGGAGAATTCCACAAAGCATTTAAGAAAGAGATAACCCCTATTCTTCACAGACTATTCCAAAAAATTCAAGAAGATGGGAAGACTCCTAAACTCTTTTTATGAGGCCAAATCATCCTAATTCCAAAACCAGATAAAAACACAACAAAGAAAGAAAAGTTCAGGCCAATATCACTGATGAACATTGATGCTAAAATCCTCAACAAAATACTGGCAAAATGCATCCAACAATACATTACAAAGATCATACACAATGATTAAGTGGGATTCATTCCAGGGATGCAAGGATGGTACAATATTCACAAATCGGTAAATGTAATACATCCCATAAACAAAAGCAAAGACAAAAACCACATGATCATATCAATAGATGCAGATAAGCATTTGATAAGGTACAGCACCCATTTATGATAAAAAAAACACTTGGCAAAGCAGTAATAAAGGGAGCATTCCTTAACATAATAAAGGCCATATATGAGAGACCTACAGCCAACATCATCATCAGTGGGCAAAAATTAAAATCTTTCCACTAAGATCAGGAAACAAGGCAAGGCTGTCCACTTTCACCACTTCTATTCAATATAGTACTGGAAGTTTTAGCCACAGTGATCACACAAGACGAAGAAATAAAACACATCCAAACTGGAAAGGAGGAAACAAAACTGTCACTGTTTGCAGATGACATGATAGTGTACATAGAAATCCTATAGAATGCACCAAAAAAACTGCTTGACCTAATAAATGAATTTGGAAAATCAGTGGGATATAAAGTCAATATCCAGAAATCAAAGGCATTTCTGTACACCAACAATGAAACAGCAGAAGCAGAAAATCAAGAAAAAAATCCCATTTGAAATAGAAAAAGAAAAATAAAATACCTGGGAATAAAGCTAACCAAAGAGGTAAAAGATCTGTATTCAGAAAACTACATAACACTCAGGAAAGAAATCAAGAAACACACAAACAAATAGAAACATATATCATGGTCATGGATTGGAAGAATTAACATCATCAAAATGGACATACTACCCAAGCAGTTTACACATTCAATGCAATTCCCATTAAAGTACCAATGGTTTATTTCACAGACATATAACAAACACTTCAAAAATTTATATGGAACCATAAATGACCTCGAATAGCTGCTGCAATTTTGAGAAAGAAGAGTAAGTAGGAGGATCACAATACCTGACACTAAACTATACTACAAGGCCACTGTAATCAAAACAGCCTGGTACTGGCATAAAAACAGGCACATGGACCAATGGAACAGAACAGAGAGCCCAGAAATAAACCCAAGTCTGTGTGGTCAACTATATTGACAAAGCGGGCAGCAACAGAAAATGGAGTAACAATAGCCTCTTCAACAAATGTGTTGGGAGAATTGGACAGCTACATGCAAAAAAAAAAAAAATGAAATTAGAGCACCAACTTACACCTTACACAAAAATAAATTCAAGGTGGATAAAAGACTTAAATATAAAACGTGACACCATTAAAGTCCTAGAGGAGACATAGGTAGGAAAATCTCAGATATTTCACGAAGAAACTTTTTTACTGACATGTCCCCTAGAGCAAGGGACATAAAGGAAAGAATAAACAAATGGGACCTCATCAAAATAAAAAGCTTCTGCACAGCTAAATAAAACAGTATCAATGTAAAAAGAGAACCAACTGTATGGGAAAACATATTTACCCATGATACCTCAGACAAGGGTTTAATCTCCAAAATATATAAAGAACTTACATGACTGCACTCTAAGAAGACAAGCATCCCAATTAAAAATGGGCAAAGGACTTGAACAGACACTTCTCCAAGGAGGACATACAGAGGATCCAAAGACACATGAAAAGATGTTCAATATCCCTAGCTAACAGAGAGATGCAAATTGAAACCACAATGAGATACCACTTCACACCAGTGAGAATGGCCATCATAAACAAAGCAACAAACAACATGTGTTGGAGAGGTTGTGGAGAAAAGGGGACCCTAGTGCACTGTTGGTGGGACTGCAGACTGGTACAACCACTATTGAAGGCAGTATGGAACTTCCTCAGAAAACTAAAAATGGATCTGCCTTTTGACCCAGCAATTCCACTGCTGGGACTGTATCTTAAGAACACTAAAACACCAATACAAAAGAGCCTTTGCACCCGATGTTCATAGCTGCACAATTTACAATAGGTAAGTGCTGGAAGCAACATAGATGCTCATCAGTAAATGAATGGATCAAAAAACTATGGTACATTTACACAATGGAATTCTATGCAGCAGAAAGAAAGAAGGAGCTCCTACCCTTTGCAACAGCATGGATGGAGCTAGAAAGCATTTGCTAAGCGAAATAAGCCAGGCAGTGAAAGACAAATACCATATGATCTCACCTTTAACAGAAACCTAAACAAGAAACAAAGAAACAAGCAAAATATAACCAAAGACACTGAAATAGAGGACAGGGTGACAGTGACCAGAGGGAGAGAAGAGGGAATTTCAGGGGAGAGTGGGAAGGGTTTACAGGAACAAATTTAAAGGACACATGGACAAAAACTAAGGGGAGGGTGGTAATGAGAGGGAAGTGGGGAGGGTTGGTGAGTGGGCCGGAATAAGAGTAAAAGGGAGAAAACTGTACTTGAACAATGATTAAAATAAAAAAAAAAGAATCATGAAACACTGATTCAAAACAACCTATGCACCCCAGTATTCATAGCAGTATTATTTATAATAGTCAACTGCTACAAACAATCTAAGTGCCCATTAGTAAATGAGTGGATCAAAAACTGTGGTACATTTACACAATGGAATAGTATGCAGCTGAAAGAAATAACTCCTGCCCTTCATGACAGCAGGGATGGAACTGGAGAGTATTATGCTAAGTGAAATAAGCCAGGGCTGCCAAAGACAAATGCCATTTGAGCTCACCTATGAGGAACCTAATTAACAAACAAACAAATGAATAAAATAGAGCTAGAGACATGGAAATGAAAAACAAGCTCACAGTGACCAGAGGGGAGGGGCGAGGGGACTAATGGGCAAAAGAAAGGGAAGGGTCAAGTCAAGGAACATGTATAAAGGACCCATGGGCAAGGACAAGGGGGCACAGGGATTGAAAGTGGGAGGTGGTGGGTTGGGCTGGGGAGAGTAATGGGGGAAAAATGGAGACAACTGTAATTGAACAACAATAAAATTTTTTAATTGAAAATTAATTTTAAAATAGAGGGTTCTAGTGAGTGCAATGAACTCTTATTTCTTAACATTTTTATGGGTAATTCTGTTGTTTTTTTTACTTTTGTGTTTAGGATCATATAAATAAGCTATCATGTGAATACAACACTCTTCCCTCTAACTCCTGGATGAGAAGGAGAATATCCAAAGGGTTATGCTCTACTTTTCTCTGCCAGGTTCTCTCTGTAGTATCCCTGGATCAATCTGAAAATGCAATTAGGAAATAAGTGCCATTCTTGCCAAAGTATAACTCAGGGTGATCCTTTACTTCTTCCTTTAACCTAGATGCTAGTTATTCTTATCACTGTGTACCAGTAATAACCACCTAAAAACTTAGACTTATCATTGTCAACTACATTTTCATGTTGGACCCTTCACCAACCTCATGAGGTAGTGAAAGAATGGAATGCCTCCATTTTATTCTAAAGATGCAGAGGTTAAAGTTGAAAGACAAAAGTGACTTGCCACATATTCCATGGTTAGTAAATTTTAGGGAGGACTAGAATCCAAATTATAGCACTCCACACCTCACCTTCTCTTCATATACACAAGCTTGCTCTAAGCATTAGTATTATATGCTGCACCTTTATTATATCTGACCAGAAGACTCATTCCTGTCAAAAATGGAACTGGCTGAAAAGTAAGTCAAGCTTTTGGCCATTATTTCATTTCCAGTTCCCTCCCACCAAATGCTTTTTTTTTGGGGGGGGGGGGGTATTTAGAATATATGAGTTGAGCTCATTGGCTTGGCACATGTATACCTTCCCTTATGTAAAAAAACACCATGCTATGTTTACACTGAGGTCAGTGACACCTCCGGTTCTTCTAAAGTCTTCATACATAATCATTAACAGTATATGAGATTTCAGCATTTTTCAGTGCATGCTGGAACAGACTGCATCAGGCCCAACTGAATGGAAATATCTCAGTTAAAACAGCCCTGATGAAGATTTACAAAAATTATCTGAATAGTGATAATTTTCCAAGGAACTGAGTTTTAATATTTTTGCTAAAAAATATCATAGAGATTCTCTTGAACATAGGCCATCCACAATTATTTCCACATTTATATTAATATTCAGAGAAGTGAAAACAACACTGTACCAGCAATTAAAGGAGAAAAAGATTTTTAAAAATCCCAAAATGTTTAAGGTCATACTTACTCCCCAAGAAATGCTATTCTAGGACTACAAACTACACAAAAACCACCCATTTTTTTCAGTTCATTGTAATTTAGAGTTTCATACACTGAAATGGGCACTAAAATATGTCATTATTACTGACCAAGCTATAATTGCACCTACTCTCTCTCAGAGCTGTAGATTCTCACTCTATGAGCATAGTTATCCTATTTTGTTTTTTAAGTCCAAGAAGTGGCTTGGTTGTTTTTCGTGAAAAAAATTCAAAAATGAGCACTCCCACATATGCGTGCTTTTTGCACACTAAATATGCACTCTTGGAGTTGTTCCATTTATATGTTTTTACTTTAACATACTTTTACTTTCATTTATTTTAGGCTTACTGGGACAAGGAACTGATCATGTACCCAATGTTTATCAAAATAAAGAAACCTGAGAAAGATGCTGAACAAGGAGTGATGATTCCTTGGCTAAGTAATGCACTCCCTTTCTCAGGAAGAAAACTTTTGAACATATTTAAGATAATGATAAACTGCACCAATTTCAGAGGGCAAAAGATGAGAAGGTACAGTATTTTGTTTGTGTGTCTCAAAAACTCAGGGGTAGTTAGTAAACTGTGCTTGCATTAGCCTTTATACTACATAAACTGTGTATATTATAGCCTATTTTCCACAATAAAACTGGTAGATACTCTGTGCAAGAACAGTTTAGTTTGGAATGTTTATTTCTGATAGCAAAGCAATTCCTTCTACAGAGGCAGTTTTATCACTTTCACTTAATAAAATGAATTTATTCCAAACTCTGTTGCCCCCTTCTTTGCTCAGAATATATTTATTCCACAATTCTAAATCTTCTTACTCTGTAAATGCTTATTTTTCTGCAGATCCATTATCCAGTATTTTATAAAATAAAAATTCTTAATAACTAAATGACCATCCTTTTAAGTGCTTAAATATAGTGATTCCAATTATTATTTTATTGGCTGCAAACAATGGTGCTTGCAGTTGAATAGTACCAATGTTTTCTCAGCAGGACTATAAATATGTGTTATTCTTCCTCTTTAAGTAACTAGTCCTAAGTGAACAAACTATAAACTTTTATATAGTAAGAATGGTTTAAAGCTTCCCCTAATAAATCTTCTCAGTCTTAGGCTATACTTCCATACCACTGAAAGAAATAGCTGATTTTGCACAAGTTTTGAAATACAGTGTTTTCCAAAGTATATGCTTCATCAGCAATTTATTTTAACATCCACATCTCCCTCTCAAAGGGAATTCAAACTAATTATGTATTGTCCCAAATGCCTAGATACCATTGATACCATATGAATTCATATATTATTCAAAAAGCTGGTTTTTTACTTATTAATATGATTCTTATTAGGTAAACTGTATCTCTATTATAACAGACTTTGTTTTACCCAAGAACAAACTCTAGCTATAACAGTTAGTGAAATATTATTTCCAACATAGCTACAAACGCTTCATTGGAAAGCTGCTTATTCCACAGATTTTTACCCAAAAGAGATAGGTTACTCCAATTCTAGAGAGAGTGTCAAAAGATGAAAGAAGTAGACATGTATTTCTTCAGAGAAACAAGCAAAATGATTTCTATTCTTAAAAAATAATTTGGCTCATGTAACATAAAACTTGATTTTGGTTTAATATATCAAAATCCTAATAAAATAATTCCTATAGCTACATCAAGTTTTAGATTTTAAATCCTTTCATTGTGTCCCCAATCTTATTGTGCTATTTAATGAGGCAACAAGAACAAATTATAATAGTTTCTTTCCAATATCATAAAACTTGAATTAAATGTATACATTTGTACCACAAAAAGAACAGCAGATGCTAAGATTCTCTCTCTTGCAATGAAACCAATTTCTCATGGAAGCAATGAGTAAATGATTCTGAAAACTTAAAAAAAGTCTTTTTTTCTAAGATATCAAGTATACATTAAGACAAGGAATTGTCTTGAATTTATCACAACAAAGATGAAATTCTGAAGGAGTACAGTATATTACAATTTTCTCAAGTTTTTCTCACGTAACACAGAGACAAGGTATAGCCACATCACTAAGAGCATTATGCCAATAATCTTCAACTAAGGAAGTGTATATTTGGAAATTATTGTCATTCTACCACTCTTAATGATGTGGCTATACATTGCCTTTGAATGTTTGTCTTTAAATTAGGTAATAATTTGGGAAAACAGCCACCTCCCCTTTGATTTTAATGCAATCTTTAGGAGACCATAAACACCACAATTCAATGTATTTCCCTCTACTCTGCCCCTGATTTGAGACTCATTTCTGGATAATCAGAGTATTAGTTAGCTATGTAGCTATAGACTTTTCTGAGTTCAGTATCATCTATCTATAGATAATTCATATCCCATTTGCCTGATAAAGTTTCTGATAACCAAAGTTAGATCATCAATTTGAAAATTTTCATTAATTGTAAAAAACTCTAATAACATTGTTAGTATTACTAATAAAAAGCATCTTTTGATATGAACAAACTGTAGACTAAGAAAATTAACTCTTTAAGAAACTCAAAGATAGTCATCCACGTTTTAAGGCAAATAATTACAGCTTAACCAATTCAAAGCTATCAGTCTCCTACACAGGAGCCAAACATAGTCAAAAGACACAGATTTTCATTTATTCAACAATTAAAATATAAGTATTAGGGACAAACTCTGAGCATGGCCCTGGGCTATGTACCGTGAGAGCCACAGAGATGAATGAAACGTCAATCCTGCCTCTAAGGAGCCTTCAGTTCAGTGATGGGGAAGAGGCAATGTGCACTGTAATTTTGAAATTAATGAGTTCTTTAGGAGCGATGAAGATAAACACTGTGAGTCCAGATGGGAAAATACTGTGATTTCCAGGGTGAAATCACAGAAGGCCTACTCATGAGGTTGGAGATATGGGGAGAGAAGTAACAAGATGTAGCTTGGGAGAAGGAAAAAGCTGTACATGTAACGGGAAATGCAAAGAATACACGTTCACTGTGGCAAAAGCTAATAAAAAGAAGTAGTGGAGGAAAGAGTAAAATTTATTTTATCCCCACAGTCATCCAGAATTGTCTACTGAAAGTTTACTGTGGTACTGGAATGATGCTAATTGCTGGGGAGGCAACTTAAAGCCAGCAGATATTAAACATGTAGTAGAAAAAAATAAATTTCAAATTATGACAATGGCTAGAAAGAAAAGGGTGCCACAAGAAATAAAGAAATTTACTTTATATTGAGAGGTCTGAGAAAATCTCTTTTCAGAAATGACAGTTAAGCCCTGGAGGGAGACCTGGTATGTAAAAGCCCAGAGTCAGAAAGCAACTTTAGGCATTGGAGGCACTGAAAGGAAACCTGTGCTGTTAGAGAAACAGAAAGAGGGAAGAGGAGAGTGGCAGAAGTGGGATGGAATTTCAAGTAAGAATCGTATCCTGTCAAATGCTACAGAAAGAGTGAGGACTGAGAAGAGATCCTTGGACAAATTGGGACAAGGGATATATCAAGTTCAAAAGACTATTTTAGTTCCATGCAAGGCAGATATAAAGATGCACTAAGGCATCAGCCACAAACCCCAGCATTGGTGTTAATATATACATGTACCCAGGAGCTGGTGTTAATATAACCTAAAATATCTCAGTGATAAAGGAATTAGAATATCATCTGAATCTTTATAATAAGATGTAATAAATCAAAAGGCAAGAAGGGACCAAAAAAAAGAAAATCAACTAGAAACTAAAATACAGCTGAGTAGTAGAGATGATTCAGTTGAGATGAGAGAACACACATTTATACTACAGCTAATCCCTCTGTTATATAACATTTTTTCCTCTGTGATCCACAGTCCCTGGAACCTCAACTGAGAAGACTGATGGTGTGGTCTGTTACCTTCATTTTATCATAAACTTGGAAGATATGGCATAAGATCATAGAATTTAGAGGATAATGAAAGATCATTTCTAGGTCCTCCTAGATAGCCAGGAAAAAAAAAAAAGGCAGGTGAAGTTAAGAAGGAGATGAGTTAACAGGGGGAAAAGAACACAGAAGTTTAGGCCTAATTATTAAAGGAAAGAGCAGGAAAAATTACAGTAAATTTCCGATTTCAAAATCTTAGAAGAAAACAGATTTCTGTGATAAGAAGATCCAAAATATGTCTATATTTGTAAGATGGCTAAAGTAAAATAGGTGTAAGGTCTTTAGAGTTAAAAAAGTCTAGAATTTATATGATTTCAATTCTTTTTTTTTTTTTAATTCTGCATCAAACACTGGGCAGTTTGACCTAGAGGACAAGTAAGATAACAGTTAGGGATCAAACAGGTTATGGTAGAAGATCAAGAAGACATGAATAAAGAGTCACAGCAACATCACACATAACACTACCTGATACGACACACAATAACTGACCCACTAATTTAAGGTTGTTTAAAAAAATTAATGTTATTTGTACTTATTTATTTATTTTTAAATTATTTTATTGTAGTTCAAGTACAGTTGTCTGCATTTTTAGAAAGAGGGGAAGGGAGGGAGAAAGACAAGGAGAGAAATATCAATTGCTTGCCTCTCCCACAATCCCAACCAAGGACCTGTCTGGCAATCCAGGCATGTGTCCTAACTGGAAGTCAAACTGGTAACCTTTCTGTTTTCAGGTGGCGCTCAATCCACTGAGCCACACTCACCAGGGCACTAATTTAAGGTTGTGTCATTTCATTTTCAGTTTTCTTTGGGAATTAATGTACTACCAACAACGCTTCACATCAATTTTCTAGGTACTAGATTAGCAACATGGCTCAAATTTAATGTTGAAATAATCAGAAGATCCTGTAGCCTGAAACTATACAACTTTGAATTAGCCAAGCAAATTTGGACTATATGAAAAAAGTCAGTATTATTTAAACCTCTATAAAATATTTTATATATATTATAAATATATATTTTAATTATAAAATATTGAATACATGATATATTTTATTAGAAAATTTTTGAAATTTAATATAAAAACCATTCTGTTTTTAAAAATTAAAGGACACATTTATGTATATTTAAATAAAAAATATTGAACAGCTTTTGTTCTTTCAAAATGTAAAGTTATAGCAAAAATCAACCATGTTAAACTGGCTAAAGTAAAAAATATTAAAAACCTAAATGTTAGAATATAGGTTTAATTTTACATTTCTAATTATAAATATTCATATTTAGAGCTAATTAATAAAATGTGAAAAATTACTGGATATAAGAGAAGTGTAATAAGAACCCAACTCAAAGGAATAGTAGGAAAAAGATAATTACACATGATTACACTGTTTGATGGGTGTGTTATTGTCAGTGCTGCTGCCTACATTATCACTCACCTTTGTGATTATGACAGCATCTTTGTAGGCTGAAGGAATATGGACAACACAACCTGCAAAGGTAGACCTCTACATAGATAATACATCAAATATATCTTTCATGAAGACAAGAATAATGGGCAGTATCCTTCAATGAAATGTATGGTCATATAACAATCACATTGGCATGAATCAATTATATGTGACAATGTGAGATGGTGGAAATCTTTTTTCCCTTAAATTTCCAATCCAGTTCTCAAGAACCATGGAAAATGTGTTTAATTAAATAATGTTCCATAGCAAGACAAATGTCTCTACCCACTATCTTCTCTGGTTCACTTAATGCAATTTTACCCTTTAATACCAGCATCAAGGGTTTTAAAAGATATTTCCCTGACTTTTATGTGTCTTGCTGCAGAACTCACAGACTTGGGAAGAATCCAGTTTCCAGTGGAGCATGGATTTACCATCAAGTCCTGAAGGACTCCTTAAAAGAAACACTGGACAAGTCATAGTATTGACTCTCAGCTGTGCTATGGCAAAGGGAGAATGGAGCTCCTGAAAGGAGTGAAGAAGGAATTCTACCAATGCTCCTCATTCTGATACATGCCCTCACCCCCACTACTGAACCTATGAAACTAGCTCAGTCTCACCCCTTCTGTGACTAGGTAAAACAAAAACCACTGCCTTAAAGAATTTCCCACACCACAGTTGTTCCATATAGTTATACAAACTAATCATGCTGTGACTAACATATCAACTGATTTGACAAATTCAGAAAAACTGCTTCATTCTGAATTTCAGGAACTTAATGAAAAAAACTGCAAGATAGTCTTTACTAGAACTGAATCCCCATGCCCTCAAAACCTCCAGCCAATCCTCACTTCATGGGTTGTAATACGCCTTGTGCTTGTGCTGAGAAGGGCCCTGCACTTCATTTAATTCTCTGCTCTTGCCATCTTGAAAGTCATAATAATTTCTTTAAAGGGCTGTGCATTCACAGTTTGCACTGCTCTACACCTACAAAATTATGTAGTTGGTCCTATCATCTGCAGAAACTGTAGGAAACAATCTCTTGGCTTACCTGCAACCTGAAGCATTTCCTACAGGTGACTGTCCTCTAATGAGGCTTTGAGAAGTTGGGCCTTCATTCTGATAATTTTTGTTATATGGGAAAATTTTCTTTTGAAAATATTATTGTTTTAATGTAATAAAACAATTCAATTCATAAGGAAAAAATAGATGATACAGAAGAAAGCATACAGACTATTAGTGAAAGTCCCCAATTTCACATAAGTCCCTAAATGTAACTATTGTGAAGAGAAATCATCCATTATGAAAAAAGATAAATACACACTTATAATTTGATACACACACACACTGATATATATCTTTTCAAAAAGTCCCAATTGTATATGTCTGCTGAACTAAGCAGAAAAGACCCTTTAGAATCTTACAATAAAGAAAACCCCCTGGCTGGCATAGCTCAGTGGATTGAGTGCGGGCTGGGAACCAAAGTGTCCCAGGTTCGATTCCCAGCCAGGGTACATTCCTGGGTTGCAGGCCATAACCCCAGCAACCGCACATTGATGTTTCTCTCTCTCTCTCTCTCTCTCTCCCTCCTTCCCTCTCTAAAAAAAATAAATAAATAAAATCTTAAAAAAAAAAAAAAGAAAACCAAGAGCTTCAAACAACATGTATTATTTTTCACTCTTCTCATGCAAGGATATGTGTTTCTCAAATGGAAACATATACAGCCTACACTTCCTATTATAGCACTCAAAATACTCATTACCATTTCAAGATGAATTGTCTCTTCCACCAGATTATAAACTAAATGCAGAGAACACACCTGTATTGTTCATCACTGTATCCTCACCATATTACTGTGTAAGCACAAATACTCCTTCTTAATGTAAATGATTTTTGAATTTAGTTTTCAAAGTTATATTTGATTCCTAATCCTGAAATTTCAATATAACAACATGTTTTCCAAAAAAAATAATTTATGTATAAAGTCATAGTGTTCATATCCAGGAAACTTTGAGGTTTGAGAAATAAAATTATCTAGATCACAGCATTTATGGTCTTGATCATTGAGTGTTATTTATTTCTACAGTGGTTAGTATATTCAGCTATTCCCTGAAGCTCAAAGAGCTCCCAAATGGAAAAGGAATAAATCTGGTTCCTTCACTGCACCTTCATCCACCACTTGTTGGTAACCACTTTAAGAATATCAGGAAAACACTGAAAATCTTTAACAAAATGTAGTAAGATGTAGATTGGAAATTGAATGAGTCATGGTACATATGAGTAAATGGTAAAGTAATAAATTAGAATAATAATATTAAAAGTAATGAGTACAATGGTAACAACATACATTGTACTTTATGGTATACAAAGCATTTACAATCCAATTTTTAGAAAGGCAGAGAAAGACATAACAAGAAACAAAGGAGAGAAGTAAGAAGAGTGGTATGGTAGAGAGTAAAAGCAAGAGAAAGGGAGGTGAAGAAGAGACAGAAATAAAGTAGTCTCAAAACTTTTTCTTACAGGTAGGAAAGAAAAATAATGAATAAGAGAGCAGAGAAGGCCCTAAATAAAGTGTCATTCCTACCCACTTTCGCAGACAATGACTGTTATTCAGAGCACTGCTATCAGTTCACTGAGAATTCTTCAGAATACACTATCAGTGAACAGCAATCAAAACTGAGAGTTTGATCACTTTAATTTCATTAGAGTCATCTGTAGACACTGGAATTGGACATGAATGAATCACATGTGGCTTGGGAGTAAGGAGCAGGTTAGAAAGAATAAAAAGAAAAATGTATAGAATCTTTGTCATAGTACCTTAACGTCTGAAGTCATTGAAGGAACAGGTGCAAAACATCTCTTCCCTCCTTGCATTCATTCAATAGACTTAAGTCATCATTTATTAGGCATAAACTATGTAGTGTCCATTGTGCTGACTATCTGTTGTGGATATAAACATCAAGGGTCTCAGAAAGACCTGGTCTATGTACCCAGCATGTCTAGACATATAAACCAAGGGAACAACAAAGAAAACAAACAACGACATAGCCATAAAACTGGTATTTGAGTCCAAAAATGATAATAATGAACACAAGCAAATTCAGTGAATAAACTGACTCAGTTCTGTACTAATTAAGGACAAAATATAAATTTCCTTGTATAGTCCTCAAAAATCACAAACTATTAGTACCTCCATTTTTAAAAATGAGGTATAAAGTATTAGTACCTCCATTCTAAAAATGAAAAAGTAGAGTTCAAAGACATTAGGTAACTTGCCCAGTACCACTATTCATGAGACATCCAGGGTCTGAATCCTGGCAATTGGCTTCCATTGACCTCCAGGATCTGGGCAATGGAACCCAGATGGGCATGGAACAATGCACCCTAAGGAAGAATTATGTCAGAGAACTTGAACTCTATCCTAGAACACAGCCTAATGGCTGTCTTTGACCAACAAGATAAATACAGGCAGCCATCAAAAATGGATTATGATTATGAGTTGGATTTTAAAACAATTGATGGTTTAAAGATTCCTCTTTAATAGCAATAATCAAAGAATCTGAACTGCAGCCACATAACTATTTGGTCAGCATATTGAAAACAAAAGTTTTCTGAAAGATGGGTGAAGGAAAATACACTGAGCAAGATGAAAGTCACATGACTTACTCCCAAGATGGACTTCCAAAATGAATGAGCATAAAATAGTAGGGAAAGACTCAATTACCTAAGAAACATAACACAGAAGCTACCTCTCCCAGTCTTACTGGGTGGCACTTATCTGGAGGGGCTTCTTTATGGTCTCTTTCATATAAGATTAATTCTAAAGAAAATCAAATAATACTTAATGCAATGTACATTCAAACATGAGATCCACTGAAAAATTTAAATTCAAACCTCTCAGTGTTCTTTCCTTACTTTGAAAGTAAGAAGTGTCCTAAGTATATAAATTTGTACACAGGAGTATCTGCCTTTCTTTCAGTAATTTACATAGAGAAGGCATTCTCTCAAGTGATGGTATTCATTAAGTAATTATGAGTGGTGAGTGGCAAAGGCTAGGAAAAGAAATAATAGTATTTCTAATAATGGAGCCTGTTGATGTTGAGAGGAAACTCAGAGGATGCCAAGACAAAGGCTTCAAGTAGTAGGATGAGTGAAAAAGCATGATGCATTGGCAAGTGTGAATTAGAGAGAGGACCTACATTCTATTACCAATTAAGTGCTTACTATTATGAGAGTGAAAAACTCTTCAAAATGAATAAATGGGTTCAATAGAATAGGGATTACTGTTTAAGTAGAACATTCTAACTTTGCTTCAGATCATGGGAATTCTATAAAATCACAAAGGAGAGAATTAGGTGAACAAAATAGTTTAATTTAATGGAAAATTTATTTCAAAAGAGAGCTAAAAATTTCTGTAGTTAAGTAATAGCATTTTGAATTAGAGACGTTTATATAAAAGCAATGTCCAAGGATAAAATTAAGTAGTAAAAATTTTCAGAAAGACATAGAAAAATCTGAACTACAGACCTGAGGCAGTTTAAGAAAAGGAACACAGAAAATGTAAGTCTCTCTTTATAGGAAATAATTAGAATAGTAGAATTTGACCTAAATTAAAGGAAAATATTATACAGTCTTATGAGCAGAAACACAGGAAGACACACACACTCCTTCCTACTTCAGAAATCCCCCCAAAGATTGAGATCAAAATGTTACTTCTGTTCCTTTTCTAGTCCAGTTATATGAATTATTGCCTATTGCTGGTTATCAGTTTACACATATTATGGGTTAAATAGAAAATATTACTTGAGGGTATCATTTCTCTGATAAATTTATTTAACTAAGTCAGAGGTGCAGTGATTGCTTAAACAAGGCATTGCTCCAAATTATACAGTGTATCATATATGCTAATATGACAAGAAAAGCCAAAGTCTTAACTAGTATTCTCATTAAAAGATTGCCCTTATAAATGCTAAAATTTAATTTCCATTCCAGAAATTAAATTATACAGCAAAATATTCTCTCAAAATATGAAAGCCTTGTAAACTGTAAAAAGAATAAAAATTCATAATGAAAAATAAAATGTTTCCAACTATAAAATTCCCTCAAAACTCTTCCATTTAGTTCTTATATCTTTACTTACTTGATTCAGTTTTTCTGATTTTTTAAACAAAACTTAAGTAGTTAGGATTGTCTTTTTAATTTAAATTTCTTAATAAAGAGAATCACAATGTACATTCCCGGACCACATTGTGTGTGTGGCCTACTTATTTGAAATGTTAGATTCCATATGGATTTCCTCTTGTTTACTTATAACTTCCAGAAAGGACTCTCTCTAACAAATTAGCAACTCAAAGCCAACCAATTTGGAATCCAGGCACTGAGAGCATGTTACCTCAGGTCTGTTACCTGCAATGTTTTCTAGAAGGACCACAGAAGATGAACAAAGCTGAAACTTCTGTGTGGAGCAAGAACTAAGTGTGAGGCACAAGTGGGTGGTCCACTGAGGTCAAGGTTAAAGTTCACAGAATAATTGGAATTTATTCTCAGCTTGGATCTCCTTTATGAGGCCTGAGAATACACCCTTTAATTAGAATACAATTTCCAAAGCAGCCACTCCCTTGACTTTCCAGAGTTCAGTTATTCTCAGAAAAGTAAAAACAGCCCCATCATACTGAGAGCTAACAGTTCTCTATAAATTACGCCTTAAAAGCCCAACAAAGAAGGCAGCAGGCATCCAGGACAAAGAAATTTAGCCATCAGCCTTCACTGACCACTCTCAAGAATAGATAGAGAAAGAGAAGTCATATTAAAACAAAGTCACTCTCCTTCATTTCTGGCTTATGCAGCTGAGCTGTCCCATGGAAGCTTGGAAAAAAAGAGTGGGTTGTACATCTGCAAATGTTCCCACACCCCAGTTGACCTAATTATTTTCTGCTGATCCCTCCATCCAGTCAACCTCACACTACAGTGGGGACACTAAAATCAATTCTGTGAGAGCCAGTTGTCCGCCTCTTCCATGGTGCTCGGGGAGCCACACAGGACTCTTGGAATGACAGCCAGTCTGACACTGACTCACCACAGATGTTTGCCTCCTCCTCCATGTAGCTCTGATCCAGAGCCTTCTTTCCAGGGCCTATTGTTATTACAAAAGATTTACTGGGCCCTAGAAATGTGCTAGGTGTTGAATCAAGAGGAAAACACACATTTCCCTAACTGGAGAATTAAGAGTGACAAACATTATAGTATATGGAGATGGTCAAAAACTACGAGAAAGGCCAAAGAAAGAAACCCAGGGAGTTGACATATAAGGAGCTATCACAATATCAAACTTTCACATGCTATCCAGGCTTGAGTCAGGTTTAAAGATGACATAAAACTTTCCATTTCAGCAAATCCAGATATCAAATCTTGCTGTAAACACAATAACATTGCCTTTGTCTGGAAATGTGTGACAAGGAAAATAAAAAAACAGAGTTTTTGAAATTAGTTAAGAGAATTCAGAGTCCGATGTCACCCACACATTTGGGAATTCTTGCCAGCTAATATTTCAAGCAGGAGCAACATTACTGTCATTGGCCATTATCTTTTGCATATCCATTCATCTGTCAGTATTTGTAGCAGCCCTCTCTTGTGGGGTGATCAATCTCAATCTCTCAATCTCTGTCTCTCCCTCTCCTCCCAATTCTTTCAATGTATATTAGTAGGAAACTAGACAGTTGCTTCCAAATGCTCCAGTGTCTGATGGTACAACCTTCATCATTATCTCAATTTAAAAAAAAAAAACACAGTTTCATACAATTTACAATATTTTTATCACTGTCCACTTAATCTAGATTGACCATAGAGTAGTTTAGAGTTGTATGAATTCTGAAACTAAAATGAGCTTAATCAAATAGCACAAAAAATTTAGCACATTAAAGACTCTCCAAATCCTTATGCAATAATGCTTATATTTTGATTTTTAGCTTAAGAGTACATATTCATGTTTTCTTACTATAGGCCTTGGGGAGGGAGTAAATCAATTAAATGAAACACATACTTAAAATTTTATGACTATGAAAAAAAACAGGAAAACAATCATGTTCCCCAAGGTGGAAATAAAATTACTTCTAAAATATTTTCTAGTTTTTATTAACTCTGTAGTTGTTAGGAAATCACAGATAAAATAAGTCAGTATCTCACAAAACTGTTTCATAACAGTAGAGTCAACATTTAGATTGATTACCAATATCTATGTTTTGAGTAATATATATTACCTATATATATAATATTACATATACATGTATATGTGTTACTTGAAATAGCATTTTACTTGATTCTTTGGAGAAAGCTACATAAATTTTGTTCCTCACTAATTTCTGAGCCTGGTTTGCTTTCCATTCAATTTGCTAAGAGAAAAATGTAAAAAAAAAATACAAAATGGTTCAAAAATTAAACTAAAACACATTCACTTTGAGAGCTTTTATTTGAAATTCTGAAATGTCCTTCAATTGTGTTTTTCCAGGAGTGGCATAAAGTGATCTGTATACTTAGACATGTATACAGAGAACAGCCCATTATATGATAAATTTATATGGAACCCACCTGGGGAACCTTAGTGACCAGTACCTAAATTCCAGAGGAGAAACTGATGGGAAATCAACATTCTGAATAGCACCCAAAAGATACCAGTATTCCTGGACATTCCCAGAGTAAAATGAAAACATACCAAAACTTTTATATATATTCTACACAGCAATATTAGGAAGGAAATAAAAAGAAAACCAAGTAGTAATTAGAAACCAAGTACGTATATATACTGTAAAAAAAAAAGTTTGAATCATTTGGCTTAAAAGAAAAAGAACCAGAATCACATTACCAAAATCCTACTAATTACCCTTTAGCTCTGTTTTTATCATTTTAGTTTCACAGTCCACTTACAAATTGTCTTTCACTTAGTCACTGCTCAATAAGGAATTGAGTTTTGTGTAAATCTCTGAGAACTGAGTCCACAATTTACATGTAAATTCTTCTCTCCTAAAGAAAGAATGAAACCTGACAGAGCATTATTTTATCCTAGTTTTGGCCTTATATTTTAAAATTCTCATAATACAGTTTCAGAGAAACTCTGAAAACTCTTGATTTATAGGTTTCCAGCAAAATTATATGGTACAATTAACTCAGAGCATATCATCACAGTCATATCCCCCCAAACCACTGCAATTTTCTTTAAAAGTACTTACCTCTGATGAGTTCATCATCTGAACAAGTTCCCCAAATGGACTGGTCTTGCATCTCTCCATGTGTGAGGCAGATATCAGTGGCTTGAGTTATACCTCTCTCAGTATTTTCTTTATCACATTTTTCTGAATAAAAATATATTTATTATCATTAAATGTTACATATCTTTCTCTATTTTTCATGTTATAGATTTTTTTTTCCTAAATGCTTCCAAGTCTACCAAAATTTAAGAAAATGGGCATGGCACCTTAATTGACTGTTGCACACACTGACTCATTAACATATTTACTGGGCATTTATTACTTGCCTAGCATTGCAGAAACAGATGTTTACAATAAAAATAATCTGTCAAGATTATTGTAAACAAATCATTAGAACACAGCAAGTTACCTGCATGACAGAGAAATGCGGGAAGTTTATATCAAGGATGAAAGTGAGTTTAAGTCCATACAGGTAGAGAGGGTGGGAGCAGTAGAGAAAGCACAAAGGAGAAGAGACTCCAATATGGGGTAGAGATGAAAATCAAACTGCAGTGGAATGGGAATTGAGGAAATACAGAGTTTTCTTCATAGAAACTTTAGAAATAGTCAATTGTGCCATACATTCTCAGAGAGGAAGGGCTGTTTAGGATGAGAGATCTATACATGAGTTTATGAATTCTGAGGAGAAAAAGAGGAACAGCTTATTGTAAACATAACTCAGGCAAAAAGCAAACTAGAACATAAGGTAAAATGCATGTTATGAGAGGCCCAAGAGCACTAATGGTGTGTAATGAATGGACTTTGAAAGACTGGTGAGAATTCTAATAAAGATGGAAGAAAAGCTATTCCAGGTGGAAAAACAGCATGAGCAAACTCCAATAACAGACAATTGGACAATGGTTCCAATCCTGGACTAAAGTTCTTTAAGAGGAACATTAGGATATAAGACATTAAAGGTTTGAATAGAGACATTAAACAGATATTTTAACATCAAGGTGAGAAATTTGGACCTAATATAAGAGCAAGACAAATAAGTAAAAGTAGCTATTAAAGCTTTATGAATTGCCTAATCAGAGCCATGCACTAGAAAAAATAATAAAATTGTACACACCAGTGGTTCTCAATCCTGATTGTGCTTTAACTCATTTGGTCAGCTTTTTAAAAAACAGATTTCTAGGCTCCATCAACAAAGATTCTATTTCAACTTAGGGGAGGGGTGCTTAGGTGATTCCACTGCACTTACATCCTTAAGAATCACTGAAGTATGGATGTAACAGGGAGAACAAGTAAGGGAAAAAAACAGGAGACTTGCATAGTACAGGTGGAAGTTGATGAGAGTTTAATTAACTGCATAACAAATGGAAAAGGGGGTAGATATGAGAAAATAACTGGAGGATTGCACAGATAATTGAGAAGATGGGATTAGAGATGACTGAGTTTTCTTAATGTGAATTTGACTGAGAAAACCTGGAGACCAAGAAAATAACTTACTAATTATTTGAGTATGTCTGTGCGTGCATATATGTTTAGGCAATTGCTAAGCAGTGGGGATACAATGAATTAGGAGACACAGCCCAGGCCTTCATGGAGTTTACAGTCTAGTGGATGAGTTCAGTGTTGGATATTTGAATTTGCAAATCACAAATAAAATTATAGGTAGAAATAGTCATGTTCTTAAACTTGATTACGGAAGCCAACCAAATGACTAAGGTTCACCAAAAAAGTGACTACGTGAAAAAAAGTGTATCACGTGGAGTCTATACAATTAGAAAGGATTAAAGAAGAGAAGCTATATGACGTCAAGCCATGGAAGCAAGAAGACATTCAAACAGTAGCTGTTGGTCAATTGTGTTTATATTTCCAATGGAAGGAAAACAATTTCTGTGCATGAAGAATTTTCTCATGTACCATGGGGAGTTCACAACAATTAGAAAGTTCTGGTGTGAAATACATTCCAACACATGAAAATAGATGGACACCCATTTAGAACCAAATACAGTAGCTAACAGCTCAAAAAAAGAGGGGGGCAGTTTCAATGCTAAGTATTTAAAAAAACAACTCTAACTGGTGTGTAGCTCAGTAGGTTGGGCATCATTGTAAACTGAAATGTAGCCAGTTCGATTTCTGGTCAGGGCACATGCCTGGGTTAAAGGCCAGTTGTGGGGCAGGTGACGTGCAAAAGGCAGCCAATCAATGTTTCTCCCACATGTAGATGTTTCTCTACCCCTTTTTCCTTCCCTTACCCTTTCTCTAAAAAAATAAATAAATAAATTTTTAAAAACAGCAAAACCATATTCATATACCAGTAAAATATAAATAAGAAGCATGCTGAAACAACAGTTTTAGATTAATGTAATAGGTTACTCAGCATTATGGTAAAAAAAAAATGTAATCTTCCTGAGATGTGCTGGCTTCAATTAAAATCTTTACTTTTTAAAACAACTCCAGATATGTTTTCACTGCCACAGTCAACTCTAGGCCCTTCTGAGATTATCAACAGAAAAGACATTTATACAAACTCACTGGTACACAACAAATCTCTCATCAGCAAAGCCCAACATTACTTGCTGTTAGTGTTATGTAGCTAACTGCCGCCAGGTGTCATGCTAGTAGGCTTAATTCAATTAACAACTTTAATTGAAGGAGAATCAAATTAATTATATAATTTTGAGCTGTTCAAGTTTAATTCCATTAAAATTCATGAACCAGGGTATTATGACGTATTGCTGACTAGAAGAAAATAGGTACAAATAAAGCCTCTAGACACACTTGACTTACACTTGAACCATGTCCAATATTCAAGTGCTAAACAGAGAACCTCTCAATACTCCATTGAATGAATGAAATTGTTATGTGGTCCATATACACACAGATTTAGTAGTGACCCTCTACTAAGGGGAAAATAAAGTTCTTCCTGCTCTAAATATTTATTAAGAAACAATTTATCACATGATTTTTTTTTCTGTTTCCTTATCTGTGAAATTCTGTAATTAGGTGATTCCAGAATCCTTAAAAAAATACACCTTAGCATTTTCTATCTTATATATGTTCAAGAAATAATAAGTGATATGTAATTACTATTAAATCAATCACAGTCATCAGTCTACCCAACTTTGCCTCATTTAAAAACTAAATGTCTTGGTTCAAAATTAGGTGTCAGGCTTTTGCTATGATCTATAGTACTCACTCCAAAGAAAGGCTCAGAAAAGATTCCATGTATAAAATTTAAATTGGCTATTCCCAATTCTCCAATTCTACAAACTAAACTTCTGTGACCACTTGACTGTTCTATGATTTATAAGGTATGTGCATTATTTTATTAATATCTCTTTAATATTTAAGAAATATGCCCTGGCTGGTGTAGCTCAGTGGATTGAGCGCTGGCTGCAAATCAAAGGGTCACTGGTTCGATTCCCAGTCACGGCACCTGCCTGTGTTGCAGACTGGGTCCCCAGTGGGGCCATGTAAGAGGCAACTACACATTGATGTTTCTCTCCCTCTTCTTCTCCCTCTCTTCCCCTCTCTAAAAATAAATAAATAAAATCTTAAAAAAAAACAATAGCTATATGGCAGGATCATAAATGGTGCAGTTACATCTAACAATGAAGAAATGCATGGAGAGTGAGACTTAATTGACAATTATAAAATGAGCACCAAGATGTCCAGCCACAGAACCAACTTTATTACAACTTTCAGTAGTTCAGGTCAGCCACTATTCATTACAGTGACAAAAGAGCAGTTTCTAACAGGAAATTTCTGTGGTCACTGTAGGCTTGTTGTGTCACCTCTGAATTGCAGAAGCAGAGGCCACAGTGGTCCTGGTTTAATCCCTTTCTGGATTTATGAAGGTTTATAATTTCAATTTGATTACCACATGAGCCTGAAAGACATATCCTGTAGGCAAGCCAAAGAGTTCGATGATGTATAAAATCAGTCTATAACTTTCAATAAGATTTCTACTGTATATATACACAATAAACATTCCCAATTTAGTAATTTTCTCTTAAAGGGAAAACTTTATCATCTCAACTATGCTGTTCTTCTAAACCAATGGTTCTCTGTTTTGGGTTTTTTTTTGGGGGGGGGGTGTTTGTTTTTTGTAGCACTCTTTAAACATAAAAATGCACAGGTCTCAAACTCAGAGGTCTCAATTTGAGTGGTGTGCGGGTAAGGGAGATGTCATTAACATATATGGCCAGTTTATATTTAGGTCACTGTTCCAACTAAGCTCTTCTGTACTAAACAATTTAGAGAAAACTTAGAAAAGACTATAAAATATTGAGCTATAGGCCTTGCTTCTCCTCACCTTGTCATAGTATTCCAAGTAATCAGAGAATACAATTTTATCTAATCAGTAATTAATACAGATATTTAGTTCTGTCTCCATATCAGCTCAACTATGAGAAAACAAAACCTGAATTATGCATAATGCTAATCATTTGTACTAATAGGTGAATATATATTTTAGATATTGACATGAAAAGTGAAGACACTTTTAAAATAGCACTAGACCAAAATATACCACAGGCATTTGCTTCTGAAAGTCTAGCTCTCAGGAATTCTAGTGTGCCCACTCTGAAAACAACTACAGAAGAATCTTTGGATAAAGAAAAAAGCTTTATCCCTGAAACAAATCCTCTAGCTGGGAAAATCAAACATACATCTGAAACAGTCAAGCAACTACACAACAAAAGGTAATATAAACTGCCCTGGGTCGTAATGCTGGGTCAAAGACTGACCAGCTGTGTGGCTGGGGCTGGACCCCATTCTCTTTCATGGGAAATGAGGGGATTGAGCTGGATGCTTGCAGAGGGCCTTTCTGGCTCTAAAATTCTGTAAATCTGACTCTTCACAAGGTCCAAACAATAGAGCTAAAACTTCATATCCACACTAAAAGGGTATTTAGAATGAAGTAGAGAGAGTAATAGAAAAGCCTTTGTAAGGCATTGGATTTGAGTTAAAATTAACAAGCATGAATTAAGCAAAAGAATCCAAGGGGGAAAAAAAGAGTTTTAAATGATGAATGTAAATACAATATGTCTTATTCAGCATTGATTATCTTACAGGATCTGTACTCTTTATTTTTTCTAAAGAAGGGCATTAATGGTGAGATGTAATCTCCTTCCAATCTCAATTATTCTTGCTGAAAGAGAATGAGGTTCAGGTGAATAAAATTTCCATTTAATTAAAAATTCTATAATATTTTTCCTAGTTAGCCTTACCCACATTTAAAATTTTGAGAATATGTGTAAAATATTATATGTGTCATATAATAGCCACTTAGCTGGTATGTGGTTGTTAAATAAGTACTAATTTTAAAAAATGAAATACTTTCTTTTGTTAAAAAATATATTAATGAATTTTTGCAATTACAGTCTTAGCAATTTTCAAAGGCCTTTAATATATATTTGATCTTCAAAAGTATGAATGACATAAAGAAAAAAACTGTTAGCTTAATTTTACCAATGAGAATACAAAGTGGGTCTCAGAGACAGATGTTCAGTTGGAGACAGGATGTTAAAATCCAGAGTTTGAAAGGATCTTTTAGTTCAGCTAATTTAATATCCCATGCAGGGTAGAAAGCCCCACTGCAATCCTCAGACCTTCCCTAAAAATCCAAGAAAAGGGAATACATTCTATTCTTGGTCAGTAAGTTATTCTTCATTTTGAACATAAATCTGTTGTCAGCTAATTTATAACTAGTCCCAGTTCTGCTCATTGTAGGTAGAAATAGTACACTCAACTTTTCTGTAAGACAACCATTCAAACTATTAAAGATGGATATTCTTTCCATCAGTTTGTAATCAAGCAAATATATTACCTCAATGGCTAAATGCTCTTAACAGATAAACTAACAGAAGAATCTGGGAATGTTATAGTATAAAATTCCACATACTCCAAAGTTTTAAAAAAAATAGGGACAATACTGTCATTTAAAAGTCCTGATATCTGAATCCTTCCTGACAACAAAAAGACTCTCATTAGGTTCTCTGGAACAGAAATATTATCCTTAAATTGTACCTTGTACTAGAGAACAGATGAAGAACATGGGATCTGAAATGATGGTGCATGGGTCCACCACTAGCAATGTGGATCTTGGACAAATTAATCTTTATCAGATTCTTCATCTGTAAAAGGGGAATGACAATACTATATCATAAAGTGGGTGTAGAAAGAAATGGAATTATGCCTGGAAAGCAGAATGTCTGGTATATAATAAAAGCTTGTTCACATTTGCTATTATTAAGTATTATTGCAATAAGTACCTTTTTAAAACCTGCTATAAACTTATCAGAGGCAGGCTGTTGAAGGTAGTGTCTATTCCATAATCCTTAATCTTGCATGAAGCATGCAAGAAATCTGTTTACAGACTGAATATAAGGAAAACTATTGCTTCCTCCAAGAAAATGTATATTATTTTTTCCTTTATTGACCAATAAAATCACATTTTAAAAACACTTAATTTTTGACTCAAATTTACAATCATAATTGAATAAGTGGGTTTGACTCTGCATTCTAATGTGGTAAGTACATTTTGATTTCCCCCAGTTTGAATCTCCTAGGCTACCTATATTTTCACTTTTCTGTTTTAATCTTTTTTTTAAAATGTACTCTTATAAACCACCTCAAATATTTTGCTAAATTAGGCAGAGGAATGTGTAAATGCACAAAGTAATCATCAAGTACATTTCCTATTTGTTATCCATATTTTACTTGCTTACATTATGAAAGACTAATATAAATGACAGCAATTAGCAGATATCCTTATAAAACCTCATAAAATATAATTAGTGTAAAATACACTTATTTCTTATAAAAAGGAATATAAGCAGCTTTCTTTGTGCTTAAATTTTGGGACTTTTGCACATTGGATTTCATCTACTTCAATTAAATATTTAATAAGTAAGGACAGATCATTTGTAATCTACATAATATGTACATTCTTCTTTCTATGCAAGCTATATTCATACCTCTTTAATCTGTAAACAAAATTGCATTAATTTCATTTTTACTCTTCTATTCAAATACGTCATCATTTCAGATGAACTATATGTATTCAGTTTATGAAATCTCAAGAAATCTGAGACCAAAATCTCTGGAAAAGTTAAAAACTCTGGGTCTGTATTTCCCAGAGGCTCAGAACAATGTGGACATCTACAAATACTTCCTAAATGTAACCTTTAAAAAAACGAAAGATAAGGCAGCTTTCAGGAAGACCTGAGGCTCTGGAATTTTACTTCTTCACTAATCAAAAAAAAAAAAAAAAAAAGGAAAAAAAGTCCCTCAAGACGAATGACCTTTAAGAAACCTACATGTTTTGTCTAATGTTCTAAAACAAATTAAAATCCCATTGTCCAAAAAACATGTTGAGATAATCAGAGCATTTTTAGCAGCTGAATAAACAGATGCATGAAATTACATAATTTTATAAATACAAGAAAGTTATTATTTAATCACAGATATTGTATAAATGTTTGTTGAATAAATTAAACATTTAAATAGGTTTAATATAATCAGTTGTTACCAATATTTTGAAAAATTAGACTGAGCAAAATCTAAAATGCATTCCTTCAAGAGGGCTTCTTATGCTTTTAAAAGCTTATGGTGTGTTTTAATCCAAAAGAATATGAAAAAAATGGCATGGACTCAATGAGTTTACAGGTTGGGAGTGAGTAAAGAGTGGGCTGTACACACAGTAAAGTGGAAAATAATTACAAAATTACATGCACATGCAATTAAATATAAATATGAAAATGATAAGTACAAAATGCAGTGATAGTTCAAATAAATAATATCTCAATAAGTCAGGGCTCTAAATAAATCGGGGGAGAAGGAAGAATTAGGCACTTCCCACTTCAAAAAAATGTAATGGGAAGGTTAGATGACAACAGGCTAATACTGGGCACTAAGACATAAACATTATCCCAGTCATCTAAATCTCCTGCACCTTTTATATCTAAATATAAAGTTCTCATATTAAAATTATTTTTTCAGGATGACTGACCCTGAGACATATTAAACTCCTGCCTCCTCAATTACAGGTTCAATTGTGTTCTTTCTGCAGTCAAGTATACTCATGCTAAAACCAAACACTCAGGCTCATGGAATTTGGAGTTACATGGGCTCATAAAGGTCTCTTAGCCCAACCTGATAGCATAAGTTAAGATAAAAACATTCCACATACAAATCCCTAAGTAAGCCAAGGAGATTAGACATGAATACTTCCAGGAATAGGGAAATAGCCTCAGGAGACAGTTTCTTCCAGTTTTAGACTGCTTCATTATTCAAAGACTTTCCTTACAATCATCTAAAATCTACTTCCTTATACTTTTCACTGGTTCACCATATTTTGCTCTGTGTGACAGTCTTGTATCAGAAAATATCTCCTGTTTTTGTCTTTATCCTCTCTGTGTTAAATACCCTCAATTAGGTCAATGGTTTTTCAGAGCCTTCACATTCTATTCACTCTTGCAGGCATGACAATCTTCTTACTCTTGTCTAGATAGCTATCATGATAGTGTCCTTAATGATTACTGAAATCCATAGATGCCATATCTATGGCTGTTCCCTAACTTAGCAATTAACTCTACAACCAAAAGAAATTGAGAACTCTTCCATCTACCCCTATTTAAAATGACAACACAGATCCTCCTTTTGTCTTTTAGCATGATCACTATTATAAAATGTTACAATTTTAAAAACCATTGTTACCTCACAGCTATATCAAGTGATTTTATCAAGAACACTTTCTCTCTGGTTAACAAGAATGAGGACCAATAGAAATCAAAACTGAACCAAAGAGGATTGTTTAATCTGTAAAGGCATTTCAAAGGCATGGCTTGAATCTGACAATTTATAAGAATTAGAAGCATACTGAAATTCACTTCTTAGGCTTCAGAATGATGGCTATGGATACTACGTCAGGGAATGTATTCTCACTGGTAATTTTTCAAAGGGCCAAAACTGGAAGTTCCTCCTTTAACTCACTAAGTTCTCTTCTTGCCTTCTGGGACATCCTTCTGGAACACTGCCTTCTTTGGATTGTCTTAGGACCCATTCTCGCTCTGTAATCTTATTTAAATACCTCCAGGAAGATTATTTGTAGATCCATTACCTTAGCCCTGATTCCTGTCATAAACTATAGATTTCAAGTTTCAATTCTACATGAATATATCTTTAAGCAAATCAAAATCAACATTTCCTAAAATTCATCTCCACTTTTTCTGCCCCTGCCTGTTTCTCCAACTATGCTCCATATCCTGGTCAAGCTATTCTCAGAATCATTTTTTTAACTCTGTTTCCACCTTATTTCCCCTGCCTTAACATAATCAAGTACCAGATCCTGCTAGCTACAACTTCCCAATTTCTCTCAAATCTGTATTACCTTTTCCACACCCACTACTAATGCTCCAATCCTTTTCTCTTCCAACCACACTTTCCTAATACAAAGATTGAGTATGTTTCCCTTTAGCTCATTTTACGTATTGATGAAAAAGTGATATAGTTTACTTTGATATTGTACATACTACATTAATGTGGTAACTCCTATATTTTTTTCATGCTCCATAAGTTCATCTTGTATTTCACTGAAAAATAAATAGTAAAAACCCTCAGAGAAGTTTACTAAAGATCTTGCATGTTTCTTGGGTGATAGAAGAAATAAGGACAGTGTAGGTGTATGTTCACAGAGATCCAAAAAATAAGGGTTGAGTCATCATTGAAAAAGACGTAGAGGGATTACATCGTGGAGAGGAAGCTGGTTCCTTTCTACTCTGCCCTCTGCCTTCTGAGCACTTGCCACCTGCTCAACCACAAGCTGCCTGCCTTATTTTTAGCACTCAACTCTGCATAATTCAAACTAAAAACACCTACAAACTGTGTATTCTTCCTCTGGGGCCTCTAGCAGCCCAACCCAGACAAAACCAACTTTTTTTTGCCATCCTGAGATTCTCTTTCTACCTCTAAGTTGATATGTTCCATTTAGTACCAGGTAAGTGGTAACTGGCCATAAACTAATTGGTCACTAGTTTCTTGTGGTAAACTTGAATTGATACTTGAAGAAGGGATTACAATTTAATTTGGCACATATTTACATCTCATCCTCTCTCTCACCTAGTTTATAAGTTCTTTGTGGGCAAACTAAGTATTAAACATTTTTAATGTTCACAAGACTTTTTACATTGAAAGCACACACACATGTGTTGACAGGGCTTCTTCAAGTAAATGTGTTTATAATAAATTATATGTGCTAACACAAAAAAATATTTCAGACTTCATGCTGAAATTACTAAAAAAATAAGGCACAAAGGCACATGTATATGGCCCTCGCTGGTGTGGCTTAATGGACCGAGTGCCAGCCTGGTTCAATTCCCAGGCAGGGCACATGCCTGGATTGAGGACTAGTTCCCCAGTTAGGGCTACACGAGAGGTAGCCACACATTGATGTTTCTCTCCCTTTCTTATTCCCTCTCTTCCCCTCTCTAAAAATAAATAAATAAAATATTTTTTAAAAAGCACATGTATATGAATCATCTTACTTCAGATCATGTGGGTGTGAATCTGAAAACAGAAGTATACTGCAAGTAGAAACCACAAACGGAATTTATGTTAAAATAACTTTTCATAGTTCCTACTTAGTGAACTGTAAGTAATCAGAATTAGAATCTGGAAAATATAATGCAATTTCAAAACTTAAGTTTAAAGGCTTACCTCCTTGTGGATATGTACGCTAAGGTGAAAAAAAGAAAGTAAGAAAACTTTAAGTAACTCCAGTGGTGTTAATGGCAAAAGGGGGAAATGGAAAGAGGGGAACAAAGAGAGAGACAAAGAGAGCAAAAGGAGGTGAGAGAGAAGAGAGAAGGGAGAAGAGAGAGGAAAAATATCCAAACACTGGTACATAAGCACCAACTGATCAAAATACAGGAAGGACTGCAGCGTCTTTAATGATTAAACAAGTCACCCAAGTTGAACTGTCCATATATCTAGAATCTAGCCAGTGCTGAATCACTGCTCCCTCAATAAAACTTGAATGTAGACTCTTTTGGAAATAACATAAAATCGCATCCCTTGCCTTTAAATAGGAGAATAATGACAGTTAACTCCAAAAGGCAATTGGATTGGTTTCTCTGTTTTGTTTGTGGTTCTATTTTTCCATTTGCAAATGGCATAACTTTAGACCGTGTCAATTTATGTTTCCATATTTTCCCCAAATCTTTTATTATTATAAAAATATAACACCAGTAAAATAATTGCACACTGTTATTAGACCTTTCCATGAAATCACTTCAACAAAATCCAGAAAATAAGGTTAAAAGAAACAAGGTAGGCCCTTACCCCAAAATTCCACAGCTTCCCTAGTAGCCCTGTAAAGGTGACTCAATTATGTACATTAAATCCTTGAATGTGAACTAACCAAAGTCAACAGGTATGATTCTTGCTGGCCAGTTAACCTGCACTGTCTCGTTTCTCTGACTCCCTAAAGAGCTTGTAATACAAGATCCGTTAGCACATACCACACTTCCCACACATGCATGATCTTCCTACCTTGCCCCTCACTGCTTCCACCCTGCCAACCTCAAATCCTGTACTAATTTCAAAGATCTTTCTATCTTCCTCTGTTCCTAAGCTCTTGCATGCTCTTTGTTGAGAAAGGCAATCAACTGTACTAACTGTTTCCACTAGAATTCATGCCACTCATTCTTAGGTAAACCCGCAGTGTTACTAAACAGCCCTTTTGTTCATTGTATATTGACTCCCTGCTGAGTTCTTGATTCTTCCAAGTCTTTTCCACAATCTCAAATTTCTTGACTCATCCTAATTAACCCCCTCCCTTGCTTTCAGCAAATATTACCATCTACCTTGCTAAAAATATCTAGTTCTTAAATATTCTTTTTCATATCAAATTTTCTCTAGATTATCACTCATCCTTTTCTACCATCCCCATCTCAAAGGGGAACATTCACAACTTTCCTAAGACTGGTCTCTTCATGCCATTCCTTCCAGAATTTAACTCTTTCAATTATATACACCTACCATGCCACAACTCCACCCCATGCACTTTCACCTTTAATCTCTCTCAATGCCTGGCTTTTCTTTCTAATGTGTAGTGAGCATGCTCAAAATCCACACATCCAAAACAAGCCTTCTATACACTTTGTTTCTCCCTTAACAAACCACAACTCTCCTCATCTTCTAGGACCACTACAAATTCAATGCTCCTGACACTAATCCTAATAGACTCTTTTTCTGTATTTTTTTCCTTCTCTTCCCTAAAGTACACTCACTTCCCCAAATCTAGTCCTCGGTCCTCTTTCTCACTCTCATGCCAATCCATCAGCTACCCCTTTGCCTGTGATTCTGACTCTCTCCTAGCATTCTCCTAGTTACAAATTCTCTTTTTCAGGGCCTGCTAGTTATCATGGCTATTGTGAATTGGTGAATTCTGTGGAAACAACATATTCAAAAGAACATTGGACAGCTCCTCCTACATTTCCACTCAGGCTGAGAAGCAAACCTATAGATTATCTTAAATTTCTACCTTTTCACTATTTCCCATATTAAATAGTTTCCCAACCACATCAATTCACATGCAGTAAAATCTGGATCCTGTGACTGGTTTTAGAAATTTCAAAGATGGATAAGGAAAAATCAATGCCCTCAAGGGGTTCTCACATCCTTACTTCCTTCCTCCCACCTTCCCCTCAATTATTTTTCCTCAGCTACATCCTCTTCTTACTCATGTGATTCTTTTTCTTAGAAAAAAGAAAATGAATATAAGTATAGCTCTATCCTACTTGCACTGCTGTTCTGTAAATCCAGTTTCTGAATTCCACTTCCACTGGTGTTGCCCTAGGTCCTCTAATCTTTTGTCAGGCTATTGTAATATCCTTCTGAATAATCACTGCCTTCACACTTGCCCCTCCCTCCAAAAGCATCCTTTGAATTGCCACCAGATTTATTTCCTAAAAGCACCAAGTTGGACCAGTTATTCCTCTTTTCAAGAACTTTTATAACGGCTTACTACGGCCTACAAACACAATATGCAAACTCATCAGCAGGATCATCAGGGTCATCCTTAAAGTTGTATTTTTACAACTTTACCCCATTCTCTGCTCCTACGGACAGTCCATACAACTCTTCAGTGAAGTGTTCAGCATTTTGTAATAATCCCCTCCAAACTTTGCTTTCAATTACCCATCTCCACAGAGCTGAGTCCTATGACCATGCTTCTTGGTTAAACTCAAATAACATTTCCTTGAGTTTTTTTCTAAATAACCCAGTTAGAGATGGTCTCTCTCCCATGTTCTACCATTACACTTTCTTTGTGCCTCTGTTATAGCACCAATCAGTCTACCTTGTATTATAGCTATGTATGAACATAATGTATTTCTTCCATCATCCTGCAAGCCCCAGATATCATTTATCAGTCTGTTTCTCTAGGTACTGTACTTGTCATTTATTATCTCTCTCTCCCTTATCCTTCTCTCATGAATACACACACACACACACACACACACACACACACACAGTGTGTGTGTAATTAGCAGAGCATTTCAGTAGGGCAGAAATAAACAATGTAAAGAGAAGCAAAAATGACATGAGAGATAAAAAATCAGTACTAAAACTAAACCTCTATGTACATTCCCTGAATTACAAATACACATGTAAATCATATAAATAGTTTTTCTAATCTCATATCCCACCTTAACCCTAAAACTGTTCTTTTTCATTGTCTTTCCCTGCCCTGACTCACACTTGTTCTGAACAGCAATCAAGTCCTCCATTTTACCCAATCATTTATTCCACAAATATGTATTAGGACCTATTTCAAGTTAGCAGTGCTACCTACTTAATAAAAGATTTTACCCCATCATCTACTTTCTTAACATGCTAGATGCTTGCACAGCTATACTGTGCTATCCCCCAGAACATTTTTTCATTGTTTTCAGCTCAAACAGTTCAACCTTCCAAACACTTTCTTAAATTTATAGACATCTTTTTTAATCACTTCCTTCCTTCCTTCCTCCCACCTTCCCCTCAATTATTTTTCCCCAGCTACATCCTTTTCTTACTCATGTGATTCTTTTTCTTAGAAAAAGGAAAATGCATATATCTAGCTGATAAACCTTGCACTTCTATAACTAAACTTCTAAAATGAACATTAGTCCCTTTAGATATAAAAAGGAGTTGGGAGTATAAATCCTAATGTGTTTGAAAATGCCCCTAAATCTTCTTCAAATTTAGACAAGTTTCTATAGTTTTCTAATTAAGCCAGCCTTCACTCAAGCTCCTATATTCAAGTGTTTCAAAACAGTTTCTATTCAACTTAATTTTGTTTTCGGTTATTCATACTTGGTTGCCAGTATTACATTTTCTATGATTTATCATTGTAAACATATGAAACATAATAAAATTTAATTATGACAATCTTTTAGGATTTACTATGGAACTAAATATAATTTATCACTCTATTTCTATGAGAAAGGATAATCCAGGTTTAAAAAAATCTAACTCACAGATGAAAACAAGTCATGTGCAAATGAGGGACTCCTGTCCTTATTATTGCATAATGCTGGGATCACCAGTCAGAAGTGCAGGGTGGCAGGAACAAATATCTAATGAGATGGTAGCTGAAAGTATTAACAAATCTATTTATGCACTTATTTTTAGCTCATCTTTTTAAATTCTGATGCAGTTTTTCTAATGTTCAAAATATATTCATATTCAGTACTTTTATAATTTTGAAAATAAACTTTTTTGAGGATGAACACTCAACAATTTTTTTAATTGGGGTATGTAATAAAAACACTGGAAAGCACTAATAGGAAATATATGTATGTGGAGTGATGTGATTTAAAGTTTGGAACTTGAAAAGGGGACTTTCAAAAAGCTTTCTTAAGCTTTTCTACTTAAAAAAATCTTCAAAATCTATCATCATAGCATCATTCTATAAATAAAAGCCTCTAAAAACAATGATTATCAATTAGAGATAAAGAGCACCTACAAAAATGCAGATTCTTGAATCTTACACCAGGAGGTTCTAAGCCAACTTGCCAGTAGCCTTGAGAGATTAGGATAGTTTCTCAACACTGTTGACATTCTGAGCCAGATCATTCCTCGTTGGGAGGGGCTGTCCTGTCCTATGCATTGTAAGGTGTTTAGCATTGTCCCTGTCCTCTACTCCCCAGATGCCATGTGAAACCACCCCGCTACCTATTATGACTACACCTGTCTCCAGACTTTGCCAAATGTCTCCTAGACGGCACAATAATCCCCAATTGAGAACCAGAGATAAAAGCTGTCCAAATATGACACACTTTGAGAAATACCATCCTTAATCAAAAGGATAAAATAATATAACAGTAAAAGAAGATAGATATTATAGGCATACACTGGATAAAGTGAAATAAACAGGCTTCCCATATACGAATCTGATTAGCCACTATAAACTTCTGACAACTCAGCGAAGCTTCTAAGTCAAAACAATCCTCATGTAATTTCAACTTGAAGCTTCTACTTTAAATTATTTTTAATTAACTTCACTGGCATTTTGCATCCTACTATAAAAAAAAAGTTCACCTAATAGTCTCAGAGGACTCTCCCAGGAGAGAAGAGTGCATTAAATCACATATTATCACATGAAACTATATTCCAGCACTCACAGTCCAACAGTTCAAATAAGTCTTGACAGATACAATGAGGTGGGGGTGGGGTATAAAGGATGGGAACAGGCTCAAGAGATTCACAGTATCCAAAACCCTGTTATCTTTAATTCATGCATCTGTAGGAAAAAGCTGTATTGATCCTCTGCTTCAACTATATTTATCACAATGACATAATATACTTTACAATTTGTGTTTCCTTCCTGATTTCTACTGACTTTGTGTGAGACCTTGGGTAAGTCACTTTAATTCTCTGGACATCCTTTCCAAAAAGTGAGCCAGTTAAACTAAATTATGTTTGAAGATCCTTGTAGTTATAGGTTGCAAATTTATGAATGAGCACTTAATTAAAAGGCTGTTTAAACTATTGGAGTCTAATAACTATTGCACAAAAAAGCTAATACTTATATTTTCAGTGTTGATAATATAATGAATTGTAACATGCTAAAAAAAGACAAGTAGATAAACCACATTTACAAGATAAACTCTCTCTTAAAACAAAAATAAATTTGGCCCAAATTGCCATTTACTTACCAAGTTACTTGCACAGGTACTTTCCATAAATTTGCAAATCAAATCAACCTTTCAGAAATTAGTCACAAATAGGGAAATAGTTTTAAATTTCACCTTTGCTTTCTATTTTCTATACCAGAGATAACCATTTTCAGCCTATAGGTATTGTTCTTTCATTTGGCTTAGACAATAATTGTTATTTAATTCATCGCCAACTCTTTAAAAAAGAGAGTTGATACATAAAAAAACATACTTCCAGTATCTCATGAAATATTTGAAAATATTAACCCAAATGACAAAAATGAGCTGAAGCTGAAATGTATCTCCTCCTGGTCCACAAGCTCTCCAGTCGCTGACAACCCCCACTGCTCCTCATATCCATCCTGGTTCCTTCTTGTGTGCTAAGCATATGAGCTTATGTCCTTGCTCTGTAATAATTTGCCAAATTCATAGAAAATACTTTTAATGTTTTCACAGTAATAGAATTTTGCATCCAGAATCAAAGCAAATGGGTAGACAATTAAAGAGACAGAGCTATCTCGCAATAAAGAAAATCTTCATAACACTGAATGCTGCAGATGCACTATACTGTAGGTTTCTAACTAACAAGCTAACAGAATGTAGAAAGAAATTCTAGACTTGGTGGGGAGTTCACATTAGAGACCCCCTAAAATTACCTTCAAATGTAACATTCTATGTCTTTGGTTAGCAGTATAGGGAGCTCATATGTATAGGTTAAAATATATGTCTTTATACATATAATTAACTTTGTTTGCAAAAGTTATTTTATTTCATAAGACATTCCATTTTTCTCACTGATTTTAATACATAAATGATTTAAATTAATTTCAATTAAGTAAGCATTCATACCAGAGAATTATTAAATTGTTCTGCAGAAAAGATCATAAAGAATCCAAGGACATAAGGAAGAGACTAAAATAATTCAAGAAAGTGCCCACTAGCAAACCTTTTTCACCAATGTATTTACCAATAAAACCAACCTAACTTAGGAAGCCTACATAATGTAGCTTTTTTCCTACCCACTCACTCCAACAATTTTTTTTTCAGTATACCTTAAGAAACCTACCAGTTTGAGACACAGTTTTATAACAATCTTGATAATTTCCTTTAACAAAAATCAACCTTACATTCTATTTACAATTTAATTAATGTCTATTTAAAGGATATTTTGAGTTGACATTAAATTAATTTAGAAAGCAATAAGTAACTTTGTTGCTGAGGTTAAGCCAATTTACAGGTAAACTCTAACCCAAGAGTTTCCACTGATACTATGTGTGTTTTATGAAGCCAACATTCTCCTTTAAACCATTTTAAATGTCTGCTTATTAAAGTCAGATAATAATGGGATACCTCACAACATTATGTCTGCACAGGTACATTAAGTATCACTGCAGGGTCTTTTAGGTCATTTTAAAAATGCATACAATTAAAGTTGGACATAGTAGACATCAACGTTTTGCAAATCAATAGTTTTTCTAGTGTGTTTGATACTGACTTTTAACATAAGCACTGTTTAACAATAGCGATTAACAGTTGAACTGTGAACATAAAAAGCCCATCAATGAGTCCATGACTACAGGGGACAAGCCTAAGGACAGGAAAATGGTTGTGTTGATAATACAATGTGCAGAACAGGGGATGCTTCTGGAAAAACATGTTTATCATTCTAGTTCTCTGATTTTTCAGATTTCCTCTATTTTTTCTGGCTCACTGTTTCCAAGCAGAAAGCAATGATAAACATAACTCAATTAACAGCCCGAATGCCAGGCATTTTGATTCAGCCATGGATGTTTTCTGCTTTTACTTATTGTAGGTTCAACATTAATTTCTTCTTTTGCATTTTTTGCTGGCTTAAAAAATGCTAAAGATCCCACTATATTACTGTTAAGGGGGGAAGCTATCAGATGTGCTTAAGTCAAAAGTACAAAGTAGATTTTTGAGTACTGGGAAATTATTGAGTTCATATTAGTATCAGAACTCTTTAAATCAAAGCCATCCTAAGAGGAAAATATATCATTAGAGTATGGCCCTTGTTCTTTCTTGGTCACCAATGAAAACCTGTTGTTACTTTCAGAAGAAAGAAAACCTGACTTGTTTATAAGCCTGTTATAGAAGTTTCTCAAACAAGAGTATTTCTCTTATAATCTGTATTGTTTACACTTTAGAAAAACATAAAGGAGCTAATTCATTCTCAGAAAGTATTTCGTTAAAGGAATATTTATTTCAAAACAAAACAGTTATTGAAAACGCACGCATGGGCCATTCCAAGGTAATTTGTCACAGAAAACTGGATTATAAACCCAGGAGCAGAGAAACAGAAGAAACCACAAGAAACAGAAAGATAAAGGGAATGCATGCTTATTCAGAGTACAGAGGCAGGCCTGAATCTGATGAAGATGTAAAAACTGAAGAGACCTAGAACCCACACATTAGCGAGCCCTCGATGTATATGCTTAAGAAAGAAGTAGTCCTGTCATCCCGATTCTCCACAGCCAAAAGGGGAGTGGAGGAACCAGTAGTTCCCGCCCTCTTAACCAGGTTGTTGATCTAGAGCAGGAATCCTGGAGAACTTGTTTTGGGCAAGTAACACTGTGCAAAAAGTTCACAACTATGAGGTAGATATTGTGTCCTCACCGCACTCCCACTCCCAACCCACACACACATACACACTCCAATCCAATCGATAAATGTGTTAACAAATTTTAAAATGCAACAACGACAAAGAAGCCTGCAACTTGCAAGCGCGCACTCACCCTGGGCCACGGAGCCCAGGCGACCGTCACCCGCTTCGGCCCCAAGCAGGGGCCCGGGAGCTAGGGCTTCGCCAGTGCTTGACATTGGGTGCTCCAGCGACAGCTGCCTAGCTGACCGCCCGCCTGGGCGGACGCTGAAGGGCTGTTAGGTGCTAGGTTCAGGGAACAGACTCCTTCTGGTGGGGGAAAAAAGGGGGGTTTTCACTCATCACCCCAGCAGGACATTCCCTCCCCCTCCGCTTCCCTTCTGCAAACCCCACCCCGGGGGAAGTTTTGATTTGAAACCCGGGAGGAAAATGGTTTACCGAGCGAGCTGACAGCAGCGGATTCTCAGGAAGTCGCTGGGGGTGGGGGTGGGGGCACACTGTAGAGGAAAGGGTATTGGATTTAGGAGAAGCTCCAGGGAAGGGACCAAAGCCTTCCTCCTCCAGGACCGCGAGACCACCACCTACCCTAGTCTCCCCCCACCCCTAACTCACTCAAAGCCCCATTCTCCTCCTCTTCCGCCTGGAAAAGTTAGGGAGGCTCCGCAAAGGTTTCATCTCGCCTTGGGGCCTGGTGGTGAAACCCGCCCCTGCTAGCTCCTCCACGCCCCTCCCCACCTCCCTCAGGCTCCGCGCAGAAGGCGGTCACAGGGGAAGTGGCTGCTCCTCTGACTCCCTGGGCTCCGCCCCTACCCTAGCCTGCCCTAGCCCGCCAGTTTTCCTCCCTGGGGGACTTTTCCCCCTCTGCCTCTCTTTACGGCTTCCATCACTCCTACACTCCTGACATACTTCCTCTTCTGTTGTTCCTTTTCATTATATCCAGATGGGGAGGGCTGGAAGTCTTGGCCAACAGCCCAGAACTGGCAGGCTTTGGGCTCCCTTGTGCCCCACTCTGTCTGGGTCAGGAGGCCAAAGCCAAAGGAAAGAAAGGGTCCCCGCCCTAAGCTGAGAAAAGGAGTAAATTAGCTGGTCCCTGACTGCCCAAGAGTCGTTACACCCAACCTCTCATTCCCACCCCCATTCATCCTATCTTTTGTCTCTCAACTGCTTTTCTCAGTCCAGCCCCAGAACAAATGAAATTTGAGAAATGCAATGAGGAGAGTAGAAACCTTTAGGGTAGATAATGCCAAAGGCAAAAATACCAAACTCTTCTAGTGGAATAAAGTATGGTTTTATAACCTTGACCCCAACTGAGAGTTTAATCTCATGATCTCTAATTCTGAAATTCCCTTTATTCTACTTTTCAGTTCTTTGTTTATTTTGGTCAAACAGGTTCTGAATCTGGTAAAACCAGTTACAGTTGTGTGAACACACTGTAGGCATCCAGGCAGGCAAGACTCACACCCTTGAAGATTCATTGGCCCAAGGCCCCAAGACAGATCTATTGCAGGCGGAATGCTTTGGACTGACTGTTTCTATGTGGTAAGGTAAACTCCATTTATAAAGGAGACTTTAATTGTAGCTTAATCTGATGAGCCAAGAACAAAAATGCATTAATTTGCAGATATAAAGTACTTAAATACATTCAGATAGCTTTTGCCCTTTATTTAATTGAGTAAAATGCAGATCATTTGTAGAAAGCTAAAACACATATTTTGAATATCTAGGACAAGAGAATAGTTGCACTTATGTTATCAAAATTGAAGAAAATGTACATTCATTGGATACCTCTTCTTTCTAGATGTGCCATTAATATACCAGGGATACTATTTCTTTAAAAAAATTGCAGTTGATTCCAATTGATTGAGACAATCCACTTATTTTTTAACTTTATTTTTATTGTTGACACCATTACAGATGTCCCCATTTTCTCCTCCTTGCCCACCCCCACCCAGCCCTGCCCCACCCAGCCCTGCCCCGCCCTCCCTCAGGCCATCAGACTTGTCTGTGTTGATGGGTTACACAAATACAGTCTTTGGCTAATCCCTTCAACTTCTTTCATTCAGTCCCACTCTCATTTTTTAACTTTTTAAAGAGTCAGTGCAACCAAACTAACTTTCAATTAAACCTGAAACCTGAAAAGCACTGCCTTTGAAGTTTCTGAGATAGTTACTCGGACTACACTCCTAACAATGACACTTTGCATAATGACCAATAACTAACAAACACTTTTTCTTTATTTTTTATTGTATTTTTTCATTATAATTTACTGTATTTTTTGGACTACAAGACACACTTTTTTACCACATTTTTTGCTTCAAAATTTTTTTTCCAATTTTTCTCATCTAAAACCTAGATGCATCTTATGGTCTGAAAAACAGACATGCATAGGTTTTAGAGGAGGAAAATAGGAAAATTTTTTGAAGCAAAAAATGTGATAAAAAAGTGCATCTTATAGTCCAAAACACACGGTATTCCCCTTATGCCCACCAGCAATCATCATACTGTGTCCATGTCCATGAATCCTTTTTCCATTTTCCTCAACCCCTCTACTCTTTAACCTCCTTCTCCTTAGCTGTCTTTATCTATGACTCTGTCTCTATTTTGCTTGTTAGTTCAGTTTGTTCATTAGATTTCACATTTGAATTAAATCATATTGTATTAGTCTTTTTCTGAGTGGCTTATGTCACTTAGCATAACGTTCTCCAAGTCCATTAATACTGTCACAAAGGGTGAAATTTTCTTTGTTTTTATGGCCAAGTAGTATTACATCCTGTAAATGTCTGATAGTTGTTTTACACACTCATTTACTGACAGACACTGGGCTGCTTCCTTATCTTGGTGATTGTAAATAATTTTGCAATGAACACAGGAGTTGTTTCAGTTCTTTTGAATTAGTGTTTTTTTTTTAATTTTTAATTTAGATATTTCAAAAGTGGTGTGTATAAAAGTCCCTTAAGTCTTCTAAAAACTTATCTAGGGGCCTAGACTATTTAGAATCTGCAGAATAGAAGCAGAACAATTATGTTCTACTTCTGACTCTGTCAGAAGCATCACTGTCTACTGCAGCATAGTCTGTAACCAAAGGAGTGGGATAGAATGTAGCTGCTCTAGAAGATTCTGTTTTATTCCTTTTTTTATATATGTCCTTGTCTTTTTATTTTTTTTCTTGCCATCTCACTAAGATGTAATTCCACTAACCAATTGTGGAAAAATTAGTTTTTTCATCTACTTTTTTAATTTCTTCTGGGTGGGCTAATAATGAAATTAACATGAGACAGACTGATAATATGAACAACTCTATTACATATGATGTATGGGAGTTCCATACAAATATGAGACCCAAGGGCATTGGGCAATTGAGGTCTAAATGACATTTTGGAGCTAAGGAGAAATTTGTGACTTCAAAGGGAAAGAAGGCAATTCACATGGAAATGGTAAAGCAAATGTTTGGAAAATAAATGTTTGACGAGCCATTTTAACTGTGGGACACAGAGAGGACTTCAAACAAATGGACCTTGGTAGGTCCCTCCTTACCACACATATTAAATTAGGTAGCTATGATGATAGTGCCATTCCTGGAGCAGGTCCTCTAAAGGGCTTAAATTCTTTTAGGCAGTTAGGGGGAAGATCAAAGTTCTGAACCTTTCATTCCTTAAAAAACAATCATCTTAAAACAATCAGTATCCCAAGCGAGTCATAGTCAGTGATAAATATTTTAGAGTGGCAAATTCTGCTTCTACCAATTTTGATGTCCATGAATATCAATAAGGTCCGGCACTTTATTCAGTAATCAGTAATAAATATGTGTTCATTTAAATTCACACATAATAACCCTGGCCAGGTAGCTCAGTTGGTTGGAGTGTCATCCCCATATGCCAAAGTTGTGAGTTTGATACCCAGTCAGGACACATACAAGAATCAACCAATGAATTCATAAATAAGTGAAACAACATATTAATACCTCTCTCACTTTCTTCCCTCCCTCCACCTTCCTCTCTTTCTAAAATCAATAACAATAAATACATAAATACTCAAATACATAAATTCACATAGTACTTAATTTGGCATACATGGTAGGCAATTAAATACTCTTTCAATTAACTTGACATACCTTACTTAACTTGAAAAAACAAAATTCAAACAAAAATATTAAGAACAAATGAGAGGTAAAATCACCAAGATGGTCAAATGCTCTATTTTGCTCAGCTGTGTGAATTTGAGCAAGTTAACCTCTCTATGCCTTGGTTGCCTCAGTAAGTGAAAATGATAAAAGCAATTCTTCATAGGCTCCCATGAGAACTAAATAAGATCATTCCTTTATGTCATCTGGAAGAATGTCAGATTTGAGAAAGGTGCTAAAAAATATTGACCATTATTATTATATGGCAGAAACATTTTTTTAAATCCTCACCTGAAGATATGTTTTATTAGTTTTACATAGAGAGGATAGGAGGGAGAGGGCAAGAGAAAGAGAAAGAGAGAGAGAGAGAGAGACAGCCACCCATTGCCTCCTGTACGTATCCCAAATGGGGACTGAACCCACAATCTAAGTATGTGCCCTGACCAGGAATCAACATGTGACCTTTTTTGGTGTACAGGATGATTCTCCAACCAATTGAGCCACCTGGCCAGGGCATGGCAAAAGCATTTTATGGGTAATGTTGAATATGGCATAATAACTATATCACAAGGACGACATCAAAATATCAGGTGACCACACCATGCAATTTGCAGAAATAATCTCAATGAATTCTTATATCATCCCTATCAGTGACTTGACAGGATTATACCTCTCATATTTAGAGCTCAAGAGTGTCTGACTGCAAGCTATTCTGTTTCATTGGGTAAACTCAGGCTTCCTCTAAATCCATAACCCTGACATCTGATATATACTAGGAATTAAGTACAGGTAACTATGCCCAAACTGCCCATTTATCCCATCCCTTGCTGTATTTGTTTAGTCTTTCTGACTAATCACTTACTTTGGCTCCTGATGAGTATATCAGTGCCCTCATCCCCTCATTCTTTTATTCAGCAAATATGTATGAAAGTTGAGGGCCCTGTCATGAGTGTTAGGAATATAGAGCAGTGAAGATCATAATGTGCCCATTGCCCTCATGGAGCTCAGAGTCTAGAAGGAAATATGAATACACCACTTACAACAGTCACTGAATGGAGTAGCAAGGGAAGTTGTGGGATGCTACTATGATACCTAGCAGAGATAACTAGCAGGAATGAGGGAAATAGCTCTGGAAAAAGTAATGTCTCCACTGAGACCATAAGAAGAAAGTTAAAGAGGAAAAAAGAGTGTTTCAGGTAGAATAGCACCTTGGGTAGAGGTGCAGAGTCTTGAAGGTAGCCTAGCATCTTTGAAGGACTGAAAGAAGTTAAATGTATACTTTGGTTCAAAGGATAACCAAATGCAAGAGGAAAAGAAATGGGGGCTGAAATTGAAGAGAGGAGCAGAGCAGAATATTATCTTCTTTGAACAAGGAAGATATAGTATCCAAATTTCTATTTATAAAAGCCATTCTGGTATAATGTGTGAAATAATTTGGGAGCATGATATTGGAGCTAAGGAATTCAATTAGGAGATAAGGGATAATGTTGGCAGAAAGAATAGAGCCAAAAGACAGAGGTAAAGAATGAGGGAGCTAAAGGATCAAGGACAACTTCCAGGTTTCTGCATCTTGGTGGATGGTGGCTATACCCTCTACAGAGAAGTAAGCATTCAAGAGAAGTAGGTTTGTGGAAAAGCTGCTGAGTTAATCATGCAGGTAGTGTAATGTCTGACTGACTAGAAGGTTATCAGTGCCCAAGGTGATCGTGTAGTTGTAAGAAGAAGGCCTAAGGCACAGCCATTCCCTGAATTTCAATCCAAATGTGTCTCACTGGCCCTTCTTCCTTTCTCCAAACTCTTCCCAATGCTATAATACCATTATCAGCCTGGCTTTGAGAATCACTGTTATTTAGTTACTAATAATGCATGTGTCCCACACACCATTCCAGATGCCCCTGAGTATCACATGATGGTTTTATTAAGCCAGATTTTGCCAAAGCTCTTACTATAGCAATCTGGATGGGCAAAAACCTTGCATGGGAACCAGCCTTCACTGGATGCTCTGTTCCAGGCTCAAAGCCTTCTGCCATTGATATCCCAAAGTGCTTTACAACCATTCCTTCTGCATGATGTACACACTACTGATGCTATAATAATATGTGAACTCATTGTGAAAGAGGTCTGACATGAGCTAAGTAAATAAAGTTAATTAATTAAATGTGTTTAGAAAACATCCTTATGGACTATTTAATCTTCATTGTTCATTCATTTAACACTCATCAAACATTTATTGTGTATCTTTATGTACTAGGCCATATGTTATGTTCTGGAGATTAAAAAAATGATTCAATATCTTAAAATTAATTTTCACTTGGGCAGACGCTTATCTATCTAACTAAAGTCAAAGTTACTGTAATTACATAGTTATGTAAACAAGAGATCTGAAAGTGAAGTGTGTAATTGTGCATGCATCCCAAGGGATGCACAAGACAGTTATCTAGAATTATTTGTTATTTATCTATATTTGTTTTGTTATTTGTAACTTCTATATTTAAGCATGTTTTATAATATATATAACATTAATTCAGAAGTACTGTGTATAATATATAAATAAACATTTATTAGGGGTTCACGCTCAAAAATATTTTATTGTTTGCTTTGTAAAGAAAATGGTGTAATTACTTTAAATCACTTTAGGTACTTTTATTCAATTATTCCCAGATTACCAAGGTTAATTTTTCTAAATATCATATACACTTGACCTCATTCATGTAGAAGCATAACTTTAAGAAATTTCAAACCCAAAGACACAGAAACCACAAAATAACCCTAGGCCTCTAAATACCCAAAATAACCTTAATGACCTTCACATAGTGCCAACATAATGGCCATCAACTTTCTTGAATCCCACTATTTTTTTTTGTGTAGCCATACACACTGCTAAACAAAGTTTATTTTCTATTGTTTTAGCTCACAGAAAATTTAGAGCTCATGGGCTTTGAGAAAAATGGGTTAGCTATGGGAGCTATTAGGTCAGAAAAAATGACAGCAGAAGAAATGACAGTTGGCAGGCAAGGAAGATATGGGAAAATAAACATGTCATAACAACACTTTGGTGAATTCAACTCAGTGAAACAGTATAGTGACTGTTTCTAATGAGGGCCTGAGTCATTAAGGAAAGATTCAATTACCTTAGTGCTACATTCTGTTTTTTAGAGAAACAGGTCAGTTTTTTACATTTTAGGAAAATTTTCACAAAAAAATGTTCATGTAAAAAATGTTACTTGAAAAAATAATTTTCACAGAATTACATCTTTTATAGATGCAAGGAAAATGAGCAATCGTGATTCTAGGGCAATTTGTTTTACTGTAGTTTTCTACTTTCCATGCTCTGTTTTAAGAGAAATCAGATCGACAGTTTTCTAAACTTGCATTCTTCAAATAGAGCACTTTCTTCATTTTTTCCTTAATGTAGTGGTCCTGTCCATAAAATTTAAACTAAGAAAACTGGTTCTTCTACTTTTTAAACATTTGAAAACTATCAATCTTGCCCAATTGCATCATATACATAGGAATAAATATAAAGGCACAAAGTTTATTCATTAGGTTCAACAAACATATATTGAGTGTTTATGCCAAACCATATGTTAAAGACTAAAGTTTTAAAAATAGAAGAAATGCTGAGAGGTCATAGTTTATGTAAGGTTAGGGGTAAGGGATGGAGCAAAGTGGGAGAGGAGCAGTCACATAAATAATTACCATACTATAGAAGCAAAAAGGAAGCAGCACCTAACTGCTCAGGCGTGGGTGGGGAAAGTCAGGCGAAGTTTCAGAAAGACGACACCAAGCTGAGTGTTGCAGATGAGTAAAAGTTTACTTGTCAAAGAGCTTAGGGAATTCCAGAGTGAAGAGAAGATACCTGCAAAGGCACAGAGTATGAAAGCCCCAGAGAAGTTAGATGATTTGCAAAGGTCCTTTTGTGAGTTCATTACTGAGCCAGCACTGAAAGCCTACATTTCTTTATATCCAGTTTTCTTATTCCAGTTATCTGGACAAGTCATGTAAATGAATCCTTTAATTCTAAGGGTGGCAAAGCTAAGACATACCTGATCTTATACTTAGGAGTTTCAAAGATTTTCTGTTGTAAATGTGTAACCAAAGAACCAGACACAAAATCTCCAGTTGCTGAATTAGCTTTCTTTGTCCTTCCCTTCCAAACTCTTAGTTGGCTGACTTCTATGGCCTGGGGCACTGGCCTTCAGGGTATTTCCTTGCTGTCACTGTACTTCCCTGCTAGTGTTTTGAATGAAGGGAGGGAGATGCTAAAGCATACAGTGGCACATGTCAGAAAAGAACATTATAAGTAAAGACAGAAATGAAAATGGACATATCATATGCAATAGACAATAAGGAGGCATTTTCTTGGTACATAGAAAGTGAATGTAGATATACCAGGTATTGTGTTCAACTACAAAATGTTAGGTACTTTGCTACACATTGTAATAAAATGTATAGCAAAGCAGATGTGTCCTGGACTTCATAAGTTTAGTCTTGGGGCAGGTAGATCACATGTAAATATATATGTACAAATAGTGGTTAGTGAAGAAAAATGATGGAATATTGTAAGAGTGTATAAAAGGGACATAGAGATGAAGTCTCTGCTCTAAAAGAACATCAGAGTAGGTAAAAGGATAAAATAAAGAGTTTAAAATAAAATGTGATTCATATTAAATAGGAACTGGGTCCTGTGAAAGGGCATAAGAGACAGCACTAGACCTAATCTGGAGAGAGAATCTGAAGAATGAAATGTGTTTGAAGAAGGCCCTGGATGAGGACTTCACCACAAAAGGAGGGAAAGGAAAGAAAAAGGGAAAAGACAAAGGTACTAGAGAAGGTGAAGTTGGCACATCCTAAGAATTCCAAACCTTATCTGTTCTATTGTGTATTTCTTTCAACCTGTATGTCTGTATCAAAATATGACCTCATTTATACATTGCAGAAGCTTTTATTCATCTCATAATTCTATTAGAAGGATTTCTAGGTTTTTTATTCTAATGGTGAGAGTTTTCGTTCAATTTTCTCCAGGTGATCAAACAAAAACTCATTTCAACTATTCCCAATATGCTATTGGCTATACAGTGCTGACAAAAATCCACCTGATGATAGAAAAAAGAAAGAGAAAGAAGGAGAGAGAGAGAACATGCTAGAAGGCTCACTTGTATTTATAGCATAAACCATACCACTGATGCCACCAATAGGAGAAAAATGTTGCCACATAGCACTGCTGCAGTCACTTGGTGTCATCTATCTCTTTTTATACTATAGTCATTACTTTTTAGACTGTGAGAGCAGAAAAATCTCTCCTGAACTTTTTATAACCAAGAAGCCCACTAATATGTAACTTTATAGTTCTGATTATAAAATTGTTTTAAATAAAAGAAAATCCCTAAATTATATAAAACAATCATTCATGACTGAGATAATAAGAAAGATAAGGTTGAAATTAAATACTAAAAAATTAAACAGAAGAAAGAAAAGAGACTTCTGACAGAGATGGAGCCGGAGGTATGTATACTGTGCCTCCTCCCACCACCAAAAGAAGAACAACAAATTTAAAAACAAATAACAACCAGAACTGCCAGAAAATTGAACTATATGGAAGTCCAACAACCAAGGACTTAAAACAAACATTCATCCAGACAGGTAGGAGGGACAGAGACAGGTAGCTGGGGAGTAAGGATGTGTGGCAAGGTGGCAGCTGGCAGACTGGGCTGTTTCACATTTGCATGCAGTTAAACCAGAAGGAAAAACTGCGGAGCAAGACAGACCGCACAACCCAGGTTTCCAGCCTGGGAAAATAAAGCCTTAAACCTCTGAGCTGAAAAATCTTTGAGGGTTGCAGCAGTGGGAGAAACTCCCAGCCTCACAGGAGAGTTCACTGGAGAGACCCACAGGGACCTAAAATGTATACAAATCCACCCACCTGGGAATCAGCACCAAAAGGGTCCCATTTGCTTGTGGGTAGCAGAGGAAGTGACTAAATGCTGGCCAAGAGCAGACCAAGCGACATTGTTTCCTCTCAGACCCCTACCCAACATAGAGCACCACAACACAGCAACATGGGTTGCACTGCCCTGATGAGTACCTAAGGCTCTGCCCTTTACTACATAACAGGTGTGATGAGACAAAAAAAAAAAAAAAGAAGGCCCAAATGAAAGAACAGATCAAAGCTCCAAAAACAGAACTAAGCCACCCTATGCAGAGTTCAGAACACTGGTAATCAGGATGCTCACAGAATTTGTTGAGTATAGTCTCAAAATAGAGGAAAACGTGACGGCTATGTAAAATGAAATAAAGAAAAATGTACAAGGAACCAACAATGATGGGAAGGAAACTGGGACTCAAATCAATGGTTTGGATGAGAAGGAAGAAATAAATATTCAACCAGAACAGAATGACAAAACAAGAATTAAAAAAAATGAGGAGAGGCTTAGGAACTTCTGGGACAACTTTAAACATTCTAACATCCAAAGCACAGGGATGTCAGGAAGAGAAAAGGAAGAACAAGAAATTGAAAACTTATTTGAAAACACAATGAAGGAGAACTTCCCCAATTTGGCAAAGGAATAGACTTTCAGGAAGTCCAGGAAGCCCAGTAATTCGCAAAGAAGTTGGACACAAGGAAGAACATACCAAGGCACATCATAATTAGATTACCCAAGATTAAAAATGAGGAGAAAATCTTTTTATTTAAGATTTTATTTATTTACTTTTAGAGAGGGAAGGGAGAGAGAGAGAGAGAGAGAGAGAGAGAGAGAGAGAGAAACATCAATGTGCGGTTTCTGGGGGCCGTGGCCTGCAACCTAGGCATGTGCCCTGACTGGGAATCAAACCTGCGATGCCTGATTCGCAGCCCACGCTCAATCCACTGAGCTGCACCAGCCAGGGCTAAGATAAGGAGAGAATCTTAAAAGCAATAAGAGAAAAAGAGACAGATACCTACAAGGTGTTCCCATAAGACTGTGAGCTGATTTCTCAAAATAAACTTTATAAGCAAGGAGGGAAACCTTACAGGCAAGAAAAGGCTGGAAAAAAGTATTCTAAGTCATGAAAGGCAGGGACCTACGTCCAAGATTATGCTATCCAGCAAAGCTACCATTTACAATGGAAGTGCAGAAAAAGTGTTTCCCAGATAAGATCAAGTTAAAGGAGTTTATCATCATCAAGCTCTTATTACATGAAATGTTAAAAGGACTTATCTAAGAAATAGAAAATCAAAAACTATGCATAGTAAAATGACAACAAACCCACAACTATCAACAACTGAACCTTAAAAACAAAAACAAAAATTAATTAAACAACTAGAACAGGAACAAAATCACAGAACTGGAGATCACATGGAGGGTTATCAGCAGGGAGGGGGAGAGGTGATAATGGAGGAAAAGGTACAGGGAATAAGTGCCATAAATGGTAGGTACAAAATAGACAGGGGGAGGTTAAGAATAGTATGGGAAAAGGAGAAGCTAAAGATCTTACATGTACAAACCATTGACATGAACTAGGATGAGGGAATGTGGGTAGGATTGTGGGTACAGGGCAGAGGGGAATAAATAGAGGAAAATGGGACATCTATAATAGCATAATTAATAAAACGTATTAAAAATAAAAATTTAAAAACAATCCCTGAGTTTCGGTTCCTTCCTGGATACTCATGGAATAGTCAGCAAATAAAACAATATTTCAGCATAAAAAAGAAAAGGAAGAAAGAAAGAGAAAGAAGTAAGGGAAAGAAAGAGAAAACAAAAGAAAGAAAAAAACATTTTAGCAAGATTAAATGAAAAAATCTACTTTTTGGTCTCTAACAAGGTTTTAACATTATTTTTTTTTTTGGTTTGTCAAAATTCCTTTAAAGGTGATATCCTCTATTTATAAGATTCTTGCTTCCAGGATTATGTATGATACAGAAGCTTGATAAATAAATATATTAATAAACATTGTTTACCTGTGTATGTACAATGTAAATAGCTTAGTAGATTCAGTAGAAGCCCAACGGTAATTTCAAAATATTGGGCAAAAGAGACATAATTTCTACTTATATTATAAATATTTTCAAACTCATTTTGTTCCCTGGCTATCTTAAGAACATAAGAGAAATCGTGTACTGAAGTTTATTTTTTAATCAATATTTTATAAACCCAACTTTAAATATTTGTTTTTGGTGTTTTGGGATGAGTTTTGTCCCTGGAAAAATCAAGGCAATAAGTAATCAATTGTCTATACAATCAAGTTGTATTTACTATATTATAAAAGCTATTATACTATGTCATATGCAGATTTATATTTCTGAAAATGATCAGTTGTCTAAGAAAATTGAATTAAAATAATGATTTAAATCATATTTCTTTAGCACTTAACTTTACAAATTGTAATGTAAATTTAATAATTTATAACTGAAATATTGCTTTGTTCCATCTCAATTAGTGTTTACATTATGCACTTATATATTATGCACAATTATGCACTTATAATTAATGTTTACATTATATACTATTAAGGTATATCTAAAGATTGTTATATTTTCCATTTATCTTGTAAATTTCTTAATATTATTAAATAAAATATCTCATGCATACTGAATGCTAGAAAATATAACTTTCCATAAAAGAGTATCTTATACTTAGTATCTCCTATGCTAGAAATATTACTAAGTATCATGGCAGGAAACATTTTATGATGACCTTTAATGATGCTCAGCTCCCATACAGTCCCTTTTTTTTTTTTTTTTTAGATTTTATTTACTTATTTTTAGAGAGAGGGGAAGGGAAGGAGAAAGAGAGCTAGAGAAACATCAATTTGTGGTTGCCTCTCAGGTGCCCCCTACTGGGGACCTGGCCCACAACCAAGGCATGTGCCCTGCCTATGAATCAAACCAGCAACCCTAGGGTTTGCAGTCCAACACTCAACCACTAAGCCACACCAGCCAGAGTTAGCCCATTTTTTTTAGTGCAGGCTGAACCTAGAAACCTGTTTGTAATGAGTAGAATAAGGCAAAACCGATAGTTTATGTCTTCCATAATAGGTTACAAAAGCCTCAGAATTGTATCTTATTAGTAGACTCTCTCTCTCTGCACTAAGACAAGGAACTGACTATATCCTTCAGCAAATAGCTCTCAAAGAACTGAATGCTGCCAAAAACCTCATGAGTGAACATGGAACTGGATCCTCCCTAAGTTGAGCCTTTCAGATGGGACCAAAGCCCGTGCAGTAAGCTTGATTTCCACCTGAGAGAGACCCAGCTAAGTTTTGCCTAAATTTTGACTCATTACCCACAGAAACCATATGATAATAAGTGGATGTTGTTTGAAGTCACTAAGTTTTGGGGTAATTTGTAATTCAAGAATAGATAACTAATACAATCATTTAGCAAGTTTTTTTTTCTTTTTAAGTATGAAGAATACAATAAAACACTATTCAGAACCATAGAGTGCTTAAGCCTTGGCAATTGCCTTAATGCTGAGCAGTTAAGCTGATGTTCCTGGAACAGAGAATGATCATTGCACCTTCATTTCTCAACCCAAACAAAAACACTTGTCCTTCAAACAAAAGGTAAATGTGTGCCTACTCTGTTAGTTCTGATATTTTTCTTTATGCTTATGGGTAAATAAGTGAATTCTTCTACCTCATTAAGGAATCAAATATCCTGATTTTTTTAAATTGAGGTATTATTGATAGGTAATAAATAGTAGAGATTGTAAATGTTTAATTTGATAAGTTTTGACAGTTTTATATATCTATGTACCATTACCCTAAACAAGCTATCAGTTATATTCACCACTCAAGAAAGTTTCTTCCTGTCTTTTCTCTGACATTATTACTCCCCACTGATTGCCTCCCCTACTAATAACTATCTAATTTCTATCTACATGGGTTAGTTTTGCCTTAATCTGGATTTCACAATCCAAAAATCTGTGGGACACAAGGAAAGCTATCCTGACAGGGATATTCATAGCATTACAGGCCTTCTCAAAAAATAAGAAAAAGCTCAAATAAACAATCCAACTACACAATCTAGGAACTAGAAAAAAAGAGCAAGACCAATGTGAGTAGAAGGAAGGAAATAACATCAGAGAAGAAATAAATGAATAGAGTAAAAAAAAAAGATACAAAAGATCAATGAATCCAAGAGTTGGATCTTTGAGAGATAAACAAGATTGACAAACCTTAACCAGATTCATCAAGAAATAACAAGAAAGGACCCAAATAAATAAAATAAAAAATGAAAAATGAACAATAACAATAGACATGAAAGAAATGCAAAGGATTGTAAGTAAGTATTATGAACAATTATATGCCAACAAACTGAACAACCTGAATAAAATGGATATATTTCTAGAAACACACAATCTTCCTAAATAAATCAGGGAGAATCACATAATCTGAATAGACAGATCACACCTAATGAAATTGAAGCAGTGATAAAAAAAACTCCCAACACACAAAATCCTTGAACCTGATGGCTTTCTAGGTGAATTTACCAAACATTCTGAGAATAACAAGAACACTTTTCCTTTTCAAAATATTCCATGAAATTCAAGAGGAGGGAAGGTTTCCAAACCCATTTAACTAAGTCAGCATTATCCTAATTCACAAACCAGATAAAGACACTAAAAAGAAAGAAAATTATAGGCCAATATCACTGATGAACATAGATGCTAAAATCCTTAGTAAAATATTAACAAACCAAATACAACAATGCATTAAAAAGATAATACGCCATAATCAAGTGGGGTTTCTTCTGAGACTGGAAAGGTTGTACAACATTCACAGATCAATAAATGTGATTCATCACATAAACAAAATGAAGGGTAAAAACCACCTGATTATATCAATAGATGCAGAAAAAGCTTTTGATAAAACACAGCATTCATTTATGATAAAACTCCAATCATAGTGAAAATAGAGGGAATATACCTAACATAATAAAGGCCATGTATGACAAACCCACTGTAAGCATCAAACTCAATGGGCAAAGACTAAAAGCGTTCTACTTAAGATCAAGAATAAGACAGGGGTGTCTGCTTTCACCTCTCTTATTCAACATAGTACTGGAAGTCTGAGCCACGATAATCCGACAAGAAGAAGGAATAAAAAGCATCCAAATTGAAAAGGAAAAAACAAAACTTTCTTTATTTATAGATGACAGGATGCTATACATAGAGAATCCCGAGGATTCCACCTAGAAACTACTAAAACTGATAAATGAATCCAGCAAAGAAGCAGTATACAAATTAATATTCAGAAATGAGTTGTATATTTTACATGACAATAATGAAATAACAGAAAGGGAAATTAAGGAACAATCCTAATCACAATTGCTTCAAAAAGAATAAAAAAATATCTAGGAATAAACCTAAGCAAGGATTTAAAATACCTGTACTCAGAAAATTATAAGACACTGAAGAAAGAAACTGAAGAAGATACATATAAGCTGAAGTACATACCATGTTCATGGATATGCAAGTTAACATCATTAAAATGTCCATACTATCTGAAGCAATCTACAGATTCAGCGCAATTCCTATCAAGTTTCCAAGGTTGCATTTCACAGAACTAGAATAAATATTTCAAAAATTTATATGGAACCACAAAGGGCCTTGCATAGCAATAACGATTCTGACAAAAACCCACAAAGTTGGAGGAACCATGCTACCTAATATCAAACTATACTACAAGGCCATAGTAATCAAAACAGCATGGTACTGCAATAAAAACAGACACATAGATGAATGGAAAAGAACAGATAGCATAGAAGTGAACCCACACCTTTATAGTCGATTAATATTTGACAGAAGAAGCAAGCAAATACAATGGGCTAAAATACTCTTCAGCAGGAAGAAAAAAGGTGCTCCTACCCTTTGCAACAGCATGGATGGATCTGAAGAGCTTTATGTAAGTGAAATAAGCCAGGTGGTGAAAGACGAATACCATATGATCTCACCTACAAGTAGAACCTAATCAACAAAACAGACAGCAAAATAGAACCAGAGATATTGAAATTAACAACAACCTGACAGTAACCAGAGGGGAGGGGAATGGAATAATCGGGGGAAGGGGAAAGGGTTTTCAGGCACATGCATAAAGGACACATGAAAAAAACCAAAGGGGGTAAGAGGATCAAGGGTGGGAAGTTGGGATGGCTAGGGTTGTGGGGAGTACTGGGGGGAGGTGGTAAATAGAGACAACTGTACTTGAACAACAATAAAAATGTGAAAAACAGATAATTTATTCAGTAAATGGTGTTGGGAAAATTGGAAAGATACATGAAGAAAAATGAAACTAGGCCACATTCTTACACTATACATGCATAAGTTCAAAATAGGTTAAACACTTAAATGTTATACCCAAAACCATGGAAATTGTACAAGAAAACATAGGCCGCAAAATCTCAGACATTGCTCATAGCAATATTTTATCACATATATCTTTCCAGGCAAGAAAAGAAATGAAATAAATAAACCCACATTTCATAGTCAATTAATATTCTACAGAGGAAGCAAGCACATACAATGTGTTAAAGATAGTTTATTCAGTAAATAGTGTTGGGGAAATTGGACAGATACGTGAAGAAAAATGAAACTAGATTATGTTCTTACATTACAAATTAATAAATTCAAAACAGTTTAAAGACTTAAATGTTATACCCAAAACCATGGAAACTGAAAAAGAAAACATAGGCAGTAACAACATCTCAGATATTGCTCAGAGCAATATTTGATCTCTTATATCTTTCCAGGCAAGAAAAGAAACGAAATAAATAAACAAATATTACTACATCAAACTAAAAAGGTTTGCACAGCAAAGGAAAACATTAATGAAATAGAAAGACAACCTACAGAATGGGAGAACATATTCACCTATACATCTGATAAGGGGTTAACATCCACAATTTATAAAGAACATATAAAACTCAACTCCACAAAAAAACAAACAACCCAATTAAAAGATCAGCAGAGGACCCGAATAGGCACTTCTTCAAAGAGGACATACAGATAACCTATAGACATATGAAAAGATGCTCAACATCACTAATCATCAAAAAACACAAATTAAAACCAAAGGAAGGAGTGGGAAGATGGTGGCATGGTAGGAGGGAGCGGATTCCCTTTCCACCTACCCACGGGAGAGAAACTGGCTGATCTTCGGAGGAACAGAGCAAGGGTCCAATAATATCACAACATTTATGAAAATAGGACATCAAAAGTTATAGGGGACATTGAAAAACCAGACGGTAAGGAAACTGCTTCAGGATAATAAGGGCCCAGGGATCAGCTCGGGAACCTGGGAGGTGACAGTCCCCAAGCCCAGTGCTCCCGGATCTGCCTCAGGGCACCCGGGAGAAAGCGAAGTCAACCACAACTGCTCCTTCTGTGCCCAAACAAGGATTGAACAGCACCAGGGGAGGCCTTGTTGCTTGAAGGCACAGAGAGGGCAGTGAGGACTGAGAGACAATCACATATGGGCTGCAAACACCCACACAGAGCCCTTGGAAGAGTGAGTGCCCCAGCCTGCGTGACCAAGGGCAGCCTGGCTCCTGCGCCCCTAACTCGGTGAGAGTGTGGTTTTGTGGAAGACCCAGACTCCACAGTCCTGAACAAGGAAAGGGCACGGGCATTTGCGGGATTCTGGAGCCTGTGGCGGTGAACTCATGGAAGCACGCTCCCCTTGGGGATTCCCAGATCTCACACTGTGAAACCGGAAAAGACGCAGGTGCTTCGCAGGAACAGAGAGCCCACAAGGATGAAATTGGTGGAAGGGGGCGACCCCTTGTGATCCCTGGAGCTTACATCGTGAATCCAGAAAAGATGTGGGCACTCTTTGGGACCCGGGAGCCTGGGAGACTGCTGCAGTGAGCTCTGGAAAGCATGCTTGGGAGCATCCAGACTCACACCCAGGGCTCTGGGCATCTCCCCAGGCATCAGACTGGCTCTGGGGAGAGCTCGAGGCTAGCCCTGGGCTCAAGAAACTCACTGAGTGCTGACTGGGAAGGCAGAAAAGCATTCTAATTGCCCCTCAGCCTACTGTAGCAAGCAAGACCAGAAAAACTGGTTTGGCCAGTTAGAAACCAAGGAGAGGTTTTTTGTTGTTTGTTGTTGTTGTTGTTGTTGTTTTTGGTGGTGTTGTTTGTTTGATTTTATCTTGTTTTTTAAGTAACTTTCTATTTTTTTAATTCTTATTATTTTTATATCTCTCAATTCCTTATGTTTCTCTTCCTTTCATCCTAGTGTTATTCCTTCCATTCCAAATTTATTTTTCCTGTGTTCCATCTTTTGCTTTTTTCCTTTTTTTTGAACCTGCAAGTTACTGCAAATTTGTATTATCTTTTTCTCATTTTTCTGACATTTTTTATTTTAATAATATTTTGGTATTCTTTTGGTATTCTGTATAGTTTTTATACAGAAAGAAAAACTTTCTGTATAATCTTCTTTGCTTGGCTGCTTACACTGCATCATTTGATAGGTTTCCCCTGTTACCTCATTCATAGTGTGTCGCTAAGTAACTGTCCTTCATTTGTGTTCCATTAGTACACCACTAAAGGTTCTATACTCCTTATTCTTGTTATCTAGATCTCAAAGGTTTTGCCACATGATTGTTGCATTAATATTACTGTAACTAAGACCTAGCTAATACAATTGTAAATATTACAAAACACCACTACCAGATCTCAGCCCACTTTGCGATTTCCTGAATTCTATTATTGTAGTGGTTATCTCTATTCTTTTACACACTATTCCTATTTACTATTCTCTACTCCCACCCTACCTCAGAATATGACCTCCTAAAGACTCACTGCTTTCTAGATACAACTAACAATCCTTTCCTCCCCAATAAGAGTCTTATCTTCTTTCTATCCTTTCTAAAATGTGACTAGTGGGGTGAAAGATCATGGTTAACACTATACGCAGCCAAAGGATCTCCTATGTCTTCTCTACTGAATGCTATTGTAAATATCATAGAATACTGTCTTGCTGTCTTAAAGAAATTTGACTTACTCCTCAAAATGATCACAAAAAAGAAAAGGGGGAAGCTGTGAACACCAGGACACCTGAAGGAGACTGAACCACTGAAACTCACAGGTATTCTACCACAGAAGTTCACACCATAAACACAGGGAACCAGAAAAGATCAATTTAAGAAAGAGAGGCTAACAAGAAGAGTCTCACAAACAATGAGAAGACAAAGAAACAATCCCCAAATGAAGGGAAAGGAGGAAGCCTCAGAAACAATGCTAAATGAAATAGAGACAACTCAACTAACAGACACTGAGTTCAAAGCCATGACTATCAGGAAGCTCAATGAGTTCACAATGAGCTACCAGAACTGAGTGAAAACTACATCCACATGAAAGACGAAACAGAAACTATCAACAAAAACCAAGAGGAAATGAAGAATACAATTTCTGAACTGAAGAACACAGTAGAAGAAATTAAAAGCAAGATAGCTGAAGCAGAAGATGAGATCAGTGAATTGGAGGACAAAGTAGAAAAAAACACCCAGAGAGAGGAAGAAAAGGAAAAGAGGGTCAGAAAGAATGAAGAGGGATTAAGAGAAATGCAAGACAATATGAAATGTAATAAAATCCATAAAATAGGGATACCAGAAGGAGAAGAAGAACAGCAAGGGATAGAAAACATATTTCAAAAAGTAATGATGGAAAACATTTCTAATTTGATGAGAGAAAAGTCACACAAATCCAGAAAACACAAAAAGTTCCAATCAAGAGGAACCAAAAGAGGCCCTCCTCAAGACACATTATAATTAAAATGGCAAAATTTCAAGACAAAGAGAATCTTAAAGGCAGCAAGGGAGAAACAGGAAGTAACATACAAGGGAGCCCCAATAAGGTTAGCACCTGACTTCTCAATACAAACACTCCAAGACAGAAGAGAATGGCAAGAAATATTCCAAGTAATGACAACCAGAGTTCTACAACCAAGGTACTTTACCCATCAAGGCTCTCAGGCAAGATAGAAGGCCAAATAAGAAGCTTCCCAGACAAAAGATGTCTAAAAGAATACACCACCAAACAAGCTCTGGAAGAGATGCTAAGGGGCCAGCTTTAAGAAAAGGGAGGAAAAGAGAGAGAGAGAGAGAGGAACACACATACATAAATGGCAATGAATAAGTACTTATCAATAATAACCTTAAACATAAATGGATTAAATGCTCCAATCAAAAGCCATAGAATAGCTGAATGGATAAGAAAACATGACCCACACATATGCTGCCTACAAGAGACCCACCTTAGGATAAAAGACCTGCACAGGCTGAAAATGAAGGGCTGGAAACAAGTTTTCCAAGAAAATGGACAGGAAAAAAAAAAAAAGCCGGGGTAGCAATACTCATATCAGACAAAATAGACTTCCAAAAAAGGGCCATAAAGAGAGACTCAGAAGGTCAATTCATAATACTCAAGGGAAGAATCCACCAAGAAGACTTAAACATTGTAAATATATATGCACCCAACATAGGAGCACCCAAATACATAAAGAAAATCTTATAGGAGTTCAAGAAAGATATTGACAGCAACACAACTATAGTGGGGGGTTTAACACCCTGCTGTCAAAAATTGACAGATCTTCCAAATAAAATATCAACAAAGATATTGAGGCATTGAACAATACCATAGAAGAAATGGATTTAACAAATATATACAGACCTTCCATCCAAAAGAAGCTAAATACACATTCTTTTCAAATGTACACGGAACATTTTCAAAGACAGACCACATGATAGGACACAAAAGAAGCCTCAACAATTTCAAGAAAATTGAAATCATACCACGCATTTTCTTGGATCACAAGGGACGGAAACTAGAAACTAACCACAAGGAAATAAACCCAAAATATTCAAAATCATGGAGATTAAATAGCATGCTATTAAACAATGAATGGGTCAAGAATGAAATTAGGGAAGAAATCAAAGAGTTTCTGGAAACAAGTGAAAATGAACTCACAACAGTCCAAAACTTATGGGACATAGCTAAGGCAGTGCAGACGGAAGTTTGTAGAGATACAGGCCTACCTAAAAAACAGAGACATTTCAAACAAACAACCTAATCCTATGTCTACAAGAACTCGAGGAACAACAACAAAGACAACCCAAAGCAAGCAGAAGGCAGGAAATAACCAAGATCAGAGCAGAATTAAATGACATACACAATAAAAGCACAGTTCTAAGGAGCAATGAATCCAGGAGGTGGTTCTTTGAAAACATAAAGAAAATTGATAATCTTTTAAACAGGCTCATCAAGAAAAAAAGAGAGAAGACACAAATAAACACAATCAGAAATGTAGAAGGAGAAATTACAACTGATACCACAGAAATACAAAGGATTGTAAGAAATTACTACTAAGAACAGTGTGCCAAGAAATTTGAAAACCTAGGTGAAACGGACACCTTTCTAGAAAAAGATAATCTTCCAAAATTCAATGAAAAAGAAGCAGAAATCCTGTACAATAACAGCAAAAGAAATTGAAGCAGTAATCAAAAAACTCCCGACACACAAAATCGCTGGACCAGACGGTTTCATAGGAGAATTCTACAGAGTATTTAAGGAAGAGCTGACCCCTATTCTTCACAGACTATTCCAAAAATTCTGAAAAGATGGAAGACTCCCAAACTCTTCGTATGAGGCCATCATCCTAATCCCAAAACCAGATAAAGACACAACAAGGAAAGAAAACTTCAGGCCAATATTGCTGATGAACATAGATGCTAAAATGCTCAACAAAATAATGGCAAAATGCATCCAACAATAAATTACAAAGATCATACACAATGATTAAGTGGGATTCATTCCAGGGATGCAAGGATGGTACAATATTCACAAATCGGTAAATGTAATACATCATATAAACAAAAGCAAAGACAAAAACCACATGATCATATCAATAGATGCAGATAAAGCATCTGATAAGGTACAGCACCCATTTATGATGAAAACACTCAGCAAAGAGGGAATAGAGGAAGCATTCCTCAACCTAATAAAGGCCATATATGAGAGACCTACAGCCAACATCATACTCAATGAGTAAAAGTTAAAATCTTTTCCACTACGATCAGGAACAACACAAGACTGTCCACTTTCACTAATTTATTCAATATAGTATTGGATGTTTTAGCTACAGCGATAAGACAAGAAAAGGAAATAAAAGGCATTCAAATCAGAAAGGAGGAAACAAAACTGTCACTGTTTGCACATGACATGATAGTGTACATAGAAAATCCTATAGACTCAGCCAAAAAACTGTTTGCCCTAATAAATGAATTTGGCAAGACAGCCAGATATAAAGTCAATATCCAGAAATCAAAGACATTTCCATGCACCATCAACGAAACAGCAGAAGAATAAATCAAGAAAAAAATCCTATTTGAAAAAGCAAAAAGAGAAATAAAATACCTGGGAATAAACCTAACCAAACAGGTAAAAGACCTGTATTCAGAAAACTACATAACACTGAGGAAAGTAATCAAGGAAGACACAAACAAATGGAAACATATACCCTATTCATGAATTGAAAGAATTAAAATCATCAAAATGTTCATACTTCCCCAAACTATTTACACATTCAATGCAATACCTATTAAAGTACCAATGGCATATTTCACAGATGTGGAACAAACACTTCAAAAATTTATATGGAACCATAAAGGACCCTGAATAGCTGCTGCAATTTTGAGAAAGAAGAGTAAAGTAGGAGAGATCACAATATCTGACACTAAACTTTACTTCAAGGCCACTGTAATCAAAATGGCCTGATATTGGCATAAAAACAGGCACATGGACCAATGGAACAGAACAGAGAGCCCAGAGATAAATCCAAGTCTCTATGGTTAATTAATATTTGACAAAGGGGGCAGCAACATAAAATGGAGTAAAAATAGCCTCTTCAACAAATGGTGTTGGGAGAACTGGACAACTATGTGCAGCAAAAATGAAACATGAGCACCAACTTACACCTTACACAAAAATAAATTCAAGGTGGATAAAAGACTTAAATATATACTGTGACACCATTAAAGTCCTAGAGGAGAACATAGGTAGGTAAATCTCAGGTATTTCAAGCAGAAACATTTTTACTGGCATGTCCCCTATTGCAAGGGACATAAAGAAAAGAATAAACAAGGGACATAAAGGAAAGAACAAACCTCATCAAAATAAAAAGCTTCTGCATGGCAAAGAAAACAGTGTTAAAATAAAAAGAGAACCAACTGTATGGGAAAACATATTTGCCAATGATACCTCAGACAAGGGTTTAATATCCAAAATATTTAAAGAACTTATAGGACTCCATTCTAAGAAGACAAGCAACCCAATTAAAAAATGGGCAAAGGACATGAACAATTCTCCAAGGAGGACATATAGAGGATCCAAAGACACATGAAAAAATGTTAAATATCGCTAGGTATCAGAGAGATGCAAATTAAAACTGCAAAGAGATACAACTTCACACCAGTGAGAATGGCCATCATAACCAAATCCACAAACAAGTGTTGGAGAGGTTGTGGAGAAAAGGGGACCCTAGTGCACTGTTGGTGGGACTGCGGACTGGTACAACCACTATGGAAAGCAGTATGGAACTTCCTCAGAAAACTAAAAGTAGATTTGCCTTTTGACCCAGCAATTCCACTGCTGGGACTCTATCTTATGAACCTTGAAACACCAACCCAAAAGAACCTTTGCACCTCAATGTTCATAGCAGCACAATTTACAATAGCTAAGTGCTGGAAGCAACCTAGGTGTTCATCAGTAAGTGAATGGATCAAAAAACTATGGTACACTTACACAATGGAATTCTATGCACCAGAAAGAAAGAAGGAGCTCCTACACTTTGCAACAGCATGGATGGAGCTCGAAAGCATTTTGCTAAGTGAAACAAGCCAGGCAGTGACAGACAAATACCATATGATCTCACCTTTAACAGAAACCTAAACAAGAAAACAAAGAAACAAGCAAAATATAGTCAAAGACACTGAAATAAAGGACAGACTGACAGTGACCAGAGGGGAGAGAAGAGGGAATTTCAGGGGAGAATGGGAAGGGTTTACAGGAACAAATATGAATGACACATGGACAAAAAGTAGAGGGGGTCAAATGGCAGGAAGGTGGAGAAGGATGGGTGGGTCGGCTGGAATTGAAGTAAAAGGCAGAAAACTGTACTTGAACAACGATTAAAATAAAAAAAAATATAATAATAAAGAAACCCAGAGGAACCTAATCAACAAAACAAACTGTAGGAGACTATTCTGCATGGCATGGGCCCAGCTCCCACTCGGAGATGCACAGGATCCACACCCAAAGATAGGTTCTCCCATGGGGAATCAGGCCTGCATTGTGCCTGGGCTGCTTTGAGTCTTGCTCTTGCTAAAAAACTCCACCCTGAATTGAGGACATACTGCAAAGTAACTTCCTAAAATTCATGCTAAACCTTCAAAGGAAGAATGTAACCTGTTCAACCACTTTTGCCTTTTCATTTTCGAATACCCCTCTTCTGTGATGGGATTTGTGACATTGGCTCCTATGTTTTCTGTGAAAGGTAACCACCTAAAGTGAATCTGTGCATAGTAAATGAGGACCATCATGTAACGTGCAGAAAGAGAGAAATAAAGGCCTGTCATGGCGGAGGCTGTGGTTTTTGTTCCCCTTGAGAGAAAAGCAATGCTGTCCCTTTTCCTCCACCAGACTCGGTAGTCTGTGTGAATGTCTCATTTCATCCATAATGACTCAGACACTGAGGGCTGGTGTCTGCATCAACAGACAAAGTAACAAAATATAATAAAAGACACTGAAACTGAGAACAGGCTGACAGCGACCAGAGGGGAGACGGGAGGGGCCTTCAGGGGAAAAGGGGAAGGGTTTGCAGGAACAAGTATAAAGGACACATTGACAAAAATAAGGTAGGGTGGAAATGGGAGGGATGGGGGTAAGAAGCAGAAGACTGTACTTGAACAACAATTAAAATAAAATTGAATTAAAAAAATGAAAGAACTTTGAGAAAGAAAAATAAAAGTATGTTAAAAGTAAAAATGTAACATTAAATAAGGTGGACAGAGATGGTATCTGCTAATTAAATAAATGTAAATAAAGTAAACTCTCCTTGTTAAATAAAGCACTCTGATTGGATTTAAACAAAACAAAATAAATATTACATAATTAAAAAATAAAATCACAATGCGATACCATCTCACAGCTGTCAGAATGGCTATCATCAATAAATCAACAAACAACAAGAGCTGTCAAGGATGTCGAGAAAGGGGAACACTTTGGTAGTGTTGGTGGGAATGTAGAATGGTGCAGCCACTGTGGAAAGCAATATGGAGATATCTCAAGTAATTAAAATGGATCTGCCTTTTGATCCATCAATCTCATTTCTTGGAATATATCTGAAGAAACCCAAAACACTAATTGGAAAGTACATAAATTCCACTATGTTCATTGCAACGTTATTTACAATTGCCAAGGTATGGAAGTGGCCCAAATGTCCATCAGTAAATGAATTGATAAAACAACTATGGGACATTTACACATAGGAATACTACTTGTCAGTAAAAATGAAGAAAATTTTTACCCTTTGTGACATTATAGATGCACCTGGAGAACAATATTCTAAGTGACATAAGCCGGTCAGAAAAAGACATATACCATAAGATTTCACTTGTATGTGGGACTTAATGAGTGAACTGAACTAATGAGCAACATCGAGACAGACTCATTGATAGAGAGCAGGCTGACTGCTAAGGTGCATGGGGGGGTAGCAGATGGAGAGATGAAGAAAAAAAGAAAACGGTCTCATGGACATGGACGATAGTGTGATGATTGTAGGTTGGAGTGGTGTATAAGAGGACTAAAATAGTAATGGGAAAAATACAATAAAATTTTGTTAAACTGAAAGAATCAAATAAAAAAATAAAATAAAATAATTTTATTGTTTAAAGTGACAAATACAGATACCAATAGCATATTTTATAGAACTAGAACAAACATTCCAAAAATTTTTATGGAACCAAAACAGATTCCATGTAGCCTCAGCAATCTTGAGAAGGAAGAAAAAAGTTGGAGGGATCACAATACCTGATATCAAAGAGTGTTACAAGGCCATTGTTATGAAAACAGTCTGGTACTGGCATAAAAACATACACATTTATCAGTGGAACAGAATAGAGAATCCAGAAATAAGCCCATGTCTTTATGATCAATTACTGTATGACAAAGGAGGCAAGAGCATAGAATGGAATAAAGGCAGTCTCTTCAATAAATGATGTTGGGAAAACTGGGCTGGTACATAAGAAAAAAATTAAACTAGACCACCACCTTACATCATACACCAGAATAAACTCAAAATTGTTAAAAGATTTAAATATCAGTTGTGATACCATAAAAATCCTTGAGGAAAACAGGCAGTAAAATTTCAGACATCCTGCATTCAATTTTTTGCAAAATATATCTCCCAGTGCAAGGGAAATAAAGGAAAAAAAATTAAAAAAAAAGACTGCTAAACATTAAAAAGATGCTGCACAGCTGAAGAGACCATTATCAAAATGAAAAGAGAACTGACTGCATGGGAGAATATATTTGCCAATGATACATTTGACAATATTTTAATATCCAAAATATATGAAGAGCTATATGACTCAACACCAGGGAGACAAATATTCCAATTAAAAAATGGGTAAAGGATTTGCATATACATTCTCCAAGGAGGACATACGGATGGCCCATAGACATATAAAAAAATGCTCAATATCACTAGCCATCAGAGAGATGCAAGTTAAAACCACAATGAAACAATCACTGCACACTTGTCAAAATGGCTATAATTAATAAATATAAACAAGTGCCGGCAAGGATGTGGAGAAAAGGGAACCCTAGTACACTATTGGGGGGAATGCAGATTGGTATAGCCACTTTGGAAATACCTCAAAAACCTAAAAAAATGGAACTGCCTTTTGACCCTGTGATTCCACTGCTGGGACTATATCTGAAGAATCCCAAAACACCAATCCAAAGGTATTTATGTGCCCCCATGTTCATAGCAGTGGTGTTTACAATAGCTAAGTTTTGGAAACAGCCTAAGTACCCATCAGTAGCTGAGTGGATAAAAAAACTGTACACCTACAAAATGGTATATTATACAGCAGAAAGGAAAAAAGAATTCCTACCTGGATGCAACAGCATAAATGGAACTTGATACTATTATGCTAAGTTAAATAAACTAGTTAGTGTAAGACAGATACTGTATGATCTCACTTATAAGAGGAATCTAATTAACAAAATAAACTAATATGGAAAATAGAACTAGAAGCATAGAATTATGGTTCAGGCTGAACAGGGACTGTCCAAAAGAAAGTGAAGGGATTAGTCAAACATATAGGAAGGACCCATACACATGAACATAGTGTGGGGATTGACTGTGGAAATGGGATGCAGGCTGGGTGGAGGGGTCAAAGGAGAAAATTGGGACAACCAAAATAGCATAAGCAATAAAATGTTTTTTAAAATTTATGTGAATCTCAATTTTTAAATATGTGTTTTTACATGCTTTGAAAATATATTTATTTTTTGTATGCTGAAAAATGTTGCTATCAAAATCTTAGTGAAATGATTAATAAATAGTCATCTGACAGATTGCTTGGTGAAAACAATTTCTTACTTGACAGAGATCTCAGCCAGGAAAAAAAAAATTGAGGAAACATCACATAAAGGCAATTTTTCTAACTTATACATATTAGCTAGGTTGGCTTACACAGACATTCAAATGAATAAAAGTTAGAATTAAGTTTAAAAATTGTGAGAACTAGAACTCAATAAAATAATCACAATGAGTGTTATTAATTATAACTGAACTAAACTACATAGCTGAGGGATAGCACAGTTTGCTTTATCAAGTGACACTTTACTATATTCCATGTGCTTATAAAGTTTCTAATTTTTCTTGAATTTCATTCTAAAGTCAGCATAGAATTCATCCTACATTTACAAGGCAACCTCAGCTTTTTCAGAAATTTTAATTGCCACACCTAAACAAGGTAAGTAGAACTATATGTCTGAAAAATGATAATAGAAACCAGTATTATTTTGTGTTTTGTAAAAGTCTTAATAACTATTCTCTTTTGAGACATACATTTATCATAGTTTCAAACCCTAAATCAGAATACAGGGTCTTTAAATGTGATTATCAGCTTGTTTCTATACAAAAAACTATTAGTTTGCATGCTAAAAATAAAATTTCTAGATAGATTATTATCCCTAATCATTTTGTTATATTCTCCCAGAGAATGGATACATTATACATGTCAGGCCTCAAGGTCAATAATTATTGTAACATCAATTTCATTTGCTTGTAATGTTGAATTATTAGAAAAATAGTATATAAGTTATTAGATTTGATACCAATATTTTCCCACAATTGATACTTAATATTTTCAGGAATTTTTAAAAAAATTGTAGATAGTTTTCAGAGTGTTTTTCTACCTACTCTTTTTTTAGAGCATCATTTGATTTCTTAATTATAATTGGATCAGATTTACCCTATATTTATAGAGTAGAATAAGTACAGTTTGAAAAGTAGAATAAAAAAGGAATTGTTAATAGTCATTAAGTTGTCCAAAGTATTCCAGGAAAACATGTCTAAAAATGAGAAAAAATGGAAAGCTTAAAAGATTAGAGATTATTTTACCATTTGCTTCTCTTCAGGACTAAGGCCAATATTATAAGTGAAGCTATTCACATCCAAACTGAACTGCTTTGTGTAAATGAAATACATTGTTTTATGTTTGTATTAACAGTTTGTGTCAAGTTTTATTATTGTTACCAATTATTTATTGTCCATTTTTCTGAATTACTATATATCCCTACTATTTCCATGAAATAGTGGTTTTCTATCAGAGGAATATACACCCTATCCGATTGTTATTTGATTTGGCCATATGACTTGTTTTGGCCAATGAGGTAAAGAGAAGTAATGGATTTCACACCCAAGCAAAGATTTAGGAGACATTGTGTATTAAAATTCTTGTTCTCATTTCCCTCTGTCAACAGTACAGCGTGTCCCAGAGAGAAGTTGCTCTTTCAGTCTAGATCCTTGAATGAAGATGGTGCATAATACAAGAGCAGAATTGCTACCACCCCACACATGCAAAACTCTGTAGTTATTTTAGAATGATTCATTAGTACCGGCATAAAAATTCTTAAATATCTATATCTATATGAATTTTTTTTATTTTAAGTATCATGGGAACCAGTCTCCAAGATAGCCCCTGTTGATAACATGATTATTGTCTCCTCCTGTTCATTCCCTGTGCAACCCTTTCTATATTTAATAGGACTAATCTATATAACCTGTAGTACATTGCAGAACAGAAAATGTAACTTCCAAGAATCAGTCATAAAAGACTTTTATTTTGCTCATTCTTGGGTCATTTGTTATGGAGGAAGCTAGCTCTAAGATCATGAAGACATTCAAGCATACCTATGTGAAAATGGATGGAGACCTCTTGAAAATAGTCAGCACCCACTTGCTAATCTTGGAGATGAGTGGTCTTGAAATCTCATAATCCAGTCCAAGACAACATCATCATGGCAAGTTCATGAGAGACCTTGAGCTAGACCCATCCAGCAATTACTGATGCACACAAACTATGAGATAATCAATGCTTGTGGTTTTTGAAGTCACTTAAGTTTTAATGTAATTTGTTACATGACAGTAAATAACTAATAAAAATTATCTCTAAGACTTCCACTTCTGGGTACATAAGTAGTGCTTTCCAGTGGACCAGGGCTTTAGCCAAGAAAAAGCCTAATATAGTATAAAAGTAATCTGCTTAGAAGCATCAGAGAGCTGGTAAGGCAACCAGAATGAGAAATGAAAAGATTACAGCAAGGAGGGACAAGTGAATTAATAATATTCAGCCAATTTTTTCTCCCTGGAGAATTTGCTTATTCTGAGAATAGAGCAAATGCCTGAGGATTTAGTATTCTTTAGGCAGAAGAGATTAAGACACTGGGAAAACTTTTGGTGGTTTTACAGAACTGAAGAGACTTGAGAGGCCAAAATGCTAGTCAGCAGGGAAGACAGAATTTAGCCTGACACAAAACAATTATCTCTCAAGACATTTGTCAAACTCTGAAGTTTGTATGAGGCTGGAGGCTAAGTGGTTGAGCAGACATTTTCTGCAAAGCAGATTGGAGCTTCTGTCACTGTGATATGGAAGAGATGAAGATTAAGGGTCAGTACTTATAAGTGGAAAAGCCCTGGTTCCGCCATTAGGCTTTCAGTTGGAATTTCTGGAGCTGAAGCAAACTGGAAAAAGAGGGAACATTGCCAGAATTTCAACACAAACTCAACTCAGTTCAACTCTTAAATGGATTAAGGTGATAAAGCCTCTATTCTATCTTCCTAGCTAAGAAAGGCAAGACCATCTGGAGCCATTTTTTATGAAAGTGGTATTTTAAAAATTACTTTGCATATTAATAAGTCAAGAGAAAAATCACACAATAAAAGTAGAACCCATGTGATCTAAATATTTGAGATGAACAAGAGAGAGGCAGTGGGAGATAGCTAAGGGATAGGACCTGGCCTAAAGATTAAGAGAGTTTTCTTTTCTCCTAATTTGTAAAACTCTTCTGTTGCAATGGTACATAATGTGTCTCCCCTCCTCCAGGCAAATTATCATGCTACTCAGTTTGGGTTTTTTTTTTTTCAGACCACTAAGCTGTTTCAAATACTCACATTTATATTTTTACTTGTTTTTTGTTTGTGTACCCAATTAATATGTAGATACCATGAAATTAAAAAAAGAAATTGCTTGCCTTTTTTCAAGCACGTATAAATCAAGAATAATACATATAAAAGAAGAGTAAAAACAATTAATTAGAAATAAGATAATCCAGTACTACTTTCTAATTCACCAATTCTCTAACAAAAGTCTAAAGCTTATCCTATTGAGGAATTTAAAAATATTATTATTTTAAAAATTGTAATTTTATCTTTATGATTTATGATTGTTGTTTTAGCTTTATATCCATCTGCTCTCATAGCACTTACATTTTATTTAGGGAAACAAGTAACAATCAAATAAACAAACATATAAGTGTGAATTTATCATTTCAAAAGATAATTAGTGCTTTGGAGAAAATCTAGCTGGGAAGGGTGATGATTTACCTGGAAAAGAAGATAAACTTTTTGTAGGGAAACAACACAAGAGTTTTACAAACCTGGGGAAGAAAATACACTTTTCCCAGAGGCCTTAGACCAGAATCTCCCCCAAAGCTCTCTTTGGCTGTCTCTTCTCAGATTTATTGTTCTTATAAGTGTCAGCTTGCTTATCTGCAATGGGAGTATATGGCAGCAAGCTTCTCTTTTACATAATCCAAGCCATTATTCTTCTCAGAGATATCTAGAAAGGAATAAACTAACCATTTTTATATGAGGAAACAATTTCCAGAAAGTCTTCCCACCACATCAACTACTGTTTATGCAGAGGTGTTCGTCACTTGACAGAAAGAATAGTCTCCATGGCGTGATAGGAAATACTTGTATTAAAAAAAGTTCCATTAAAAAAAGTATGACCATCCCCTGCCCCACACACACACAGAATGTGAACTGAAGCCTAAACCATGAGGGCAGCATTTTTGGTATTTTCCACATACCTAGGGATGAAGATAGAGTAATAGTTAAAAATACAGATTCCTTGTCCTCAGGCCAGACCTAATAGATCTATTGGGTGGAAACTAGGAATCTATATTTTGACAGTCATCCCAAATAAAACTGATCCAAATATAAGTTTATTACTCATTATCAAATGTTGACTTTACTTATTTCAAGGCTACATTGTATTTTTCAAATTAATATAACCACGCAGGAACTTCATTTCCTTTATATCACTTTTTTCTTTAATTCAAGCCAGTTTCATCCAGTCCAACAGCATCATGACTCACTTGCTTTCATTCGACCATATCCTTCCACCTTTGCACATACTGCATGTTCACTCCCTTCATCATTAAGCCCTTAGACTGTCAGGCTCTGGTTAGTGTCAAACTGTCTTAATAGTAAAGCCCCAGGCCTGCTGATCAAGAGAACACCTTTGTTCAAACTAAATATAACATCTTGACCCCACTTGTGTTTCAACCCCAGATCCATAAAAGTTGAATGACCCTATGGACCACAGCCTCATGAAACCAGACAGAACAATGGCATGGCTGACATCAAGACCTGACACAATGATCAACTTCTCCTTACCCATGACCCCAACCAATCAGTAGAACCCACAACCCCAACTCCCTGAGTTGCCATGACTAATGATTCTCCTATGTATAGTATATCCCCAAGAAGGCATCAAAGAACCAGGTCTTAGATCACCATTTCCTTAAATAAACCTCTATGTTTTTTGCTACAAATTTCTGTTTTTGTTTTATTGTGCTTTGATATATGTTCGCAAATGAACTCCTTTAGTTTGGTAACATTAATTGTTGGGAACTGCCCTGCCTGGTATCAGAAACTGTAACCCCCACCAAGGCTAAGGATGAGGGAGTGGCCTTGGACTGTAAGCCAGCAAGGACATAAAAGCTTATCTCCCTGGCAGGAGCGCTGCCTCCGCTGCTTCATTCATAACTGAACCCCAATGCTTGGTCAGTTAGCCAATGATAGGTAAGATTCCCCAAGGGGGGAATGATCTAAGACAGGCACGATCACGTGGGAGGCCCCCAAGGAAGGACTTTGGGGACTACAGCAAAAGGAGGTGATGGATTCTTGCTCCTCGGCTGTGATGTAGCCTGAGTCCTCATCGTCTGGGAGAAAATCTCCTTATCTCTTGGTTGCCTTAGTTCCCTGGCTCCACCTAAGCCTGAAACAATGACAGAGTGGTACAGCTCTGTGCTCAAAAGAGTGGGTTCCCCGGGTGATCAGGCCTAAGAAAGAATATGTAAAACCCTGTGAAACCTGCTTTGTTTAGAATGCTCTTAGTTGAATGATAAGGGTCCAAGGAAGAAGTAAGTTTGTTCTTTAAAGTTTTACAGCTCTTTGATCCTGACTCAAAATAGGCCCTCAGACTTCCTTGCTATCTATTGTTTGATCCTTACTTCCTGGCAATGTTTAATGAGCTTTTACCTGAATTCTTATTTCAAATGAAACAAATAAAAAGCCTCTCCGGAGGGGTAACGGGGCACTCTCCCCGCCAGGGAGGGTTGCCAAGTGGTGCTCTCCCCACCAGAGAGAGAGTGGCCATGGCGCCCTCCAGGAGAGAGGGTGGCCAAGGTGCTCCCCACATGAGGAGTGGCCCTGTTGTTCCTATTCACCCCCAGGACCTGGTTGTCTCTGTGTATGCTTTTAGCATATTTCGACGAACGTCCGCAGCCGAGATGGACACTGCAAGCCAGTATCCTCCACAATTAATGTTCCACAATCTAGGTTTTATGTGGGCTCAATTAAAAAATAATCAAGTAATAAAATGATTAAGGTAAATTAACAGAAAAATTTTAAAGTCTAAATTGAGATGAATTATAAAATAGTGGGCCATTCAGCTTTCTTACTAGATTTTTAAAATGCTATAAACTAGATAGGGAGAGGAGGAGTAATAAAAAATAATGATATTATTTATGTACTACCACTATATTTTGATGAATGCAAGATACTTACTAATTTCCTTATAGGATATTTTCATAACATATTCAAGTTTCATTTTGAGATGACAGATAAAAGGGTGTTAGAAATATATGCTGGTAGATCTAATTTTCAAATAAGTCATCCATAACATAAAACAAAAGACTCTGATGTTTTATCACTTTATGGTGAAATTTTAAATTTTTGTGCTAAATTTAATTTTCTGAGAAATTACTATGTGCTAAGTACTAGGTAAACCTCAGTGAATAAAGCAGGCTCATAACTGCTTACAAAGAGTTTGCATTCTGATGTAGAAACACAGTAATCATAAAAGTACAAATAAATCTACAGTTATAAATTGACTTTATCTAGAGTAAATTCTAAAATGTTTATGAACTTCATCTGACAAAAGTATATTCAAAATAATCAGGGCCTTCCCTTACAACAGAAATTACTACAGATATATTCAGCTCCATATTTTTTTCTGACTTAGTTTAACATTTATCTCTTAAAAGTGTCATGCTTTTTCTCTATCATTTAGTTATCTGTAAAATATCTATCTGTGTTGTGTGTGTGTAATGTCTATGAAAAGATTAATTTGACAAAAGGCTTTGGAAATAGCTAAAATAGCCCAAGACTGTTAAGACCTGATAACCCAGTGATTTTGCTAGAAATGGTCATATGTATTTCTCAGATGTCTCATGGGTTAAGGATGTTATCTCATTGGATAGTGAAGCAGTAATCTTATTTTTGTTCCAGATATTTCCAAGATTCTATTAGCTTTACTAAATGGGCAATTCTCCCAGTCAGTTTAAACCAGTTCTTCTGAAAACAAGGCAACAGGATTCTTTTTTGGTTGAAACATTATTCTTTTCTGAACAACTGAAAAACATAGATAAGAAAAAGTTTACAACCCTCTATGAACTTTAGGAACTATATGGAATTTCAGCTTTTGCAGAGGTGTTAACTCATTTAAATTTTGTAGAAACAATGATTGTATTTTTAAAAACTGTTTTCATTTATCAAATGTAAAAATTCATTTTCTTCCATAACAACAAACATACCAAGCCAGAGGAAGGGTATGCATCATAACTTATTAAGAATGCATAAGCATGCTGGATTCTTGAAGATGGCAGTGAGGTGGGTGGGAGCAGAGTCCAGTTCTTCCTGTGCCCAGCTGGAACACCTAGCTGATCTTCTGAGGAACAGAGTGAACAGCTAATGGAATCCCAATTTGTATGAAGTCTGGAGGCAAAAAAATTTGCAGAGGACATTGAAAAACAGATGGTGAGGAGATGGTACTGGGATGGTAAGGCCTCTGGAACCTGCATGGTGACCAAGGCTGCTGCAGCCCCTGGTCCCACATGGTGCCTGCTACAAGATATGGAGAGGAGAGTTAGATCACCAGCTCCCTTCCCTACCAAAACTGGGAGGGAAGCCCAGCACCAGGAGGGACTTGGATGCTGGAAGTTGCTGGGGGAAATAGAGACAAAGTGGGAGACACACAGAGGCGGTATACATCTGCTGGGACTGTGGACACCAGCATAAGATAAATTGAGGTGCCCAGTGATACCTAGAGAAGGAAAGAGTTGGGCTGTGTTGGACCCTGACTCAGGTAATCTCTGGACTGGTTGGAAAGTTGGGCTGTGTGAAAAGCCATGCACTTGTAAGAACTGAGGGCAGCTGCTTTGTAAGGAACTCTCCAGCAGTGGCTGGCTTGCCCCAAGGGTGATTTCAGCTGGATGTGCCCAGAAACTGAGTAGCTGAGCAGAACTGCATGCCCAGCTTGTCTCGACATGTCTGCCTGAGACTGACTCATGCTGTGAGCATCTGAGTGGCTGGTTTGAGCCTGGAAGCTCAAAGAGGACTTGGGCTGGAAGCAGGGAAACTGTGAATATTGTGACCCACACCTGGTCCCCATCCTCTCAAAACCATAGGATGGGAGAAAAGCAAAGCCCAGCCCCCGACTCCCCATGAGATCTAGGGAGAACGGCAGAACTCACTGAACAGGTTTAAAGTCAGCGGGAGGCTTATTTTATTTTATTTTTTTGGATCCTCTCCTTTTTTCTTCCCCCAAGTGACACAATAGACATGGAGTTACAAAGGGTCAAGAGACAGATTGAAAGGGGGAGAACAAGGCTAACCCCCAAAACTGAGAAACTGAGACAAATGTCACTTTGCTATCCCACAGATCTGGCATTTTATTGTTTATGTGTATTATTGTTATCTTTTCATTATTTTTACCACTTTTATTTTATTAGTATTTTTCTCTTCATTATGTTTAGCATTCTTCATTTTATTTTTGTTTAATTGTTTTGTTTGATTGATTTTCCTCATTCTCTCTTTATTGCATTTTAATTTTCCTTCTTTCACTTCACATGTGTTCCAATAACATACAACTCCTGATCAAGTACCTTCTATTTTGGCTATCCAAATCACATATTTCTTGCTATATTATTGTTGTTCCAGTACTATTGTAAATAATTGTTGTTCCATACAACTGTACATACTACACAGCAACCCACAATGATTTTAGCCCACTTCACTTTAATCTTGAGCATTATTATTGTTGTGGTTAACTCTGTTCTCTCTCATACTATGCCTATTTTTTATCCTTTAATCTTAATATATCTCATCGTCTAGCCTTGCACAAGCACTCTTTTCTGGATTCAGCTCACAATCACCTTCCCCTCTAACAAGAGTCTTATCTCTCTTTCACCTTTTATAAAAAATGGCTAGTTGGATGAAATATCACAGTTAACTTTATACTTGTCCAAAGAATATCCTGTCTCTTCTTTACTTGCTGCTACTTTAAATCCCATATAATACTCTCCTGCTGTCTTAATACATTTTGTGTTCCCCTGTCACCAGTCATACACAAGATTAGTTGGGAGCTGTGAACATCAGTATACCTGCTTAAGGAGAGAAACCAAAAACAAAGGAAACCACCAAAAGGTAAAAACCCAAGGACAACAAGAGAGCCCACAGACACAGAAAAAAAGGGCAAACCTAGAGCATCCAGACAAGGAGATCAAAGACACTATAACACAGAACCTTATAGAATTCCTAACATAAAAGTTCATCCTACAAAGACAGGTAGCAAAGCAAAACACCAGGAAGTGCAGAAACAAACAAAAAGAGTCATCTAAAATGGGGAGACAAAAAAGTACATGCAATCAAAAGGAATGGAAGACTCCCCACTAAAAGAGCTAAATGAAATGGAGGTAACCAAACTATCTGATACAGAATTCAAAATAACAGTTATAAGGATGCTCAAGGAACTCACACAAAACTACAAAGAACTGAGAGAGAACTATATCAGCATGAAAAAAAAATAGAAACTATAAACAAAAAACGAGGAAGAAATGAACAATAAAATGTCAGAAATAAAAAAAAAAACACATTAGAAGGAATTACAAGCAGGCTGGATGAAGCAGAGGATTGAATCAGGGAGTGGGAGGAGAAGGTAGAAAAAAATACCCAGATAGAGCAAGAAAAGGAAAACAGACTCAGAAAAAACAAACATGTTGTAAGGGAGCTGCAAGAAAATATGAAGCATAATAATATCCATATAATAGGGCCACCAGAACGAGAAGAAGAAGAGCAAGGGATATGAAAACTACTTGAAAAAGTAATGATAGAAAACTCCCCTAATTTGATGAGAAAAAAGACACAAATCCAAGAAACACAGAGTCCAAATCAACACACACCCAAAGAGACCCACTTCAAGAAACATCAAAATTAAAATGACAAAATTCTAAGACAAAGAAAGACTCTTAAAGGACGCAAGAGGGAAACAAGAAGTAACACACAAGAGAGCCCCAATAAGGTTAAGAGCTGACTTCTCAATGGAAATGCTCCAAGCCAGAAAAAAATGTCAACCAATATCACAAGTAATAAAAACCAGAGACATGCAATCAATGCTATTTTATCCAGAAAGGCTCTCAATTAAAATGGAAGGCCAAGTAAGGAGCTTGCCATGCAAAATAAGTCTAAAAGAATACACCTCTACCAAACAAGCTCTGCAAGAGGTTAAATGGACTGCTTTAAGAAAAGGAAGGAAAAGAGTGAGAGAGAGAGGAGCACAGGTACAAAAAAATGGCAATAAATAAGTACCTATCAATAATAACCTTACACATAAAAGGATCAAATGCTCCACTCAAAAGACATAGAATAGCTGAATGGATAAAAAAGCATGACCCTCACATATGTTGCTTATAAGAGACCTACCTCAGAACAAAAGATCTACACAGACTGAAAGTGAAGGGATGAAAACAAATAGTCCAAGAAAATTGACAGGAAAAAAAAAAAAGCCAGGGTAGCAGTACTCATATCAGACAAAATAGACTTCAAACAAAGTCCATAAAAAGAGACCCAGAAGGTCACTTCATAATACTCAAGGGAAGAATCCATCAAGACATAAGAATCCAAGAAGGCATAAACATTGTAAATATATATGCACCCAACACAGGAGCACCCAAATACATAAAGAAAATCTTGGAGGACTTGAAGAAAGATATTGACAGCAACACAGTTATAGTAGGGGATTTCAATACCTCACTGTCAAAAATGGACAGATCTTCCAAACAAAATATCAACAAAGATATTGTGGCATTGAACAATGCCCTAGAGGAAATGGACTTAATTGATCTATGTAGAGCCTTTCATCCCAAAGAAGCAAGGATACACATTCTTTTCCAGTGCACAGGGAAAATTTACAAAGATAGACCACATGATAGGACAAAACAAGCCTCAACAAATTCAAGAAAGCTGAAATCGTATCAGGCATTTTCTTTGACCACAAACTAGACTGAACTGACTGGACTGAAACTAGAAACCAGCCTCAAGGAAAACACTCAAAAACGCTAAAACTCATGGAGATTGAATAGCATGCTTTAAACAATGAATGGGTCAAGAATGACATTAACGAAGAAATCAAAAAGTTTCTAGAAACAAATGCAAATGAACTCACAACAACCCAAAACTTATGAGACACAACAAAGGCAGTCCTGAGAGGGAAGTTCATAGCAATACAGGCCTACCTAAAAAAGATAGAAATATTTCAAATAAACGACCTAACCCTACGACTACAAGAACTCGAGGAACAACAACAAAGGCAACCCAGAGCAAGTAGAAGGAAGGACATAACCAAGATCAGAGCACATTTAAATAACACAGAGACTAAAAGCATAATTCTAAGTATCAATGAATCCAGGAGCTGGTTCTTTGAAAATATAAACAAAATTTAGAAGCCATTAAGCAGGCTAATGAAGAAAAAAGAGGGAGGACCCAAATAAACACGATCAGAAATGAAAGAGGAGAGATTACAACCAATACCACAGAAATAGAAAGGATTGTAAGAAATTACTACAAAGAACTATATGGCAAGAAATTTGAAAACCTAGGTGAAATGGGCAAATTTCTAGAAAAAGATAATCTTCCAAAACCCAGTGAAGAAGAAGCAGATAGCCTGAACAGACCAATAACAGCTGACAAAATTAAAGCAGTAATCAAAAAACTTCCGACACACAAAAGCTCTGGACTGGATGTTTTCACAGGAGAATTCTACAAATAATTTAAGGAAGAGCTAACCCCTGTCTTTCACAGACTATTCCAAAAAATCCAAGAAGATCAAAGACTCCCAAACTCTGTTTATGAAGCCAGCATCATCCTAATCCCAAAACTAGATAAAGACATAACAAAGAAAGAAAATTTTTGGCCAATATCACTGATGAATACAGAGGCTAAAATCCTCAACAAATTACTGGCAAACTGCATCTAGCAATACGTTAAAAAATATCATACCCCATGATCAAGTGGGATTCATCCCAGGGATGCAAGGATGGTACAATATTTGCAAATCAATAAATGTAATATACCACATAAACAAAAGCAAATACAAAAATCACACGATCATATCAATAGATATGGTATCACCATTTGATAAGGCATAGCACCCACTTATGATAAAAACACTCAGCAAAGTGGGAGTAGAGGGAGCATTCTTCAACATAATAAAGGCCATATATGAGAGACCTACAGCCAACATCATATTCAATGGGCAAAAGCTAAAACTTTCCCACTAAAATCAGGAATAAGACAAGGTTGTCCACTTTCACTACTTCTATTCAACATAGTCTTGGAAGTCATAGCTACAGCAATCAGACAAGAAAAGAAAAGGTATCCAAATTGGAAAAGAGGTAACAAAAATGTCATTGTTTGCAGATAACATGATAGTGTACATGGAAAATCCTGTAGACTCCACCAAAAACTGCTTGACCTAATAAGTGAATTTGGCAAAACAGTGGGATACAAAGTCAGTATTCAGAAATCAAAGGCATTTCTGTACACCAACAATGAAACATCAGAGGAAGAAATCAGGGGGAAAATCTCATTTTCTATAGCAAGAAGAAAAATAAAATACCTAGGAATAAACCAAAACCAAGGAGGTAAAAGACCTGTACTCAGAAAACTACACAACACTGAAGAAAAAAATCAAGGAAGATGTAAACAAATGTAAATATATACAATGTTCATAGATTGGTAGAATTAACATCTTCAAAATGTCCATACTACCCAAAGCAATTTATAGATTCAATGCAATACCTATTAAAGTGCCAAAGACATATTTGACAGATACAGAACAAATGCTTCAAAAATTTATATGGAACCCTAAAGGACCTTGAATAGCTGCAGCAATTTTGAGAAAGAAGAGCAAAGTAAGAGGGATCACAATACCTGATATCAAACTGTATTACAAGTCCACTGTAATCAAAACAACCTGGTACTGGTTTAAGAACAGATGCATGGACCAGTGGAACAGAATAGAGAACCCATTAATAAACTCAGGTCTCTACTGTTTAATATTAATATTAACTAATAAAATATTAAGTGATATTTGACAAAGGGGGCAGCATAAAATGGAGTAAAAATAGCCTCTCCAACAAATGGTGTTGGCAATCTGGACAGCTACATGCAAAAAAAATGAAACTCAAGCACCAACTTACACCACACACAAAGATAAATTCAAGGTGGAGAAAAGACTTACATATAAGTTGTGACACCATTAAAGTCCTAGAGGAGAACATAGGCAGGAAAATATCAGACATTCCGTGCAGCAACATCTTCATGGATATGTTTACTAAAGGAAGAGACATAAAGGAAATAATAAATAAATGGGATCTCATCAAAATAAAAAGTATGGCTAGAGAAAACAACATTAAAATGTAAAGAGAACCAACCATATGGGAAAACATATATGCCAATGGCAACTCAGACAAGGGTTTGTTCTCCAAAATATATAAAGAACTCACATGACTCCACTCTAAGAAGACAAGCAACCCAATTAAAAAATGAGCAAAGGATTTGAACAGACAATTCTCCAAGGAGGACATACAGAGTTTCCAGAGACACATAAAAAATGTTCAACATTGCTAGCTATCAGAGAGATGCAAATTAAAATCACAATGAGATACCACTTCACACCAGTCAGAATGGCTATCATAAAGAAGGCAACAAACAATAAGTGTTGGAGAGGTTGTGGAGAAAAGGGGACCCTAGTGTACTGTTGGTGGGATTGCAGACTGGTGAAATCACTATGGAAAACATTATGGAATTTCTTCAAAAACTAAAACTGGAACCGCCTCTTGACTCAGCAATTCCACTGCTGGGGTTATATCCTAAGAAACCTGAAACACCAATCCAAAAGAACCGATGTACCCCAATGTTCATAGCAGCACAATTTACAACAGCCAAGTGCTTGAAACAAATTAAGTGCCCATCAGTAAATGAATGGATCAAAAAACTGTGGTAAATTTACATAATGGGATACTATATAGCAGAGAGAAAGAAGGAGCTCTTAATCTTTCTTTTTTTTTAAAGATTTTATTTATTTATTTTTTAGAGAGGGAAGGGAGAGAGAAAAAGAGAGAGAGAAACATTATTGTGCGGTTGCTGGGGGTCATGGCCTGCAACCCAGGCATGTACCCTGACTGGGCATCAAACCTGCGACACTTTGGTTTGCAGCCTGTGCTCAAACCACTGAGCTACACCAGCCGGGGAGTTCTTAATCTTTCTGACAGCATGGATGGAACTGGAGAGCATTATGTTAAGTGAAATAAGGCAGTCAGAGAAAGACAAATACCATATGATCTCACCTTTAAGAGGAACATAGTCAACAAAATGAATAAGCAAGATACATGTAACCAAAGACTTTGAAATTAAGAACAGGCTGACAGTGACCAGAGGGCAGAGGGGAGGGGGTAATGGGGGAAAAGGGTGAAGGGTTTACAGGAACAATTATAAAGGACACATGGGTAATAACAAGGGGAGGTGTAAACAGGGGAAGTAGGTGGGCTGGGGTGCTGGGGATGGGTGGGGGGATAAGGCAGAAAACTGTACTTGAACAGTAACAAACAAATGTTAAAAAAAGAAATAAAAGAATTCATAAGCATGCTATGGTAATGATCCATCTCTGAATCAATCACTTTATGGCCATCTTGACCCCACTTCACATCTACCCACACTATTTATACCAAAAGACATGCTCCTCACTTACCCTGCTGCCCACAAATCCTAAATGTTAAGTTATGGATATTCAGGAAGAGTGCTAGGAAAGGTATGTGGTATTTGTGTGTCAGCTAAGACAAAATAATTTGACACGTCTTGTCAGATGGCATTGACTCAGGTGATCTCGGCTGCCTTAAATAATGGGATGTGAAGGCAAGAGTAAAAGCTCGGTGGGGGGAAGAACTATAGTTTTATAAATCCACAATTAGAAAAGAATTTGAACCTGTCAAAACACCTTTCAAACTTTCTCATATCATCCTTTCTAAGTTATGATCACAAAGGAAAATAGCTGTAAAAAAATGTTCTGCTGTTCGTGTTTGTAGTGGGGTGCAGGTTATTGGGGCCTGGCAATAGATATCTCTCTATTTTATGTACAGTGCAGCAATTGTATAATTTATTTCTTCATACATGTTTCATTATTATTAATCATCATAAGTAAGTTACATCTTTTAATTACCTAAGGGTTGAAGAAATAGACTGTGTCAGTGTGTGACAGTGCTGCACAGTCATCATTGGAGGGATTTATTATTTTAGAAAAAAGCAAGTTAAAAGGTTCAGCTCAGTAGTCAAAAGTACAATTTAGCATTTATTTTGAAAAAACTTAAAGGGGAAATAATTCTTCTGAAACTGTTTAACATACATGTAATTCAAACAACCTTCTCTACAGATCTTCAGTGCATTCATGCTAGGACAGCAAAGTTCTCTGCCCAAGTTAGTCCTTTCAAGCTTCATAGTTTAAGCACAACTTGAATAACTTGGCCATAGGAATTCACTGAAGCATCAAACACTGAATTCAGTATCTCTCCTTCAAATAGTAGGATTCGGGGAAGCCTCCTTTTACTCCCTTCAGAGACAATTAATGATTTTGAATATACCTGGAGACTATTAATTCTTGGAGCAACCTCCATGCTTCAGGTCACATTTCACTTTGGTCTGGTAAAAAAAAAAAGAGGGATTTTAAAGTGTAGGCAATTTTAATTTTAATATTTTTGCCTGCAAACTGTTCTAGTGTCCTTTGGCAAAGAAATAAAAATTTCCAGTCTAGGGAGCTTAAATGTATCATATGAATATTACATTTTTACCTCAATTTAACTGTTTCAAACAGTAAAAAAGACAGAGAGCTCAAAGAAGAACCCATGCCAGGCAGGGTGGCTTGGTTCTCCGGAGCTTACCTGAAGAGATGACCCCTGTGGAAAGAGGGCCAGTGCGCATCAAGAAATGCATTCTTTTCAAGGCCGCTGTAAGATCACTGGCTCCATCCCACAAACTCAGCATGGTATCAGGTAATTTTGATTTCTGGTTTGGGTCACAATTGAAGAATGGACAGAATATATCATCAGTTTCGTAAGGTGACTTCAAACTCTTAAAAAAATGACCCTTTCACTTAAAATTTAAATATTTCTTACGAGACTGTATAATAGGGTTTAGTCCAAGCCAGTGCTCTCAGTGCTGGCTACACATTAGAATCCCTTAGGGAATTTTTCCAACAGTAGCAACGTCCAGTCCCACCCAGTATCTGATTTAATTAATATGAGGTGAGGCTCAGAATTTTTAAAAAGTTTTTTGGTTGATTCTAATGTTCCAGCTAGGTTGAGAATAACTGCTCTAAATACTTAGAATAAGTATGGAAATTATCTTGGTTATTTTTCTAGGTATATTTCACATTTTAGTTTATGAGACTGAGGAAGGGCATTTACTGCTATTATTATATTGCAACATGCTGATTCTTTTTTTTATTTAAACTTTTTTTAAAGATTTTATTTATTTATTTTTAGAGAGGGAAGGGAGGGAGAGGGAGGGAGAGAGAGAGAGAGAAACATCAATGTATGGTTGCTGGGGTCTGTGGCCTGCAACACAGGCATGTGCCCTGACTGGGAATTGAACCTGTGATGCTTTGGTTTGCAGCCTGTGCTCAATCCACTGAGCTACGCCAGCCAGGTGCAACATGTTGATTCTTACTGTAGAAAGTTTTGAGAGAATGGTTTGTGTTCTTCTCTTATTCTCTCTCATTTTTAGTATTTTATATTCTTTTTCCCTGTCTCTTCAATACACACATAAGCAAACAAATACACAGATATATACAAACATTTCTGGTGTCATAACTGTACTTAAAAAAACCTAGGAATACATTATTTATGAAAGTGACTGTTACTTCTTTTGCAATAACCCAAAATTTTATTCTTTCTTTTACTCTTTTTTCTTCCTTCACCAAGCAAACATTTTTACAGTATCATTTAATTAATTAATCAAAAGATTAAAAAGTTTCCCATCACATGACAAGAGTAGGTAGAATTAGAAACTTCAAAAAATAGTACTGTACACAATATTGATATCCTGACATAGAATGAAGAAAGATATTGAGGTAAATATCACAAAAAAATTTATTCACCTAAATCAGGGGTGTCAAACTCACCAGGGGCCACATCAGCCTCAAGGTTGCCTACAAAGGGCTGAATGTAATTTTAAGACTGTATAAATGTAATTACTCCTTAACTAGGGGCAAGGAGCTTGGCCCTAGCTGCTGCAGGGTAGAAACAAGGTGCTGGGCCCAGATAAAACAAGGCGGAGGGCCAGATTTGGCCCATGGGCCTTGTGTTTGACACCTCTGACCTAAGTAATGCTGCTAATTATAATGAACTTGGGTACTACTTTTACTTGAATTATTTTAGTAATGTATTTTAAACAAATTAAATGATCAGAAGTAATTTTAATAGCTAAATTAAAATAGTGAGATGATGTGTGGTTTATATTGGAGGGAAAATTAATTTTCTAGATTTGTACAGAAGGAAAGTTTCTTGGAAGTCATGAAGTTTATTTGCCTTCATTTTAGAAATTAGAAAACTGAGGCAAAGAGAATTAACAGTTTTTTTTTCTTGTTATTCCTTTGTTTATATTAAAAGCAAAAGCAATTGGCTTTTCTAACAGACAAAAGTGAAGTTTATAAGTTAGACAACTTCACATTTAAGTGATTTACTTTATTATAAGTCCAAATTATCCAAATAGATGATCTCTAAATGTTATACATATGATGGATTTTATACTGAATAAGAAAAAAGAGAAAAAAGATATTTCAAGATGTTAGTATCAACAAAAGTTAAAGTTTTTGAAAATGTCTTACAACCCATGCTGTATGAATGTTTTATCATGTAATTATCTGGAGATTTGCACCTTGTTATAGAGAGAAGGTAAGTGCCTGTGAATAGGCCCCATTATACATACTGAACCTATTACAACACATCTCATCTTGAGATGTATTTACAGTAATAAGCACTTTTATCAAAAATGTTTACTAAAAGTTGCCCTGATCAGTGTGGATGAGTTAGTTGGGCATTCTCCCACAAAGGAAAAAGTCGCTAGTTCTATTTCCAGTCAGGGCACATGCCTGGGTTGCAGGTTCAGTCCTGAGACAGGGCTCTTGCAGTGAGAGCACATATGAGAGGCAACCAATTGATGTTTCCACTCTCACTGATTTTTTTCTCCCTCTTTTTCTCTCTCCCTCACCCTCTACCTAAAAGTAGATAAGTAAAAATCTTAAAAAAAAGTATACTAAAAGTAAATATTTGATTTAAAATCTATAATGATAAAATGCATTTAATCGCAAACACATTAAATTCTATCCTCTAACAAATACTAAAATAAAACAAAATATGTTTGATACATGATTATATGCTGAGTTTTCCCTTTCATTAATACTAAATGCTCAAGAGGATAGTACTATATTTCATTCTGTAATTGAACATTTTCATTTTCAAATGACAGAAACTTTAAATATATTGTTACCATAATTAGCATTATTTAAAATATTTTAAACACTATGTGTATCCAGGCAGAAGCTTTTCTTCAGCACTGTGAATAAAAGATTACTCATATTTGCCAGTGAGATTTGGGGAAAGAAGATTAAAACTGCTAAAAGACATTGTTTCTTGGATATATAGCTCTAGAATACAGCTAGAAATACTTAAAATACTCTAATAAAATGGTCTTCATCTTGGACAGCTAAATAAGATGTCTAAATAAGGTTAAAATTTTCCCCAGACTCTGAGACACAAATACGGAAATACTTTGGGAAATTCTAGATTTGACTGGTGACTGGCACCTTCTCAATCATGAATTACTTATCTGGGTGTACAAACAGAACTAGCGTCTTTTGATATTTTTTCAAATTTAGGTAGAAATGGTTCACTATTCTTGGTTCATTTTGGTTTGGAGTAGACCTGTGGGCCCACTCTGGAATACTCCTAGGAGCCCGAAGAATGAGACTATCTTCTGGAGGAACTGCAGCAATGTCATCAAAAAGTGGCCTCTAGGATCCTACAGATATGAATATCCTAGTTTGAACACTAATTTCTTTATTAATAAGCTTTATAAGATTGGCTAAATTATTAAACCTAAGTCTTAGTTTTCTTGTCTGTTAAGCAGTAACAGTAACATCTGTTTTAAAAGGTTTTTTGAAGGTAAAATACGATCACCTATGGAAAGGGCCTCACACAGTGCTAGTCACATAGTAAATACATGATTTTACTTTTTTAACAAGAGCTTCTACAGATAAGTAGGGTAGGCTACATAATTTGTACATGAAAAGTGGAAATGTGGACTTCCTTTTTCAAAAAGCAGAAAGAAGTGCCATTAAAGGTATGAAAATATAAAGATTTTTCTTTCTTCAGTGATCTCTTTTCTGGTGCATTATGACTCTTTTGTTTTTGCAAATTTTTGTTCTAAGTAAGAAAAATTAAAATTTAAAATTATCAGTGTGAATTTTACTGTTCATTTTTATGTTGTACAATGCCAATTTTAGATGAAAATATAAGAACATGTATTTTGTATCTGGATTCACCAAAATTACAGAATTTGCATATCACAGCATGTTCATGCATAAACAGGTGGGGCAAAAGTGGATTTACAGTTGTGAGTACATGAAACACAGTTTATTCTTGCATTCTTATTTATTTACTATTGTATGATTTTCCATATGGACAACCATAAACTTATTTTTGCCCCACTCTGTATGTATTTTTTATTTCCTGCAGCACAGTAGAAATACTGCACAAACTAACTCAACTTTTTATTTCACCTCTTAATTTGTGCACATTCTACCAATACTCTACTTTTGTCCTGAGTAAGGAAAGACCAAGTAGAAAAAAAGAAAATACATGGGTTGCCCTATCCCCTATTTCTTTGTATGTCATTTTCTATGTAAGTAATGGGCTAGGGAAATAACATAAGGAAGAAAGAACATAACAGGGTTTCTTGGTCATTCATGTTTCTTAGAACACCATTGTTCTTAGTGACGCTATTATATCCTCACCCAAGGGCACTCTTTTTTTTTTTTTTTTACATCAATGCAAGAGAGAAGCCTCAGTTGGTTTCTGCCCCTATGTGCCTGAACTTGGGATCATACACAACCAGACTGGGGATCATAAGCGACTGGTCAGGGGTCTTTGGATAACTGCTCCCATGCCTGGATTGGGGATTGAACCCACAACTCTTTGGTTATAATACTATGCTCAAACCAACTGAACCACACTGGCCAAGGTGTGCTTTGGGTTTTTGAAGCAAGTTCTGGATTGAATAGGAAGCATGGCATCTTGGGGCTGTCAGCACCATGCTTTTTCAGTCATGGATATAACACACTTACCTTGTAATGAATCATTTTGAGTCTGGTTGGGTCCATGGGACATCACAAATACAACACAAGTGTTTCCTCTGCTCACATGCATGCTCCATTGACTTATTGCCCTCCACTTACAAAACACTACTTCAAAGATAAAATTATAGATTTCTAGATGGTGACAGTAGAATAGTAAAGCAAGCAGAAGGCCAAGTACAATTGCACAAATTGTGTATCCATAAAACCAGCCCTATGAATCAGGCATTGTTTTATATGCTGAGATATTGTGATGAATAATATAGGCCATGCCATTGTTTCATGGAGCTTACAAGGAGACAACTAAGTAAGGAAACAAAATTTAGAGTGTGATGAGTGTAATTAAGAAAATAAAATAATAGAATATTATGCAGCAGAAAGAAAGAAGGAGCTCTTACCATTCTCAACAGCACGGATGGGACTGGAGAGCATTATGCTAAGTGAAATAAGCCAGGCGGTGAAAGAGAAATACCATATGATCTCACCTATAAGTGGAACCTAATAAACAAAGCAAACAAGAAGCAAAATATAACCAAAGGCATTGAAATTAATAACAAACTGACAATAACCAGAGGGCAGAGGGCAGGAGATAATGGGGAAAAGGGGAAGGGTGATTGTGGAACATGTATGAAGGATACATGGACACAGCCAAAGAAGGAGTAGGATCAAGGGTGGGGCCAAGGGGAGTTGTGGAGAGTAAATGGAGACAACTGTACTTGAACAACAATAAAAATAATTAATTAAAAAAGAAAGAAAGAAAATCAGAAAATGTGTTGATAAAGAGTTATAGATTAGTGATTGTATAAGCATATTCAATAGGATCATTAAGAAGAACTTTTCTGGAGAGCTCACATTTGAGCTGAGGCCTATTTGACAAAAGCTGCTAGACAAACAAGGATCTGAGGAAAGCAAATTCTGGCAGAAGTAACATGAAAAATATTTCCAAGGAGAGAACAAGGTTGGTGAATTGCATTGTTAATCATAGTGATAGAGGGTAGCCTGCCAGTGTTTGGAATGAGCACGAGTCCCCTGACACTCAAAGTATGGTCCTAGGATCAGAACCATCAACATTATATGAGAACTTATTAAAAATGCAAGAATTTTGTCCCATTCCCCAGACCTACTACATGAAAACCTGCCTTTTTAGCAAGAACCCCCCATAGTGATTTGTATGTACATTGAAATTTGAGAGGAAATGAGTTAGAAGATCAGAATGGCTAACAGTTGGTGAATCAGAAGTTGCAGCTAGATGTTATAGGTTTTATCAACCAGAGAAAGGAGTTTAGTTTTTCTTCTAAGTGTGAAGGAAACTGTGGAAAAAATTTAAAGGAGAGTACAGATGGGGACAATGAGGGTTTTCAAGGTTGGAGAAAGGATAGAGAGATGCTAAAGGACATGGAGGAACAATTTACCACTTTCCATATTACTCTGAGGTGTCTCACTGGTGACAATGTCACAGAACAGCCATATAACTTACCAGAGGGTCCTAGTCCTACTCATAGACCTCCAATGAAGCACATAACATGCGGTGTCATTTTATTGTTTTGCATTTATATTTCTTCCTTTTCTACTAGCCAAACATTTTTCCATTGTATAAACCACATTTTGACCATGTTTGCACTCTAAGTTCTTTGGGAGTTCAATAAATGTTTGTTGATTTGTATGGATTGAGAAAATATGAGTTAAATAAACAGCAGATTTGGACATAGGATGATAGCTTATCTTCAATTCTCCTTCATTTTCTCCTGTTTTGAGCCCGTCAATTTAAATTATGCAGTAGTAGGAGAAAATGTTTGAATGTATGACTCATTAGCTGAACAACAACATGTTTTAAATATGTTAATATTTTAAAAGAGACTTGTTATAATTCATTGATACAATTTTAGAATCAAACATTTCTTTTCTGAGCTGTGTTATAAGAGTCCAGGAGGGCAGTGTTGCAGAATAGCTCAAACAAGCTATGCAAATAGAAGACACTGTCTTCCCTGTAATCCCCCTGTACTTGAACTTGTTGTCAGAACACTTTGCCATCTCCTTGGGCTCTTGACTCTTGAACTCAGAATTCATTCTTATTCAGAAAATTTGGGAGGCTTTACTACTGCTGCTCCCACCTCTTCTCATGGAATTTAACCACCCTCTGCCCAGAAGGAGAAGCAGGGTCTCATCTGCTATTTTCAGTTTCTGCCAATGGTTAAAAGATGACTTACAGCTGATTAAAAGATGGCTTACAGCTGAAATTGCAATACAGTTTACACCACCATAGAAAATATTTAAGAATTAATCACTGGTTTTTTTCTTTAGAAAATATGACAACTCTTATATTTCTCATTTTTGATTCATGTACCAAACCTTGCTGGCATCTCTATTCACTTTAACTGAAATAGGGTTACATTTTTTAAAATTAGTAAATGGTTCAATTAGATAGTCTGTATCACATTGTATTACAAGCTTTTATGTATTATTTGATTTCAAGACTGCCATGATAAAAATAATTTAAAAAATTGGCCATCAATTTATTTATTGAGTGCTGAAACTTCCCTTGCTTTTATTGATATAAACTATAACAAGTATAAAGGTAAATAAAGATTTGAATCACTCTTTTTAAAAAGTCTCCCTGGATGCCCTTACAGAGAACTTTAGGGCTCAGGGAATCAGCAATCCCCAGAGAGACTTGACTTGGTGGTGGGGCTGAACAGGCCTGAGGGGGCACTGAGAGTTTCTTGGATCTAGGATGGCAAAGAGTGAGAAGGGGGTGTATGAATTGCCCCTAATTGGTGAACCTCAGGGACAGTGCAACTGGTGGACTGAAGGCCTAGGCTGGACAGAGGTGGGCACTGGGGGCCCGGCAGCAAACTGGGGAAGTGGGCTGGAGGCTGGCTGAGTGCCGCTCAGGAACAGAGGAAATCTAAACCAATTCTTCCTCAGCCTGCTGCAGCCAGGAAGACCAGCAAAACTGGCTTGGCCAATTTGAAGCCAGCAGGAGTATTTTTTTATTTTTAAGTAATAATTTTTTTCTCTTTTAACTCCTTCTTCTTCTCTTTCCTTCTTTTATCCCTTCTTTTCTTCCCCTTTTTATCTCTTCTTTCTTCCTATTTTTTTTTAATACCCACAAGTGAGACAATAAAACCTGGAACTGTGAAAAGTCCAAAGTAGGACCCAAAGAGGGATCACTCCAGTGAGCTGAGGCAGTGAGATAAATTTCACTTTGCTACTCCAGAGAACTTGCAAGTTATTTTATATTTGTATTATTTTTTCACTATTCTTACAACTTTAATTTTATTATTATTTTTCTATTTCTCTTCTTTCAGTTTAGTCTTCTTTGCTTGGCTGGTTAAATTGCATTGTTTGACTGGTTTCCCTTGTTCTCTCTTTCATAGTGCATTTTTAATTTACTGTCTTTCACTTCACTTGTGTTCCATTAGCACACTTTAGGTCCTTGTTATCCAGATCATATAGATGATGTCATATGATTGTTGCTCCATTATTATTGTAAATAAATGCTGTAGCATAAAATTATAAATACTACACAGCACCCCTCCCAGATCTTAGCCCACTTCACAGTTTCCTGAACTCTTTTACTGTTGTGGTTAACTCTATTTTCTCACACACTACACCTATTTTCTATCCTTTACTCTCACTTTACCTCATAATATGACCTCAAACAAGCTCACTGCTTACTAGATCCACCACACAGTCCTTTTCCCAACAAGAGTCTTATTTTCTTTCCACCCTTTTTAATAAGTGGCTAGTTGGGTGAAATATCATGGTTAACACTCTACATATCCACAGGGTCTCCTATCTCTTCTCTACAGGTCGGTATTTTAAATATCATGCAATACACTCCTGTTGCCTTAAACCATTTCATCTTGCCATTCCAATGGATCACAACAAAGAGTAGGTGGAAGCTGCAAACACCAGGATACCTGCTGGAAACCCACCAGTAAAGGAACCAGCAACAGATAATAACAGGAGAAGGTGACGGAGAGAGTGGAAGCCACACTAAATCAACCCAGGACCTATATGGAAATACAACTAAATGGTGGAGAAATTACTCAGCACAAAGAACTGAACAAGAGTAAGAGAAAATTATTGAAATCTTGTACACATGGAAGAACCAGCTTCAACACAACCTGTCTACATCTCTACAACAGAACACAAGAGGCGGTGGATAGAGTGATTTTCAGTTAAACAATTGGAGGGAAGGACCCAACAAAGAAAGACCCAACAACAATCAAAACCCAAAGACACACACAGAGCCAACATAAACAACAGCCCTAGACAAGCACGCTTGAGAGCTCAAGAAGACTGGATCACTGAATCTCACAGGTATTCTATCATACAAGTTCACACCATAAACCTAGGGAGTCAGAACAGATCAGTTTAAGGAGTAGAAGCTAACAAGAACAGTCTTACAAACAATGGGAAGACAAAGAAACAACCTCCAAATGAAAGAAAAGGAGGAAGCCACAAAAAGAATGCTAAGTGAAATAGAGGCAAGTCAGCTATCAGATAATGAGTTCAAAGCAATGGTTATAAGGAAGTTCAATGAGATCACAGAGAATTACCAAAAATTACAGGGAAACTACAATGAACTCACTGACAACTATATCAACATGAAAAGGAAATAGAAACTATCAAGTAGGACCGAAGAAAATGAAGAATACAATTTCTGAACTGAAGAACACAGTAGAAGCAATGGAAAGAAGGCTCGATGAAACAGAAAATTGGGGCAGAAAGGTGAAAGGACAAGGTAGAAAAAAACAAAAACATCCAGAATGGACAGACAAGGAAAAGAGGCCCAGGAAGAATCAAGAGGATGGAAGACTCCCAAAATCTTTTTATGAGGCCAGGATCATCCTAATCCCAAAACCAGACAAAGACACAACAAAGAAAGAAAACTTCAGGCCAATATCACTGATGAATATAGATGCTAAAATCCTCAAAAAATACTGGCAAACTGCACCCAACAATACATTAGAAAGATCATACATCATGACCAAGAGGGATTCATCCCAGGGGTGCAAGGATGGTACAATATTCAGAAATTAGTAAATGTAATATATCACATAAATAAAAGCAAAGACAAAAATCACATGATCATATCAATAGATGAAGATAAAGCATTTGATAAGGTACAGCACCCATTTATGATTAAAACACTCAGCAAAGAGGGAATAGAGGAAGCATTCCTCAACGTAATAAAGGGCATACATGAGAGACCTACAGCCAACATCAAAATCAATGGGCAAAAATTAAAAACTTTTCCACTAAGATCAGGAACAAGAAAAGGCTGTCCACTTTCACTACTTCTATTCAATATAGTATTGAAAGTTTTAGCCACAGTAATAAAACAAGAAAAGGAAATAAAAGGCATTCAAATCAGAAAGGAGGAAACAAAACTTTCACTGTTTGCAGATGACATGATAGTGTATGTAGAAAATCCTATAGACTTCACCAAAAAACTGTTTGACCAAATAAATGAATTTGGAAAATCAGCGGGATAAAACGTCAATATCCAGAAATCAAAGACATTTCTATACACCATCAATGAAACAGCAGAAGCAGAAATCAAGTAAAAAAATCCCATTTGATGTAGCAACAAGAAAAATAAAATACCTGGGAATAAAGCTAACCAAAGAGGTAAAAGATCTGTATTCAGAAAACTACATAACACTGAGGAAAGAAATCAAGGAAGACACAAACAAATGGAAACATATACCCTATTCATGGATTGAAAGAATTCAAATCATCAAAATGTTCATACTACCCAAAGCTATTTACACATTCAATGCAATATCTATTAAAGTACCAATGGCATAATTCACCGACATAGAAAAAAACACTTCAAAAATTTATATGGAACCATAAAGGACCCCGAATAGCTGCTGCAATTTTGAGAAAGAAGAGTAAAGTAGGAGGGATCACAATACCTAATACTAAACTATATTACAAGGCCGCTGTAATCAAAACAGCCTGGTACTGGCATAAAAACAGGCACATGGACCAATGGAACAGAAGAGAGAGCCCAGAGATAAACCCAAGTCTCTATAGTTAATTAATATTTGACAAAGGGGGCAGCAACATAAAATAGAATAAAAATAGCCTCTTCAACAAATGGTATTGGGAGAACTGGACAGCCATGTGCAAAAAAAATGAAACTTGAGCACCAACTTACACCTTACACAAAAATAAATTCAAGGTGGATAAAAGACTTAAATATAAACTGTGACAACATTAAAGTCCTAGAGGAGGACATAGGCAGGAAAATCTCAGATATTTCCCTCAGCAATATTTTTATTCATATGTCCCCTATTGCAAGGGACATAAAGAGAAGAATAAACAAATGGGACCTCATCAAAATAAAGTGCTTCTGCACAGCTAAGGAAAACAGTGTTAAAATAAAAAGAGAACCAACCATATGGGAAAACATATTTGCCAATGATACCTCAGACAAGGGTTTAATCTCCAAAATATATAAAGAACTTACAGGACTCCACTCTAAGAAGACAAGCAACCCAACTAAAAAATAGGCAAAGAACTTGAACAGACACTTCTCCAAGGAGGACATGCAGAGTATCCAGAGACACATAAAAAAATGTTCAATATCACTAGCTAGATGCAAATTAAAACGACAGTGAGATACCACTTCACACCAGTCAGAATGGCTATTATAAAGAAAGCAACAAACAACAAGTGTTGGAGAGGTTGTGGAGAAAAGAAGACCCTAGTGCACTGTTGGTGGGATTGCAGATTGGTACAACCACTATGAAAAACGGTATGAAACTTCCTCAGAAAACTAAAAATGGATCTGCCTTTTGACCCAGTAATTCCACTGCTAGGATTATATCCTAAAAACCCTGAAACACCAATCCAAAAGAACCTATGCACCCCAATGTTCATAGAAGCACAATTTACAATAGCCAAGTGCTGGAAGCAACCTATGTGCCCATCAGTAAATGAATGAATAAAAAAACTATGGTACATTTACACAATGAAACCCCATGCAGCATAAAGAAAGAAGGAGATCCTATCCTTTTCAACAGCATGGATGGAGCTGGAAAGCATTATTCTAAGTGAAATAAGACAGGCAGTAAGGGAAAAATACCATATGATCTCACCTTTAACAGGAACCTAAACAACAAAACAAACAAACAAGCAAAATATAGCCAAAGACACTGAAATAGAGAACAGGCTGACAGTGACCAGAGGGGAGAGGGGAGAGAATTTCAGGTGAGAATGGGAAGGGTTTACAGGAACCAATATAAAGAACACATGGACAAAAACTAGGGAGGGTAGAAATGGGTGGGAGGTGTGGATGGATGGGTGGATGGGCTTTACAAGAAAAAAAATTAAAAAAATAAAATGAAGAGGGGTTAAGGGACAAACAGGACACCATGAAACATAATAATATCCATAAGATAGTGATACCAGAATGAGAAGAAGAAGAGCAAGGGATAAAAAAGCTGTTTAAAAAGTAATGACAGAAAACTTCCCTAGTTTGATGAGAGAAAAAGTCACACAGATCCAAGAAACACAAAGAGTCCCAGTCAACATGAACCCAAAGAGGCCAACTTGAAGACACATCATATGGCAAATTCCAAGATAAGGAGAGAATCTTAAAGGCAGCAAGGGAAAAACAGGAAGTAACATACAAGGAAGCCCTGATAAAACTAGCAGCTGAATTTTCAATAAAAAGGCTCCAAGCAAGAAGGGTATAGAAAGAAATATTCCAAGTAATGAAAACCAGAGGCCTGCAACCAAGACTACTGTATTGAGCAAGGCTCTTAATTAAAATGGAAGGCCAAATTAGGGGCTTCCAAACAAAAGAAGTATCAACAAATGTACTTTCTCCAAACCAGCTCTGCAGGAGATGCTAAAGGGTTTGCTTTAAGAACAGGAAGAAAAACAGTGAAAGAGAGAGGAACACATGTATGAAAAATGGCAATGAATAAGTGCCTATCAATAATAACCTTAAATGTAAATGAATTAAATGCCCCAATCAAAAGACATAGAATAGCTGAATGGATATCAAAACATGATCCTCACATATGCTGCCTATAAGAGACCTACCTCAGAACAAAAGATCTACACAGACTAAAAGTGAAGGGGTGAAAACAAATAGTCCAAGAAAATTGACAGGAAAAAAAAAAGCCAGGGTAGCAGTACTCATATCAGACAAAATAGACTTCAAACAAAGTCCATAAAAAGAGACCCAGAAGGTCACTTCATAATACTCAAGGGAAGAATCCATCAAGACATAAGAATCCAAGAAGGCATAAACATTGTAAATATATATGCACCCAACACAGGAGCACCCAAATACATAAAGAAAATCTTGGAGGACTTGAAGAAAGATATTGACAGCAACACAGTTATAGTAGGGGATTTCAATACCTCACTGTCAAAAATGGACAGATCTTCCAAACAAAATATCAACAAAGATATTGTGGCATTGAACAATGCCCTAGAGGAAATGGACTTAATTGATCTATGTAGAGCCTTTCATCCCAAAGAAGCAAGGATACACATTCTTTTCCAGTGCACAGGGAAAATTTACAAAGATAGACCACATGATAGGACAAAACAAGCCTCAACAAATTCAAGAAAGCTGAAATCGTATCAGGCATTTTCTTTGACCACAAACTAGACTGAACTGACTGGACTGAAACTAGAAACCAGCCTCAAGGAAAACACTCAAAAACGCTAAAACTCATGGAGATTGAATAGCATGCTTTAAACAATGAATGGGTCAAGAATGACATTAACGAAGAAATCAAAAAGTTTCTAGAAACAAATGCAAATGAACTCACAACAACCCAAAACTTATGAGACACAACAAAGGCAGTCCTGAGAGGGAAGTTCATAGCAATACAGGCCTACCTAAAAAAGATAGAAATATTTCAAATAAACGACCTAACCCTACGACTACAAGAACTCGAGGAACAACAACAAAGGCAACCCAGAGCAAGTAGAAGGAAGGACATAACCAAGATCAGAGCACATTTAAATAACACAGAGACTAAAAGCATAATTCTAAGTATCAATGAATCCAGGAGCTGGTTCTTTGAAAATATAAACAAAATTTAGAAGCCATTAAGCAGGCTAATGAAGAAAAAAGAGGGAGGACCCAAATAAACACGATCAGAAATGAAAGAGGAGAGATTACAACCAATACCACAGAAATAGAAAGGATTGTAAGAAATTACTACAAAGAACTATATGGCAAGAAATTTGAAAACCTAGGTGAAATGGGCAAATTTCTAGAAAAAGATAATCTTCCAAAACCCAGTGAAGAAGAAGCAGATAGCCTGAACAGACCAATAACAGCTGACAAAATTAAAGCAGTAATCAAAAAAACTTCCGACACACAAAAGCTCTGGACTGGATGTTTTCACAGGAGAATTCTACAAATAATTTAAGGAAGAGCTAACCCCTGTCTTTCACAGACTATTCCAAAAAATCCAAGAAGATCAAAGACTCCCAAACTCTGTTTATGAAGCCAGCATCATCCTAATCCCAAAACTAGATAAAGACATAACAAAGAAAGAAAATTTTTGGCCAATATCACTGATGAATACAGAGGCTAAAATCCTCAACAAATTACTGGCAAACTGCATCTAGCAATACGTTAAAAAATATCATACCCCATGATCAAGTGGGATTCATCCCAGGGATGAAAGGATGGTACAATATTTGCAAATCAATAAATGTAATATACCACATAAACAAAAGCAAATACAAAAATCACACGATCATATCAATAGATATGGTATCACCATTTGATAAGGCATAGTACCCACTTATGATAAAAACACTCAGCAAAGTGGGAGTAGAGGGAGCATTCTTCAACATAATAAAGGCCTTATATGAGAGACCTACAGCCAACATCATATTCAATGGACAAAAACTTAGAGCTTTCCCACTAAGATCAGGAAAAAGGCAAGGATTCCCACTTTTACCACTTCTATTCACCATAGTATTGGATGTTGTTGCCACAGCAATCAGACAAGAAAAACAAGTAAAAGACATTCCCATTGAAAAGGAGTAAGTAAAACTGTCATTGTTTGCAGATGACATGATAGTGTACATAGAAAATCCTTTAGACTCCACCAAAGAACTACTTGACCTCATAAATGAATTAGGCAAAACAGTCAGATACAAAGTCAATACTCAGAAATCAAAGATATTTTTGTATACCAACAATGAAACATCAGAAATAGAAATCAGAAAAAAAATCCCATTTGATATAGCAAGAAGAAAAATACCTAGGAATAAATCTAACTGAGGAGGTAAAAGACCTGTACTCAGAAAACTATACAACACTGAAGAAAGTGATTAAGGAAGGCACAAACAAATGGAAGCATGTTCCATGCTCATGAATTGGAAGAATTAACATTATCAGAATGTCCATACTACCCAAAGCAATTTATAGATTTAATGCAATACCTATTAAAGTGCCAATGGCATATTTCACTGATAGAGAAGAAAACTTCTATGGAACCATAAATTACCCTAAATAGCTGCAGCAATTTTGAGAAAGAAAAAGAAAGTAGGAGGGATCACAATACCTGATATCAAAGTGTATTATAAGGTCACTGTAATCAAAACAGCCTAGTACTGGCATAAAAACAGGCACATAGATGAATGGAACAGAACAGAGAGCCCAGAAATAAACCCAAGTCTACTTTCAATTATTATTTTACAAAGGGGGGAGTTACTCTATTTTACTCCATTATTTCACAATGGAGTAAAAATAGACTCTTCAACAAATGGTGTTGGCAGATCTGGACAGCTACATGCAAAAAAATAATGAAACTCAAGCATCAACTTACACCATATGCAAAAATAAATTCAGGTGGATAAAGGACTTAAATATAAGTCATAACATCCCAATGTTCATAGTAGCACAATTTACAATAGCCAAGTGCTGGAAGCAACCTAAGTGCCCATCAGCAAATGAATGGATCAGAAAACTATGGTACATTTACACAATGGAATTCTGTACAGCAGAGATAAAGAAGGAGCTTCTACCCTTTGTGACAGCATGGATGGAACTGGAAAGCATTATGGTAAGTGAAATAAGCCAGGCAGTGAGGGTAAAATACCATATGATCTCACCTGTAACTGGAACATAATCAACAAAATAAGAAAGTGAACAAAATATAACTAGAGACATTGAAATTAAGAACAATCTAACAATAGCCAGAGGGCAGGGGGGAGGGGATAATGGGGAGAACGGTTTTCTGGAACTACTATAAAGTATACATGGACAAAAACCAAGGGGGAGGATGGAACCAAGGGAGGGAGGTGGGCTTGTCTGGGGTGGGGTGGAGGGGTGGGGAGAAAATGCAGACAACTGTAATTGAACAACACCTCCATGTCTTGGCCATAAAGTAATAAAAGAAAAAGTACCATGTCAATGAAAAAAAAAAAAAGTCTCCCTAAGTGACAAATTAAGATGTCTTATCATCCCAGCCATCTGAGTTGTTAATTTTTCTATTTGATGCTAATTTGGCTTCTCAAGGTTTTATACACCAAGTTTTTAAAATTAGAGAAATAGAAGTTTAATCTATGAGTAGTAAACTACTAAAAAACTTGGCATCAGAAAATTAACCAATCTCCCCTTGCTATATTTACCATCTGGGTAATATCTCAAATGAATGAAAGCCATTGTGTCCTATTTACATATACAACAACCATTCCTAGTGCTTTCAATTTTGTCTATATATCTTGTGTGACTTTTAAGCTACAGGGCTTCTACCCCTTATGGAGAAATTTTAATGCTGAGGCCATCGTGTTAGGTTCTGGAACATGTCTCTTTCTATGGAGGAAAAAGAGAAGGTGATTTGAGATGTAACTGTAGTGAAGTTTGCTTAGATCTTCTTAGTAGTAGCCTAGAATTCTGTTTTCATGTCCAAATCCCTGCAGTTACTGGAATTGCCTTTCCCTGTACCCGGCTATCTCTATTGAGGCATCCCTATACCCATTGCCAGGTAAAGCCAATCCAAGTTCACCCACCTGCCCACCCTCTAGCAAAGGGTACCACTTCTCCTTGAGTGTTCATGAGCTCATGTAGACTTGAGATGATCTGAGGCTTAGACTTAGCTCCATCATAGCTAACAGTACTCACATCCTGCCTGTCTCTTGAATTTCTAGGCTTATCTTTAAAGCTCCTATTTCCTCACAATAAAAATAATACCCCTTGGTCATTCCCTCTTGATTAGTCCACCAGTCCCTATCAAACTATGTGGATATTATGGGATTTATTTTTCAGATAAGTTTTCTTATTGTAAGTTTTCTTTATTATATTTTTTCCATTACCATTGAATCCTCTTATACTCCCACCCACCTGCAATCACCACACTATTGTCCATGTCTATGAGTAATTTTTCCTTTTTGCTCATCTCTTTCTCCTCAACTCCAAACCCCAGCTGTCATCCTGCTTTCTAAGCATGAGTCTGTCTCTATTTTTCCTGTTAGTTCAGTTTATTCATTAAGTTACACATATGAGTGAAATCTTATGGTATTTGTCTTTTTCTAACTGGCTTGTGTCACTTAGCATGAATATTCTCCAGCTCCATCTATACTGTTGCAAAGAGTAAAATTTTCTTAGTTTTTAAGGCTGAGTAGTATTTCAATGTGTAAATGGCCCATAGTTGTTTTATCCATTCATCCACTGATGGACACTTAGGTCACCTCCATACCTTGGCAATTGTAAATAATGTTGCAATGAACATAGTGGAATTTATGTACTTTCCAATTATTGTTTTGGGTTCATTTGGATATATTCCCAGAAGTGAGATTGCTGGATCAGATGGCAGATCCATTTTAATTACTTGAGGTAACTCCATATTGCTTTCCACAGTGGCTGCACCACTCTACATTCCCACCAACACTGCAAAAGGGTTCCCCTTTCTCCACATCCTCACCAGCACTTGTTTGTTAATTTATTGATGATAGCCATTCTGACAGGTTTGAGATGGTATCTCATTGTGGTTTTAATTTGTGTTTTTTAATGATTAGTGATGTTGAACATATTTTCATTTGTTTGTAGGTTATCTGTATGTCCTCTTTGAAGAAGTGCCTATTTGGGTCCTTTGCTGATCTTTTAATTGGGCTGTTGTTTTTTTGTGGTGTTGAGTTGTATATATTCTTTATAAATTTTGGATATTAACCCCTTATCAGATGTATAGGTGAATATGTTCTCCAATTCTATGGGTTCTTTTTATTTCATTAATGTTTTCCTTTGCTGTGCAAAAACTTTTTAATTTGATGTAGTACCATTAGTTTATTTATTTAATTTCTTTTCTTGCCTGGAAAGATATATGTGATCAAATATTTTTTATCAGCAATATTTGAGATGTTACAGCCTATGTTTTTGTTTTCAGTTTCCATGGTTTCAGGTATAACATTTAAGTCTTTAACCTGTTTTGAATTTATTAATTTGTAATGTGAGAACATAGTCTAATTTCATCTTTCTTCACATATCTGTCCAATTTCCCCAACACCATTTACTGAATCAACTATCTTTAGCACATTTTATGTGCTTGCTTCTTCTGTAGAATATTAATTGACTATAAAGTGTGGGTTTATTTCTGGGCTCTCTGTTCTGTTCCACAGATCTGTTCTGTGTCTGTTTTTATTGTAGTACTATGCTGTTTTGATTACTATAGCTTTATAGTATGGTTTGATATTAGGTAGTGTGATTCCTCCTACTTTGTTCTTCTTTCTAAGGAATGCTATTGCTCTGTGGAACATTTTCTGGTTCCATATAAATGTTTGAAATTTTTGTTCTAGTTCTGTGAAATACAACATTGGAATTTTGATAGGAATTATGTTGAATCTATAGATTGCTTTGGGTAATATGGACATTTTAATGATGTTAATTCTTCCTATCCATGAGCATGGTATGTTCGCCACCTATTTGTATCTTTTTCAATTTCTTTCTTTAGTGTCATATAATTTTCAGAATAAAGGTATTTTACATCCTTGGTTAGGTTTATTCCTAGGTATTTTATTCTTCTTTGAAATAATTTAGAATGGGATTGTTTTCATAATTTCTCTTTCTGTCAGTTCATTGTTGGCATATAAAAATGCATCTAATTTCTGAATATTAATTTTGTGTCCTGCTACTTTTCTGAATTTATTTATCAGTTGTAGTGGAATCTTTGAGGTTCTCTATGTACAGTATCATGTGTTATTCAAATAAAGACAGTTTTACTACTTTCTTTCCAATTTGGGTTCCTTTATTTCTTCTTGTCTGATTGTTGTGGCTAGGATTTCCAGTACTATGTGAAATAAGAGAGGTTAAAGTGGATATAACTATCTTATTTCTGATCTTAAGGGGAATGTTTTTAGTCTTTCCTCATTAAGTATTATGGTGGACGTGGATGTATCCTATATGGCCTCTATTATATTTAGGTATGTTCCTTCTATTCCCACTTTGCTGAAATTTTTATCATAAATACTTGCTGGTTTTTATTGAATGCTTTTTCAACATCTATTGATATTATCATATGCTTTTTATCCTTCATTGTGTTTATGTGGTAAATCACATTTATTTATTTGCTAATGTTGTACCAATCTTGCACCACAAAAATAAAACCCATTGGATCATGGTTAAGATCTTTTCGATCTATTGCTGTATTTGGTTTGATAGTGTTTTGTTGATGACTTTAGCATCTATGTTCATCAGGGATATTGGCCTATATTTTTCTTTTTTTGTGTGTCTTTCTCTGAGTTTGGAATTAGGATAATACTGGCCCTGTAAAATGAGTTTGGGAGCCTTCCCTCCTCTTGATTTTTTTTTAAATAGTTTGAGAAGGAGATGTGTTTGTTCTTCTCAGAATGTTTGGTAATATTCACATGTGAAGCCATCAGGTCCAGTGTTTTTGTTTGGAGTTTTTCAATTACTGCCGCAATTTCACTAGGTACAATCTATCCATTCATATTATCTGATTCTTCCTGATTTAGTTTGGAAGAGTGTTTTTTTCTAGGAATTTACTAATTTTGTCCAGGTTGTTCAGTGTGTTGGCATATATTCATTTATAATACTTTCTTATAATTCTTTGTATTTTTTGGTGTCACTTGTTATTTTTCCTCTTTCATTTCTGATTTTATTTATTTGGGTTCTCTATCTTTTGAACTTGATAAGTTTGGTTAAAAGTTTGTCAATCTTGTTTATCTTTCAAAGAACCAGCTCTTGGATTCATTGATACATATAGTTTTTTAGACTCCAGTTTGTTTATTTCTATTCTGAAATTTATTATTTCCTTCCTTCTACTCACTTTGGGCATTGTTTTCTACTCACTTTGGACATTATTTTCTTTTTCAAGTCCCTTTAAATGTAAAGTAAGATTATTTTTTCTTATTTTATTTTCTTATTATTTTATTTTATTTTACTATTTTATTTTAATTTTATTTTGAGATTCACTTGTAATGTTATGTATTTCCCTATTAAGAGTGCTTTCCCTGTGTCTTACAGATTTTGTATTGTTGTGTTCTCATTTTCATTTGTTTCAAGGCAATGTTTGACTTCTTCCTTAATCTTGTTGTTGACCCATTCATTGTTCAATAACATGTTATTTAGCTTCCATGTCTTTGTGTGTTTTTCAGTGTTCTTGTGATTGATTTCTAGTTTCATAGCACTGTGGTCAGAGAAGATGCTTAATATGATTTCACTCCTCTTAAATGTATTGAGACTTGTTTTGTTTCCTAAGATGTTGTCTCTCCTAAAATATATTCCATGTGGTCTTGAAACCTATGTATATTCTGCTTTGGGATTAAATGCTTGAAGAATCAATTAAATTCATTTAAGCTGGTGTGTCATTTAAGGGTGCTCTTTTTTTATTGATTTTCTGTCTAGAAGATCTGTCCATTGACATTGTTGGGGTGTGAAAATACCCCAACTATGACTATATTTCTGTATGTCTCCCTTTATGTCCATCAAGAGTTGATTACATATTTAGGTGCTCCTATGTTGGGTGCATAAATGTTTAGAAGGGATATATCTTCTTGTTGTACTGTTCCCTTTATCATTATGCAGTATCTTTCTTTTTTTCTTGCCGTAATCTTGATTTCAAAGTCTATTTTTTTGGATATAAGTATTGTTACACCAGCTTTTTTTTCCATTTTCATATGCATTAAATATCTTTTTCCATCTCTTTACTTTTAGTCTATGTGTATCTTTTGATCTGAGGTGGGTCTCTTGGAGGCAAAATATATAGGGATCTTGTTTTCTTGTTTTCAGCTACCATCTGTCCTTTGGTTAGAGCCTTAAGCCATTCACATTTAAGGTGAGTATTTATAGATATATATTTCATGCCACTTTAATGTGATGCTATTTTTCCCCATCTGATTTTTATGCATTTCTCTTGTCCTCCTCCTTCTTCTTCTTCATTGTCATCATCACCATCATCAAGTCTTTTCCCATTTGTTACAGTAATGGTTTGGTGTTAACAAACTCCTTTAGCTTTTTATTATATGGGAAGCCCCTTATTTCTCCTTCAATTTTAAATGATAGCCTTGATGGGTAAAGTAGCCTTCATTGTAGGTCCTTGTTTTTCATCATCTTGGATATTTCACATCACTCTTTTCTGGCCTGAAATATGTCTGTTGAGAAATCAGATTACAGTCTAATCGGTACTCCTTTGTCTGCAACTACCTGCTTTGTCTCTTGTGGCTTTTAAGATTCTCTCTTTGTCTTTAAGCACTGCCATTTTTATCAAGATGTTTCTTAGTGTAAGAATCTCTGGGTTAAATTTGTTGGGGACTCTCTGAGCTTCCTGGATTTGTGTGTATTTTTCCTTCACCAGATTTGGAAAACTTTTAATCATTATCTCTTCTAATGACACTTTGCTAATTCTTTTTTCCTTCTGGTATTCCCATTATGCAATTGTGATTATGCTTCATGTTGTCCCAGAGGTTTCTTAAGCTTTCATCATATTTTTCTTTTTTTTTTCTTTTTGTGACTCTGCTTGGATATTTTTTTCTTTCCTGTCTTCCAAATCACTGATTCAATCCTCTGCTTCATCTAACCTACTCTTTATTCCTTCCAGTGTATTATTTATTTCATATATTGCATTCTTTATTTCTGACTAGTTATTTTTATGGTTTCTATGTCTCTTTTCATGCTGTTGAGTGTCCTTATAACCATTACTCTAAACTTTCTGTCTGACAAATTGGTTGCCTCCATTTCATCTAGTTTTTCTTCTGGAGAATTTTCTTGTTCTTTTGTTTGGGGTCTATTTCTTTTTCTTCCCATTTGGCTACTTCTTTGTATGTGTTTTATGTATTAGGTAGACCTATAAAGACTGAGGTACAGACCTATATAAAACACCACATGTGACTCCCCCTCAGCACCCTATTTGAGCTATGAGTGATCCACCATTTGTAGCTCCCTCTGGTGGGCCTGGGTGTGTGCAAAAAGAGCAAGGCTGTACACTAAGGCTGACTTTTACTAGCACTAGGCCCAGAGGAGGATTAGCCAAAGTCTCAGAGTCATAGAGAGGTATCTTTGACTGCAGGCTTTCTGTTATGCTTAAAGTGTTATACTTTCCAGCAGCAGGGCTTAAGCACCTCAGGGTGGGGCAAGAGTGATTCATTGGGTGGGGCTATTGCTTCCTCTCATTTACTGTGCTGCCATTTGAATCTCCCTATAATTGGATTTTTGGTGTTTAAGCTCTATTTTGGTACATCCCATTGCTTCCTATGCTTTAATTAAGATAAAGTAAAGCATTTTTAAGAACTCAAGTTGTCGAATATACTATAATCCTTGACAAAAGTTATTAATCTTTAAAGATTTTGTTTTTTTTCTGATATTATATAGCAGTATATAAATTATGTAGAATATGCAATAAAGTTGATAGATATAAAATCTAAATAATAATTTCTATTTTAGATACTTGCTATGTACCAGATATTTTAAGAACTTTGTAGCCATTGTTTAATTACATAATGTCTTCAGGCTCAGTAGAATCGTATGAGATGAATGCTATTTTTCACATTGTACAGGTGACCCCAGAGAGATCAAAACACTCACTAAAACCACAATCAGTAAGTACAGGAAATATTTGATCCTCAGTGTGTTTAAGTTCAAAGTGTGATGTCTTAGCTACTAAGTTAACTGTGTGTTTAAATATAGTATGTATTTTGGGTTTATAATGGTTTATATTTTCATCTCCTCCAATTAGGTTATATTAATTGAATGTTACTGTAGACTCTGTACTTTGAAAAAGAAAATCAAATGTTTGATGATGAATAACAGAGTGGGTTAAAATATTAATAATTCTATCTAGTCATCTCTTTCCTCTATTATATCTGTATTACTAGAAATAAGGTGTATATCAAAAAAGGAATACTAGGACTATTTTTATAGTTCAAACACCAGTACTTTTGCTAAATATCAGAAACAAAAATAACTGGAGTGGATAAACATGTTCTTTAAAACCATTTGTTTTCTGTATATATATAAAATATCCAGAGAGTTTATGGTATTAAAACAACAATAAACAAAGTAGAAATAAAGACAACAAGAAATAGAGGTTAATGACAAAAATGAAGCTCCATATAGCTAGTACTATAAGCCAAAAGAGAAGGAAAGTCTATAACATCATATAATTTTTATTGTCTCAAAATGGCATGCAAATTAGACCAAGAGTTTTCTGGTTTTAAGAAGTGAAGGATCAAGTGGATTTATTTTATATTGACTGAAGGAAAGGGGCAATATGTTAAATCTCAAAGAGAGAAAACAAGGCTTACCTTTTGTGAGTACCTTATTTGTGCATAACTTTTTGTGAAGTACTTTTGTGTTGTTTTAAAAAATTCTCCCAAATAATCTTTATAGCATACCGCTATGCTACCATTTATTAAAATTACACTTTTGTTTCCCTATCCTCTGCTAGACTATAACTCCTTGAATTCAGAGATTTCTTGATCATCTTTTATTATCATTTATATTTCTGTCAAATGTCCTCCTCCTAGAGGAAAATCTTTCCTGAGCACAGTTTCTAAAGCATTTCTGTTTCCACAAAGTCACCTTCTTATGCTACTTCACAGTATTTTCTTTATAGTTCTTATGACCTAAATTTATATTTAATTAGTTTTTTTTGTTTCCTTGTTTATTTTCTGAACGTATTACTAAAATACAAGCTATGAGAATAGGGAATTTGTCAGCCTCATTTAATAATTTATCCTTAGCCCTTAAGACAATGGCTAACATATGACATAAGCTCAAAACACATATTGGGTAGATAAACTTACAAAATGTTTTTATACCTAACTTCAGCACAGAAGATGGTACCTAACAGATATCCTAAATATATTTGTTGGACTGAACTGAATTTCTAAAATTATCTTATTGGTGTAGAAATGGGCTCAAGGAGCATGAGTAATTTTCTCAAGGTCACATATTTAAAAGTTCAGAATCTAGAACAGGAACCTGTACACCACTAAACACTGCTTAAGAGAGCTTTAAGAATAGAGTCCAGGCATGTTGATTACTGGTAGTTTAGCTTATTTAAGGCTAATGCTTAGAGAATCTAGAGAGAAGAATAGTTAATCTGAAATGAATTTTACACAAGTATAGAATGAACATCAACTTATGAGTTATTTCTTTGTGCTATTAAATGAAAAGAGATCTAAAAGTTTTACCAACCAGATATGGGTGATGTAGAATTAATATTCTGTAGTAGAAGTTCAATAACTTGAAATGGATTTTCTTTCAAAGGAACAGCCCACTTGCATGTGGATGTGGGCCAAGGGGGTAACTTTTGGAAGAACTAAATGTTTCCTTAAAGAAGTCTTGAAACTGCTCTAGCTTTTTAAAAAATGCACTTGACATAAAGTTTTTCATTGCTTTATTATACAATGTGCAAAACACATTTAGTCCTGAAAAAAATTAATGGCACATATGCATATTGAAAGTGAGTTGACCTGTGAGATGTTTAGTCCTATTGAAAAATACTTTATCATGATGGCCAATCAAGACAAGTGGGCTGCAAAATGAAGCCAAAGTAGCTGAATGAATTGACCTGTTGAATGGGCTTTTAATATTGTTTACCTGAATAATAATGTTTAACAAGTGTACATGATAATGATATTTACTAAGTTGCTCCTTCTTACAATAATTAATAACTACTGTCAGCTGCTTCTGAAAATCTGTTCCTGGTTGGACATAACAAAAAACATGCATCAGTAGAAATGACTAATGATTTCCTGGTATAGTAGAAATAATATGCTATTGAGTCAGTCTAGTCTAGTTTCAAATTTTAATTATGCCACTTAACCAAAGTAGAGATGCAGAGCAAGTTACCTCCCTCTGCTTTATAAGGTTGTTTTGAAAAGTAAATGAAGTGTTATATGTGAATAATCTACCTAACTCAAAGCTTTCCTCAAGTAGATGGGACTCAATAAGTCTTCTATAACATCGACACAAGGTGAAAATTGTGTCTTCTGTGTGGCCCAAGCCAAAGTACTAGTAGACAATTTGATCTGCATTTGTATCTCTTCAAAAACATGAAATAAACCCTAATTCAGAGTTTACTGCAATGTTTCCTGAACCCTTTCCTGTTTTCTTCACTATATGTATGTACCCACAACTTCTCTGGTACTTTTAACTTTGCTTTCTTCATTCCTTAAATTATAATAACAAACAAAAATATATTTTTGTAATAATTTCATGTCATTACTTGACTAATTTTATTAATGGTTGCTGTCAGATGAATACTTGGGGCAGGTAGGGAGTTGTTTATACATCATTTCTTTATGATACACTCTTGCATAATAAAAATAAATCAAGATATTCAGTCTTCAATCTAAAATGAGCTGGCTCTAGGGTTGTAGGAAACTCTATTTGAAGATTGAAGAGCAAGCTGATTTCAAGCTCCTACAGACTGGAATACTCTTCCAGCCTGCTACATTCTTCCCAATATCTCGATCTTGTGCTCCATCATTCAACCTTGTTTTTAGTATGTGGCTAAGGCAGCCACAGGAAAAATTGGAGAGATCTCTTTAGTTACAAAGGAGTCCAAAGTTGCTTAATAACCCTTAGCACTGTAATTTATTTTTTCTTCAACTTTGAAGTAGAACACGACTTGTTCTTTATGCTGTGTTCTACTGCCTGCTAATGAAAAGATTATAGTGAACAAGAGATGGAACACTTTCACCCTCTTTCTGATTTGTAGATATACATCTTCATCCCTAGTCACTCTGCTATACATGTGTTCTAGGTTGAGCCTTCCAAAGAAATCAAGTCCCAATCAATTTAAGTCAGAGAATAATCCCAATACACTCTTACTTAATCACTGCTATTTCTCAGCATTCAGGACTGCTTTTGCAGAATTTGGATTCCATGAGCTACCCATAATTTTATGTCTCTTCTCCTATCTCAGACATAATCATTGCCTAAAAATTTTTGTCTTCTAGTAGGAAGTAGCTGCTGTGAGTGGTTCCCAAACACACTTGATCGCAAACCATAAAATGGTAACCATGGTTGGGGCTTTCCATTTGTGTGGAGGTATGGGGCAACATCCCTAAACCAGCTTAAGTAACTCTGACATTGATGTTGTCTCCCTATTCAAACTATATGTCCATGGGACTTGAGTTCAAAATTAAATTTCATTTCACAACTTCATAAGTGAATATTGAAAGTTATATATGTCAAAAATATCTTATTTTCTTCCTAAAGGGTTCAATCTTAGGCACTCTTCCTCCAGAATAGAAATTCCAACATTTGTATTGTATGTAACATGTCTCTCTAAATTGAAGTTATATTCTTAGAAACTTAACATCTCCTGTTTGGAAAAGGGCACAGTCTTTTAACAGTAAGGTGGAGGATCTTTCTGTTTAAATATAGGAAGTAATGTTTTTAATTAAACTTATTGGGGTGACATTGGTTAATAGGATCATAAAACTTTCAATAGAAATGTTTTAACATGAGATGTAGTTAAGTATATCTACTAAAAGTTAAACTCTTTAAGGCACTCCAGAAATGTAAAAGCTGGTTTCCACTGAGACCTACCTTATTGAGATATAATTGTTATATAACATTGTGTAAGTTTAAGGTGTACGACATGACGATTTAATACACATACATATTGTGAAATGATTACCACAATAAAGTTAGCTAATACATCAATTGTCTCACTTAATTATAATTATTTGTGTGTGTGTTGTGAGAACACTTAAGATCTACTCTCTTTGCAACTTTTAAGTGCATAATAGAGTATTTTTAATACTTATTCTTCTTATAACTGGAAGTTTGTGACCTTTGACCAACATCTCCCCATTTCCCCCACCTCCCAGCCCCTGTCAACCACCATTTTACTCTCTGTTTTTCTGAGAATTTGAGCTTATTTTATTTTTTTAGACTCCACACATAACTGAAATCCTACAGTATTTAATAGCCCGCCCTTAATAGAGTTGTGTTTAAAGAAGTATAATAACACTCTCAAAAGTCCTTTCCTTTGTACTTATTTTGCACCACATCACCTGCTTTGACTAGGAAATGGTGATACCTGATTTATAGAAGACAGTGTGTATATATTCTCACTCTATTATGTCAATATTTCATATTATTTCTTAAAAAGCAAGATGACCTCTAACTCCTCTCCCATTGAAACGAGTTCAAATTCTATTGTTTTAAACTGTTCAGTTCTCAAGCATATCATCACTCCTCTTCCATTCATCTCAATATCTTTAGCTAAGGGTCAGGAATGCTTGTTACCATTTACTAATAAAGGATAGACTTCTCTTCCTCATCAGCCAATGATGGATTCAAAGTGTACATCTCTGCCCTCTCCAGCCAGGCAATCAGCCAGCCAATGTCTTCAATTTTCAATCTCATCTCTCTCTCTCTCTCTCTCTCTCTCTCACACACACACACACACACACACGCGCACTGCATCCTCATGCATGAACATGCATTTATGCAGCACACATGCACATTGCTCAGGTGCATTGTATTTCTTGGTGCTCTCCTATTCTTTTCTTACCTATCTTCTGTCTCTTTTTGTTTCTAAGGTTAGTCAGCAGTTTCTCTTTCTAGCTTTATTTTCTTTGTTAATATTTTCAAAATAGGTTAAAACTACATGGTTTAATATAGAAGCCTTGGTTATGTATTGGTAATTTCCAAATCCAGCTCGTTATGAGAATTCCAGTGAATTCTATTAGCAGATCTACTCTAATAGAATACATAGCAGGTGTAGTGTAAAGTCAGGTTACCTATAGTTTTTAAAAAAGGCTCCACAGGTGATTTTAATGGCCAAACCCCATGACTTTTAGCTTTAAATTCTCAATACCTAGAATAGGATATTAATAAATGTATATTATATTAATTACCCAAGTGTTAATTAATTGATATTTCAGCCAATGGAAGTAATAGTTGGTGACAGCACTGTGCTGTGAAGCAAAATATTAAAAATTATTCAAGGAAGTGTTTCCTTAATACAAAAATTGGAACTGGGTTTGTCAGTAATAAACAAATTTACCTAAAATGGGACTGCCCAAATCTTTTAATATGCTAATATGAAAAATGAATCTTCAAGAGATATATACATCATTAAACCTAGATCACTCTATATGTTTCCCTGTTATTTTTTGTTTGTTTGTTTAAGGGAGCATCTTGATTGAGAAGCATTATGCAGAATACAGTTTGAGTAAGGCTACTCTAGGACTACCTCAGATACTGACAGAACATTTTGATGCTACACATCTATGTGGGTTATTTGGATCAAAGCTTTTCAGTTCTAGTTTCATGCTAGCATTACTTGGTAACTTTTAAAACTCACAGATATCCAGGCCTCACCTGCCACTAATTTAACAAATATTTCTAAGAATAAAGGTAAATATTAAAATTTTAAAAAGTATATCTCAGATGATTCCAATGTGCTAATGAGGTTGAAAAACATTGCTTAGAAACTGTTAGCAAATGTTAGATATATTCTAAATTATTGGTTACCAATAATAGCTAACATCTGTCATTAATCTTGTGCCAAGCATTTTCCTCATGTATTGTTTACTAAATCCCCATGGTTATTGTATGATGCAGATACCACTATTATCCCCATTTACAGCTTATAAAACTAAGGCATTAGGGATAAAAAAAAAAAACAATTTTCCCAAGGACATGCAAGTAGTAAGTTAGAGAGTTTATGTTTAGGCAGTATGATTCCAGAACTTGGGCATTTAATTTTTACACTACACTGACTCCCTAAACCCTTTTTATGGGAGACTCTCTATATGTTTAAAACTAACAATTATCCACATTTACTATAGTGAAATGTTAACAAGAAATCTAATTAGTTTCAAAGTTCCTCTGCTCACAGAACCAAATACTCTATTATTTTGATCATTATAAGATATTTTAAGTTGTATACTTAAGATATTTCTAGTTGTATACTAAGAGCATAATGAAAGTTGTTTCCCCTCTTCACTTCTTCTTTTGACAGTGAAATAGGGTTTCAGATTAGGCCAAGACCTTCATGCCAGTAAAAATTATTACAGCTGTTTTAGGGAGTCAAAATATTTCACCTATACTTTCTCTTGGGCCATGAAAATTTGTTTACTGAGTTCACATCACCTAAATATGAAAGAGTACCTTATCTAATTATCATTTCTTTTTTATATAGCAAAACATCTGTTGAATGGACTCCAAATAATGTAACTATTAAATCATTGGGGACATTTTTTAACATTCTCCTTCATTGAGAAGCAAAGGAAGATCAAGCAATTTGAAAACAGGGGCCTTTACAAGATGTATCACTTTCATTCTATTTTCTGAAATTCTATTCTACTAATCATCTTCATATTTAAATAATGATAGTTTTCTTTTGGAATCTTGTAGAAATCAACACAGAGCTGGCTGGTATGATTTTATAATCATAAAGATAGATAGTCTTTTGTTTGGAATTTAGGACATGCATACTTATTATTTATTCTTCTTTCTTTCTGGGAAACCTATGCTGTTATTGCAATTAGATATTAAGCCCTGAGGGCCTGTACATTTTTTCACTTTTTGATTCTTAGCTCCTAGCAATAAACACATAAGAATGGTTCAGTAGTGATGGGAAGAATGCAAACCAATCTCCTGTGTAGCTGGCTTCTACATCCATGACATATAAGCATATTAATATTCTTCAAGCATTTGAAAGATATAAACATAATTTTTAAAATTACTATTGATATGTGCTTATTATGTTATATTTGCAATACCACTCAATGTGTATTTTGAAATATTTAGGCTACAACCTATGGTATTATTTTTTCTCCATATTTACACTGTATTAATGTTATGAGCTGTACTCCACTCCCTCTCCAAATTCATATTTTAAAGTCCTGACCAGAGTATCTCAAATTGTGACTATATTTGGAAATAGAGTATTTAAGAAGGCAAGTGAGTTGAAATGACATCATTAGTGTGGGCTTTAAGCCAATATGACTGGTATCCTTATATGAAGAGGAAATAACGATACTGACAGGCACAAAGAAGGAAGTTCTTGTAAAGACACAGAGAGACAGGATGGCCATCTGCCAAGCCAAAGAGAAGCTTCAGAAGAAACCAACCCTGTCAACATCTTGAACTAAGGCTTCTGACCATCAGAATTGTGAAAAAAGTTAATTTCTATTGTTTAATGATATTTGGTATCATGATAGGAATTGAATTGAATCTATAGATTGCTTTGAATATTTCAATGATGTTAATTCTTCCTATCAATGCACATGGCATATGCTTCCATTTATTTGTATCCTCTTCAACTTCTTTCTTCAGTGTCTTATAATTTTCCAAGTACAGGTCTTTTTTCATCCTTGGATAAATTTATTCCTAGGTGTTTTATTCTTTTGGAGCAATTGTGAATGGGATTGTTTTCTTTTCTGACAGTTTATAATTGGTGTATAAAAATGCAACTGATTTCTGGGTGTTTATTTTGTACCCTGACACTTGACTGAATTTATTTAATAGTTCTAATATTTTTTGTGGCATATTTAGGGTACTCTATATATAGTATCATGTCATCTGCAAATAATGACAACTTTATCTTTTCCTTTCCAATTTGGATGCCTTTTATTTCTTCTTCTTGTCTGGATGCTATGAATAGTATTTTTAGTACTACACTGAAAAGAGTGGTGGAAACAAATCCATGTCTTGTTCCAGATCTTAAGGGAAGCTCTTGTAGTTTTTGCCCATTAGTATGATGTTGGCTATGGGTTTGTCATATATGGCCTTATATTATGTTTAGGCATATTCCCTCTATTCCCACTTAACTGAGAGTTTTTACCATAAATGGGTGCTGGATTTCATTAACTATTTTTTCTTCATCTATTGATATGGTCATGTGTTTTTTAATTCTTCATTTTTATGTAATGTATCACATTTATTGATTTGCAGATATTACACCAAACTTGCATCCCTGTTATAAATTCCACTTCATCATGGTGTATGGTCTCTTTAATGTATTGAAGAATCTGGGTTGCCAATATTTTGTTGAAGATTTTAGCATTTATGTTCATCAGAGGTATTTACCTATAATTTTCTATTTTTGTACTGTATTTTTCTGGTTTTGGTATTAGGATAATGCTGACCTTGTAAAATGAGTTTGGAAGTCTTCCCACATCTTGAATTTTGGGCGTTAATTTGAGAGGGATGGGTGTTAGTTCTTCTTTGAACGTTTGGTAAAATTCACCAGTGAAGCCATACAATCCAGGACTTTTGTTTGTTTGGAGTTTTTATGATTGCTACTTCAATTTCACTGGTTGTAATCTATCTGTTCAGATTCTTTGACTTTTCCTGATTCAGTTTTTGAAGATTGTCTAGGTTGTCTAGATTGTCTAGATTGTCTCTAGGAATTTACCTATTTCTTCCAGGTTGTACAGTTTGTTGGCATGTTCTTCATAACATTTTCTTACAACTCCTCACATTTCTTTGGGTTCAGTTGTTACTTCTCTTTCATTTGTCATTTATTTATTTGGTTTCTCTCTCTTTTACTTGACAGGTCTGTTTGAAGATTTGTCAATCTTGTTTTACTTTTCAAAGAACAAGCTCTTGGCTATATTAATCTTTTGTATTGTTTTTTAAAACTTTATTTTATTTATTTCTGCTTTAATATTTTTCTTCCTTTTATTCACGTTGGGTGATGTTTGCTATTCATTTTAAGTTTGTGTAAGAGTAAAATTAGACTTAATTTGAGATGTTTCTTGTTTTTGTTTTATAGCTCTGTCATGCTATGAATTTCCTTTTTAGGACTGATTTTGCTGTGACACAGCTTTATGGTTACTTTCGTCTCATTTTCATTTGTTTTAAATATATCTTCTGCTTTCTTCTTTGATCTTGATGTTAACCATTCGTTGTTTAGCATTTATCTCTTTGTGTGTTTTTCAGTTTTTTGCTTGTGATTGCTTTCTACTTTCATACCATTATGATCAGAGAAGATGCTTGATATGATACCAATCTTCTTAAATTTATTGAGACTTGTTTTATGTCCTAACATGTGGTCTATCTTAGAAAATGTTCTATTAATTTGAAAATAATTTATATTTTGCTACTTTGGGGTTAAATGCTCTGAAGATATCAATTAAATTCATCTGGTGTAGTATATCATCTAATGCTACTGTTTCCTTGTTGATTTTCTGCAAGATGTATCCATTGATGTCAATGAGGTGATAAAATTCCCATTATCACTGTATTACTGCCAATCTCTTCCTTTCTGTCTGTCAGAATGCTTTATATATTTAGGTGCTTCAATGTTGAATGCATAGTATTTAGAAGGGTATTTGAATGTCCTCTTGTTGGATTGCTCCCTTTGTCATTATGTAGTGTTTTTCTTTTTCTCTTACCATAGTCTTTCCTTTAAAGTCTATTTTTGTCAGACAACGCTATTGCTAACTCAGTTTTGTTTCCCATTTGTGTGAAATATTTTTGCCATCCCTTTACGTTTACTCTGTGTGTATCTTTCATCCTGAGGTGGGTCTCATATAGACAACATGTATGTTGGTCTTGTTTTCCTATCCATTCAGCTACCCTATGTATTTTGATTGGTATATTTAAGTTATTTACATTTAAAGTGATTATTGATAGTAAGGATTTATTGACTTTTTTGTTTACATTACATTCCTCTGATTATTCTTCTTATTCTTCTCCCCCTTCCTCCCACTCCTTCCCTTTCTCCTCCTCCTCTCCTTCCCCTTCTCCTCTCCTCCTTCTCCTCCTTTTTCTGCCTTCTTTTTCTCTCTTCCTCTTCCTCCTCTACTACTACTACTTTCCTCCTCCCTCCTCTTCCTTCTTCTTTCTTCTTCTTTTCTTATCCTTTCCCCTTCTTCTTCTTCATTTTTCTTCTTCTTCTTTCTTCTTTTCTTCTTCCTCTTTCTCCTCCTTTTCCTTTCCCTCCTCCTCCTTTTCCTGCTCCTCTTTCTTCTTCTCCTTCCTTCGATTCTTCTTTTCTTTCTCCTTTGCTTCCTGTCTTCTATCTTCTTATTTTTCTTCTTTCTCCTTCTTTCTTCTATCTCCATTCTTCTCTTCTTCTTCCTTACCTTTTATTTCTTCTTCTGTTCCTTCTTCTTCTTCTTCTTCTCTTCTCTCCTTCTTTCTTTTCTTCTTCCTCTTCTTTCTCCTTCCTCTTCCTCTTCCTTTTCCTCTTCTTCTAGTTCTTCTCTTTCTCCTTCAAACTGACTCTTTAACATGCTTCACAATACTGGTTTAGTGGTAACTAAAGTCCTTTAGCTTTTTCTTATCTGGGAAGTTCTTTTTTTTAGAAGTTTCACATTTATTTATTTTATTTTTAAAAAATATATTTTATTGATTATGCTATTATAGTTGTCCCATTTTTCACCCCTTTATTACCCTCCACCCTGTACACCCCTTCCCACCATCATTCTTCCACCTTAGTTCATGTCCATGGGTCATACATATAAGTTCCTTGGTTTCTCCATTTCCTATACTATTCTTACCCATCCATCTATTTTGTACATACCAATTATGCTTCTTATTCCATGTGCCAGTCCCCCGTTCTCCTACCAACTCCTCCCCACTGGTAACCCTCCATGTGATTTCCATTACTGTGAATTTGTTCTTGTTCTAATTGCTTGCTTAGCTTTTGTTTTTATTTTTAGGTTCAGTTGTAATAGTTGTGAGTTTGTTGTCATTTAATTGTTCATAGTTTTTTTCCTGTATTTTAAAATTGTTTTTCAAGTACAGTTGTCTCCATTTACCCCCAACACTTCCCCACACCCCAGCCATCCCATCTCCCGTCCATGATCCTACCTCCCTTTGGTTTTGTCCATGTGTCCTTTATACACGTGCCTTGAAAACCATTCACCACCCCAATGATCCCTTCCCTCCTTCCCTCTGGTTACTGTCAGCTTGTACTTAATTTCAATGTAATTATATTTTGCTTGCTTTTTTGTTTTATTTATTAGTCTCTACTTATAGGTGAGATCATATAATATTTGTCTTTCAGTGCCTGGCTTATTACATTGTTTATAGTTTTTGACATTCTTTTTCTTAGATAAGTCCATTTAACATTTCATATAATAAGGGCTTGTTGATGATGAACTCCTTCAGCTTGACCTTATCTGGAAAGTACTTTATCTGCCCTTCCATTCTAAATGATAGCTTTGCCGGACAGAATAATCTGGACATAGGTCCTTGCCTTTCATGACTTTGAATACACCTTTCCATCCCCTTCTTGCCTACAAGGTTTCTTTTGGGAAATCAGCTGATAGTCTTATGGGAAGTCTTTTGTAGGCAACTGTCTCCTTTTCTCTTGCTGCTCTTAAGACTCTATCCACATCTTTAATCTTGGGTATTATTTGGGAAGTTCTTCATTTTCTCCTTAAATTTTAAATTATAGTCTTGCAAGGTAGGTATATAGTCTTAGTTGTAGGTCCTTGCTTTTCATCACTTTGAATATTTCATGCCAATCCCTTCTGGCCCAAAATGTTTCTGTTGGAAATTCATCTGACAGTCTTACGCAAGCTTCCTAAAATATTTTAAATGGTGTTATCCAACTACCTTTTGTTCCCACTGATCTCCTACCTAGGACCTTTAAATTGTGCAGCAGGAAATGTTGTAGTGAACATATTATATGTATAATTTCACAAACCTCACAGCTGGAGTTTCAGTACAGGGGCAGCAGAGTGAAAGGCATCAAAGAAATAGAGAAAGGAAATGAATTCTCTCGCACCAGAGTGAGAGCTGAGGGGCAGCTTTCTCACAGACAGGAGTACTGGCAGAGGCCTCTGTTCCTTTTCTGAGCCTTCCCCCGCACCCTACAGAGCTACAGAGCCAGCAGGCAGGCACCATATATGACTCCATTAACCTGGTTCACACTCTACCTGAGCCTGGTGATTCTCCGATGCCTGCCCCCACACAACTTTTAGCCCCACCCAAGTTGTTTCCTGTCAGGGAGCTTTGTCCAGTAGAGCTCCACTGACCATCATAGATGAGAATAATTCCACCAAGACATGATCTGCTTGGGGAGGAAAGGTAGCCAATCTCTCAAAGGAGAAAGGCCTTGAGCCTGTTCCTCAATGAGCTTTTATTGGCTTCAATTTGCACAGGAATACAGGTAAAGCTCATCAATCATTGTCAGGCAGTAATGATCAAACAATAGATAACATTCAAAGAATTATGAGGGCTTATTTTGAGTCAGGGTCAGATAGCCAATGAAACATAAAACTGTGGGAAACAAACTCATTTTATGCTTGGGCCCTTATCATTTAAATTGAGGGTATTCTTAGCAAAGCTGGTTTCATAAGATTTTATGCATTCTTTCTTAGGCCTGATTGTCCTGGGAAACCACCTGTTCCTGCCCAGGGCTGCACCACCCTCCAGGATTGTTTCAGCCTTAAGGCAGGCAGGGGAAGTAAGGCACCCAAGAGATTAAGAGACTTCTTAAAGACAGAAGGAGGACTCAGGCTATGTTAAAGCTGAGGGGTGAGGGTCTATCATTTTTTCTATAGTCCTCTAAATTCTCCCCTGATGGCCCCATCATGACTGTGCCTGTCTTAGGTCATCGCTTCCTTGAGGAATCTTACCCATCATTGGCTAACCAGTCATCTACACAGGGCCAAGCAGGGTGAAGTAAAGGGGGCAGAGGCAGTGCCCCTGCTGGGAAGATAAGCTTTGTCTCTTTAGTGGTTTATGTTCCCAAGGTCTTTTTACTCAGCTTTAGCCATGGGGATGAGGGGTTGGGGGTTACAGCTTCTGAAACCAGCAGGGAGGTTCCCAACATTTTCCAGTGACTTTTTCATATGAATGCCTAGTCTTGGTCCATGGTTCAGATTTTTCTATAGTCTCTAAAACAAGCAGCATCTGGCTTCAATTAACCCTGTACCTCTCACTAAGTTGCCCCAGACATAGCACTAGAAGCAGCCAACCTTGGTTCACAGCTTGGCCCCAGTTAGGTACCTTCAAGCCTACCACAAGTAGCATCCATCTACAGATAACTTTGTAGCTTATGCTGTGTGACTCTGGACAGGACACAGGAAGTGGCTAACCTTGAATGTGCCAACAGCAATCAAAGCTTAAATACAACAGGGGGTTGTTCACAGCCTACACAGTGGGTACACCTCAAGTACCCAGCTTGGATGGTTGGGGAGGCTCTACCACTGGACTCTATAGGACACCTACTACATTAGGCCACTCTACCAAGCTGCAGAGATGTAGCAACCTCTCCTCCACACATAAAAACAAACATAGGGTGTCTGACAAAATTAGGAGACAAAGAAACATGGCCCAAATGAAAGAACACATCAAAACTCCAGAAAAAGAACTAAACAAAATGGAGTAAAGCAAGCAACTAGATGCGGTGTTCAAAACACTGGTTATAAGGATTCTCAAGGAACTTAGTGAGGACTTCAACAGCATTGAAAAAAAAAAACCAACAGAATGAAGGAAACAGTAATTGAAATAAAGAACAATTTACAGGGAATCAACATTAGAGTGGACAAAGCCAAGAGTCAAATCAGTTGTTTGGAATATAAGAAAGCAAGAAGTGGTCTCAAAGTGGATCCAATATGGCAGAAGAGTAAGTAGAGGCTACACTAACCTCCTGCCAGGGTCAGTCTGTAATTACAACTAAATTGTAGAGAAATCATCTGGAATAACTAACTGAACAAGAGTTGGAGAGAAACCTTATAAACACAGACAGACAGAAGAAACTCCTTTACCACAATGTAACTGGTACAGACTGAAGAGGAGATGTGACAGGATTGGCTGGACTACCTCTAGTGGTGGCCGAAGTGCTAGAAAGAAATCTCAGTAACTGAGGGGTCCACCTGAGAAGTTTGGGGCCTAAATCCCAAGCTGGTCTCCCTAGCCTACAGTACAAGAGCCAGAAAGAAACCCAGATAACATCCAGCTGTGAAATGCTGTTGGGTTTTGATTTCCCTGGAAGAGATGACTGGAATCACAGAGAGCCATTTGAAGGATAAACACATAAAATTTCATTTGCAGCCACTTACCTTGGGCTCCAGCAAAGAGTGGGCAGAGCAGACCAGAGATGCTTGAGGACAGTTTGGGGTCAGTGGCTCTGGGGAGAGAACTGAGGGAGCAGCCACCAGGATCATTGTGCTGAATCATTCTTCATACTGAAGGAGCCATCTTGTTCAGGCTGCATAGCTCCCTCCAAGTGGCATCAGCCTGAGGGGAAGCAATAGTCCCACTCACAGGAATTACTCTACTCACCTTCCAATGCTCAAGCCTGACTGCTGATTACAGACTGACTATATTAACAACTGAAGGAGACAGCCACAGACTATGTATCACTGGTAGTCTCGAACAGGGTGTCTAGGGTCAGATTGGATCACCATCTGACATCACCAGGGGAGGATCCAGAAAGGCAAGACAGTGGTAAAAACTAGATACTAGTGAGATAAATTCCATTGCAGTGTTCTTCATGATTTGCTTTATCTCCTCTCCTGCATAATATTATATTTATTTTCTGAAGATTTTGAAATCATTTATTTTTGGGAGCTGCCCTGCCTGGTTTCAGGAGCTGTAACCCCTCCATGACTAGGGCTGACTGAGTGACCTTCAGACCATAAGCCACTAAGGGGACAAAGCTTATCTCCCTGGAAGGAGCACCACTTCTGCTCCTTTTTCCATAACTTGCACCCAATGCTTGATCAGTTAGCCAATGATGGGTAAGATTCCCCAAGGGGGGAACAAACTAAGACAGACATGATTATAGGGAGGCCCCAGGGAAGGACTTGGGGGGCTATGCAGAAAGGTGGTGATGGACCCCACCCCTTGCCTTTGACAAAGCCTGAGTCCTTATGCTGTCTGCTAGAAGTCTCCTAATCTCCTGCCTGCCTTGCTTCCTCTGCCTGACTTAATCCTGAAACAATGACAGAGGGCAAAATGTAGCCCTGTGCTGGATAGGGCGGTTTCCCTGGGTGATTAGGCCTGAGAAAGAATATACAAACTCCTGTGAAACCTGCTTTGCTAAGAACGCTCTTAATTAAATGATAAAGGTCCGGGCAGGAAATGAGTTTGTTTCCCAAAGTTTTGTAGCCCCTTAGCTAACAGACCCTGACTCTGAATAAGCCCTAAGTAGTTCTTTGTATGCTATCTATTGTTTGATTCTTACTGCCTGACAATGATGAATGAACTTTACCTGTATTCCTGGGCAAATTAAGAGCCAATAAAAAAACTCTGTGAAGGCAAGGATCGGGATGCTCTCCTTGGAGAGAGTGGCCCGGCCACTCCGAGGCACCCTCCCCTTGAGAGGGTAGCGGTGCTTTCCCTTTTCCCCCATAGGACTTGGTAGTCCATGTGAATGTATCTCAAGTCTCATCCATTACTCTGCGGACACTACCCGCCGGTGTCTGCATCAATTTATTATTTTCCATTACTTTTGTGTTTCATTTGCTCTATTTCACTCTTAATACATTTTTCAACTAATACAATTGTATTCATTATTTACTTATTTTAAAATAAATAATTGGAGTAATAATTCTTAACATTATAGAAGGTATCATTTCATTAGAAATGTATGTCTGGTAATAATAGCTTAAGTTTTATCAGTGACATTCTTCCAGTATTTGAGAAAGTTTGAAATTCTCAAACTTTCAGTTGTGAGGGGATCCTTTGAATTCCAAAAGTGAATTCTATATGCAGTTATCCTTCAATAACTAGTTCCTAAGAAAAATAAAACCTTTTCCACTCTCAATTTGCAGACGTATTTGAAGTTGTAACTTCATTTTGTTTATATTTTTGCCATACAAATATATGCAATTTTAAAATAGCCAAATATACCTAGTTTTTTTTTTCCTTTATGGTTTTTGACATTCCCATCATACGTAGGAAAGTCCCACCTAATATTTCTACAAATAGCCCCTTGCATTTTCTTCTAATATTTTTCTTATAAAAAATAAAGTTAGTGATCTAATTCTTTTTCCTTCTGAATAGATAATCCATCATATCAACACTTTATTAAATTAACCACTTTTTCCCAGTGTTAGATTAAAATTCCCTATGTACTGAACTTCCTGTGGCTTCTCAGCCATATATGACTAATATATTTATATAGTTCTGTGACAGTATCATACACTTTTGACTTTATTGTTATCTTACTATTCAGAAGTTTCCTGTTTATGCTTCTTAATTGCTCCTTCAATATTCATAAGTTTTGGCTATACTTTAATATTCATATAAATTCCAGAATTGTTTTATTTTTTTTTCATTTCTCAAGTATTCCTGTTGCTACCATTCTAAAACCTGACTACAACACCCCCAACCACTTAAAGCTACAGGATACTTGCTCCTTATTTTTTTTATTTTTGTTCAAGTACAATTGTCTCCATTTTCCCCCTACCACTCCTCCCTACATCAGCCATCCCCACTTCCCACCCTTGTTCTTACCTCTCCTTTGGTTTTCTTCACGTGCCCTGTATAGATGTTCCTGAAAACACTTCCCCCCATTTTTTAGCATTTTAACATTCATTTTTGTCCTTTAATTTTGTGCATATTAAGTCACTAGTTTTTATAATATAGTTTATTTCAAATCTTATATTTTGCTCCCCTTCTCTTAATACAATTTATTTCTTCTTTCCTCTTTTTATTTTCATTTTAAATTCTCTTTTGTCTCTTGCCACAACTTTTTCCTATTCCATGCTCTTACCATTTCTCCACTTTACAGACTCTCAAAACCATTTTTCTTGTCATTAGTCATCTGACATTCCTTTTCACATTTTTAAAATACTTTTATTGTCTCCTTGCCTTTATCAGTCTTTGCTCATTGGTTGCAGATATGGTGGTTGTTGTATTTCTTCAATTTTATTTCTAGATCGTCACTATTTTTATATTTCAAATCTCAAATTTTACCATTCCCTTCTCCTACACTATTTTGCCCTCAGCCTGCCCTTTCATTTTTTTTAATTTTAATTTTTCCTTGTCTTAACCTGGCTTTCATTCCTCACTCTTAGTGTTCCTTATCACTCTATCATCAAAATATCACTTCTCTTTGCTTTAGACATCTCTTAAGCTTTTCTTTGTTTTTTTTTTTCACCTTATTTCATCCCACCTATATTAATTTTTGCACATTTGTTGTTGATAGTGTTATGGTGGAGAGAAATCTTTTTCTTTTTTTTTTTTTTTGGTCTCATTTTTTCTGTCTCCCATCTTTTTATTCTCTCTCTCACTATATTTGCTTTTTAAATTTTTGATTAAATCTAATATTATGTTCTTCCTTTCTCTTACTCCATTCAGCCTTCATCCCTCCATTTTTTATTTATGATGTAAATTTTACTTTTTTTCTTATTGCCTTCTCCCTATTTTCTATTCTTATTATTGCTTCTCCCTCTACACTCTCAAAATCATTTTTCTTTCAGTTAATCCTCTCATATTTTCTTTTTCATTCTTATAATAATCTTAAAATTTTACACATTTGTTGACACTGGCTCACTTGCTGTTGATAGTGCAAAGTGGGTAGAGCTTATTTTTGCAGGTGTGGGTTTATTTTCTGGACAGTATGTTTGTTTTCTGGCAACACCTGTACAACAGCATACAACAGGGGTGCTGAACTCATTTTTAATGGAGGCCACATCAGCCTTGTGGTTGCTTTTAAAGGTCTGAATGTAGAGCTCCTTTCACCTAGTTAAGGAGTAGCTACATTTACATAGTCCTAAAATTACATTTGACCCTTTGAACGCAACCGTGAGGCTGAGGTGGCACTCAGTGAAAATGAGTTTGACACCCCTGGCATATAAGATGTAGTGGGTGGAATTACTTTCAGTAAGCCAGCCAGTGGGAAGGAACCACCAAATAATGACTCAACAACAATCAAAGCCCAATTACAACCAGAGAGCCCACATAAATGGCATAAAGGGCATCCTAAGAGCATCAAGTTAAAAAGACAAGGAGGCTAACCATTGAATCTAACAGGTCTCCTACCACAGAAGGTTATACCATGAACACAGGGAGTCAAAGATGATCAGTCTAAGAAGCAGAAACAAACAAGAAGAGTTACCTAAAATAGGGAGACAAAGAAACAACCCTGAATCAAAAGGGAAGGAGGAACCCCCAGAAAGAGTGCTAAATGGTAAGTCCAGGAAGCACAGAGAGTCCCAATCAAGAAGAATCCAAAGAAGCCCACTTTAAGACACATCATAATGAAAATGAAAAAAAAAACCTTAAACAAAGAGAGAGTCATAAAGGCATCAAGGGAGACCCAGCTAATAACATACAAGGGAGCTCTAATAAGATTATTGGCTGATTTCTCAAAAGAAACATTACAAGCCAAAAAGGAATGGCAAGAAAGACTTCAAGTAATGAAAAGCAAAGGCCTGAAATCAAGACTACTCTACCCATCAGAATGAAGAAATACAAAGTCAAAAAAATAAGGAGAAGCTTAGGAACCTCCATGAAAACTTTAACATTCCAACGTATGAATCATAGGGGTGCCAGATGAAGAAGAGGAAGAGCAAGTAATTAAAAACTTTTTTGAAAACATAAAGACAACTTCCTTAATGTGGCAAAAGGAATAGGCTTCCAATAAGTCCAGAGGGAAAGAATCCCCAAAAAGTTGGACCCAAGGAAACACACACCAAGGCACCTCATAATTACATTACTCAAGGTTAAATATAAGGATAGAATTTTAAAAGCAGCTAGAGAAAACTAGACAGTTACCTACAAAGGACGTCCCATAAGACTGTCAGCTGATTTCTCAAAAGAAACCTTGCAGACAAGATGGGGCTGGAAAAAAAGTATTCAAAGTTATGAAAGGCAAAGACCTACATCTAAGATTATTCTATCCGGCAAAGTTATCATTTAGAATGGAATGCCAGATAAAGTACTTCCCAGACTAGGTCAAGTTAAAGGAGTTTATCATCAGGAGCCCTTAATATGTAAAATTTTAAAGAGACTTATCTAAGAAAAAGAAGATAAAAGTAAGAACAGTAAAATGACAACAATCCCACAACAAGTGAAACTAAAAAAAAAATGAACTAAGCAAACAACTAGAATAGGAAGAGATTCACAGAAATAGAGATCATATGGAGGGTTATCAGTGGTGAGGGGCCAGGGAGAGAATGGGGGAAAAGGTACAAGGAACAAGAAGTATAAATGGTAGGCATAAAATTGACAGGGGGAGTTTATAATAGTATGAGAAATGGAGAAGCCATGGACATAAACTATGGTGGGGGAATGAAGGTGGGAGGGGGTGTACAGGGCAGAGGGGAATAAAAGGGAGAAAAAATGGGACAACTGTAATAGCATAATCAATAAAATATATTTTAACCAATAAAATATATTTGTAGAAAAAGACTACTTTAACCAATAAAATATATTTGTAGAAAAAGACTACTGTACCTAGCAAGGCTCTCATTTAAAATGGAAGGCAAAATAAGGGGTTTCCCAGAAAAAAAAGCCTAAAATAATACATCTATACCAAACCAAGATTGCAAAAGATGCTAAAGGGACTGTTTTAAGAAGGTGAAGAACACAGAGAGAGGAACACAGGTACAAAGGAAGAAAATGGCAATGATTAAGTACCTATCCATAGCAACCTTAAATGTAATGGATGAAATGCTCCAATCAAAAGACATAGCATAGTTGATTGGATAAGAAAACATGACCTACTATAAATGCTTTCTACAATAGATCCACTGCAGAAAAAAAGATTTACACTGAAAATAGATCTAGACTAAAACTAAAGGGATACAAAAAATGTTCCAAGCAAAAAGGACATGAAAATAAATCTGAGGTATTAAAACTTATATCAGACAAAATAGATTTTAAAACAAAGGCCATAATAAGAGACAAAGAAAGACACTACATAATATTTAAGGGAATAATCCATCAAGAAGATATAACCCCTGGCTGGCATAGCTCAGTGGATTGAGCTCAGGCTGCGAACCAAAGTGTCTCAGGTTCGATTCCCAGTCAGGCCACATACCTGGGTTGCAGGCCACGGCCCCCAGCAACCGCACATTGATGTTTCTCTATCTCCCTCCCTCTCTTCCCTCTCTAAAAAAAGAAGACATAATCCTTGTAAATATATATTCTTCCAATATAGAAGCACACAAATATATAAGAAAAATCTTTGAGGATTTCAAAAAGATATCAAGAGCAACACATTTATTGCAGGGGATTTTAACACCCAGCTGACAACAATGGATAGTTCTTCCAAAAAGAATCAACAAGGACATTGTGGCACTGAACAATCAACTAATCAAATTGACTTAACTGATATATACAGAAACTTTCACACCAAAGAAGCAAAATATACATTCTTTTCAATGCACTTGGAATATTTTGAGAGATAAATCTTGTGATAGGACACAAAACAAGCCTCAACAAATTCAAGAAAATTGAAATCATGTCAAACATTTTCTCAGATCATAATGGTTTGAAACTAGAAACTATCCTCAAAGAACAAAGTCAAAAGCCTTCAAATTCATGGAGACTAAATAATATGCTATTAAAAAATCAATGGGTTAACAATGAGATCAAGGAAGAAATCAAAAAAATTCTGGAAACAAATGAAAATGAACACAAAAAAAAGCCAAAACCTACAAGACACAGCAAAAACAGTCCTGAATATGGCATTCTTAAAATGCAGTCACATGTAAAGAAAGATAAAAAATTTCAAATAAACAACCTAACTCTATAGCTATAAGAACTGGAGGAACAAAAACAATGAAGCCCAGAGTGAATGGAAGGAAGGAAATAAGATCAGAGCAGAATTTAATAACATAGAAACTAAAAAAGCAATTCAAAAGATCAATATATTCAGGAGCTAGTTCTTTGAATGGATAAACAAAATCAACAAGCCTTTAACCAGTCTCATTAAGAAAAAAAGAGAGGGGACACAAATAAATAAAATCAGAAAGGAAAGAGGAGAAATTACAACCAATATCACAGATATACAAAGCATTATAAGAAATTACTACAGCAACTACATGCCAAGAAATTTGACAACTTGGATGAAGTGAAAATTTTCTAGGAACATAATCTTCCAAAACTGAATTAAGAAGAATCAGAAAGCCTTAACAGACTAATAACAATGAGTGAAATTGAAATAGAAATTTAAAAACTCCACGCACACAAAGGCCTGGAATGGACGGCTTCACAGGCAAATTTTACTAAACATTTAAGGAAGAACTAACTCCTATACTTCTTAAACTATTCCAAAAAATTCAAGAGGAAGGAAGACTCCCAAACTCTTTTTATGAGGCCAGTATTATCCAAATTCCAATACCAGGTAAAGATACAACAGAGAAAGAAAACTACAGGCTGGTATCATTGATGAACATAGTTGCTAAAATCCTTGATAAAATATTGGCAAATCAGATTCAATAATTTATTTATTTATTTTTAAAAAGATTTTATTTATTTATTTTTAGAGAGGGAAAGGAGGGAGATATATATATATATATATATATATAGAGAGAGAGAGAGAGAGAGAGAGAGAGAGAGAGAGAGAGAGAGAGAGAGAGAGAGAAACATCAATGTGCGGTTGCTGGGGGTCATGGCCTGCAACTCAGGCATATACCCTGACTGGGAATCAAACCTGCGACACTTTGGTTCGCAGCCTGCTCTCAATCCACTGAGCTATGCCAGCCAGGGCTAGATTCAATAATTTATTGAAAAGATCATACACTATGTTCAAATGGGATTCATCCCAGAGATTCAAGAATGGTATAATATGTGCAAATCAATAAACATAATATACCACATAAACAAAATGAAGACAAAAATCTCATGATCCTATCAATAGACACTGAAAAAGCATTTTGTCAAGTACAGCACACATTTATGTTAAAAACTCTCTGCAATATGGGAAGAGAGGGAGCATACCTCAAAATAATAAATGTCATATAAAAGAAATGTACAGCCATGATTATATTCGATGGAAAAAACTAAATCTTTTCCCTTAAGATCAGGAACAAGACAAGGGTGTTCATTTTCATCACTGGTATTCAACATAGTACTAGAAGTTCTATCCACAATAAAAAAGGAACAAAAAATAAATGCCATCCAAATTGGAAAGAAGGAAGTAAAACTTATTGTTCATAGATGACATGATAGTGTAAATAGAAAACCCTATAGTCTCCACCATAAAACTACTGGATCTAATAAATGAATTTGGCAAAATAGCAGGGTGTAAAGTCAATATTCAAAAATTGATGACACTTTTGTACATCGACAATAAAATATCAAGAAGAAAAAAAGAAAAAATTGCATTTACTACAGCAACGAAAAACAATAATACACTAAGGAATAAATTTAACCAAGGAGGTGTTTTTTTGTTTGTTTGTTTGTGTTTTTTCTGAATCCAGTGAAGGAAAAGGGACAGCATGGCTTTTCTCTCAATGGGAGCAAAAGCCTCCACCCTTGCTCCAATGAGCTTTTATTGTCTTACTGGACACATTACAGGAAGGTCCTCATTAACTATGTACAGGCTTGCTTTAGGAGGTTACCTTTTACAGAAAACAAAGGATAGGTTTCCCATGGCAATCAGGCCTAAGAAAGAATGCATAAAATTCTATGAAACCTTGCCCTGGCTGGCGTAGCTCAGTGGATTGAGTTCAGGCTGCGAACCAAAGTGTCACAGGTTCAATTCCCAGTCAGGCCACATACCTGGGTTGCAGGCCACAGACCCCAGCAACCGCACATTGGTGTTTCTCTCTCTCTCTCTTTCTCCCTCCCTTCCCTCTCTAAAAATAAATAAATAAAATCTTAAAAAAAATTCTATGAAACCTACTTTGCCAGTAACCAAGGTGGTTAAAGACCTGTACTTGGAAAACTATACAACACTGAAGAAAGAAATTAAGGGGGGTACAAGTTAATGGAAACATATACCATGTTTGTGGATTACAATAATTAACATAATCAAAATGTCCATACTACCTAAAACAATCTATAGATTCAATGTAATCCTTATTAAAACACCAATGACACATTCCATAGATTTAGAACATATATTTCAAAAATCTATATGGAACCAAAAACAACTCCAAATAGCCTCAGCAATCTGGAGAAAGAAGAACAAAATAAGAGGGATCACAAAACCTGGTAAACTATATTACAAGGCAATTCTAATCAAAACATTTTGGTACTGGCATAAAAACAGACACATAGATCAATGGAACAGAATAGAGAACCCAGAAATAAACCCATGTCTCTATGGTGAATTATTATTTTACGAAAGGTGAAGGGGCATAAAATGGAGTAAAGGTAGTCTCTTCAACAAATGGTATTGGGAGATCTGGACAGGCACATGCCAAAAAATGAAGTGACCACCAACTTACACCATACACCAGCATATACTGAAAATGGATAAAATACTTAAGTATAAGCTGTGACACCACAGAAGCCCTAGGGTAAAAAATAGGCAAAAAAAAATTCAGATATCCCATACAGCAATGTTTTTGCTGATATATCCTCTAGGGAAAGGGGAATAAAGAATAAACAAGTGGAACTATATCAAATTAAAAAGCTTCTGCACAGCTAAAGACATCATCAAAATGGAAAGGGAACCAACTATGTGGGAAAGCGTATTTTCCAATTCCTCAGACAAGGGTTTCATCTCCAAAATATAAAAAGTACTCATATGACTAAATACAAGGAAGGAAAACAATCCAATTAAACAATGGACAAAGGACCTGGACAGGCACTTCTCTGAGGAGGACATACAGAGGGTCCACAGGCATATGAATGGATGCTTCACACCACTAGCCATGCAAATTAAAACCACAATGGGATACATTGTCATACGGGTCAAGATGGCCATCATAAACAAATCAACAAATAAGAAGTGCTGGTGAGGTTGTAGAGAAAAGGGAACCTTAGTACACTCTTGGTGGAAAGGTAGACTGATGCAGCCACTGTGGAAAACAATATGAAACTTGCTCAAAAATTAAAAATGGAACTGTCTTTTGACCCTGCTATTCCACTGCTGGGATTATACCCTACAAATCCTGAAACACCAATTTAGAAGCACCTATGCAGCCCTATGTTCATAGCAGCATTATTTACAATAGCCAACTGCTGGAAACAGTCTAAATGCCAATCAGGAAATGACTGGATCAGAAAACTGTGGTACATTTACACAATGGAACACTAGGCAGAAGAAAGAAAGAAGGGACTCCTACCTTTTATGACATCAGGGAAAGAACTAGAGAGTATTATGCTTAATGAAATAATCAGGTGGTGAAAGAAAAATACCATATGTTCTCATCTGTAAGTGGAACCTAATGAACAAAGCAGACAAAATAGCAAAATGGAACCAGAGGCATGAAAACAAGGAACAGACTTACAGTGACCACGGGAAGGGGTGAGGTGGGTAAGGGAGAAAGAAGTGGAAGGGTCTAGTCAAGGAACAGGTATAAATGACTCATGGACATAGACAACAGTTTGAGGATTGACTCTGAGTGAGGTGTGGGTGGTGAAGTGAAGAGCAATGGGGGATACTTAGGACAACAATAATAGAACAACAATAAAGGGGAAAAAAGCAAGAAGAAAAGGAATCCAAAAAAAATGAGGAACATGAGGAAAGTAAGGATAGCCTCTGGGTAACTTCAAACATACCAACATTTGCATCATGGTAGTACCAGAAAGAGAAGAGAGAAAGCAAGAACTGGAAATCTATTTGAAAAATAATGAAAAAAGAAGCCTTCTCTAGCTTTGTGGGGGGTTGGGGGAGACATACAAGTCCAAGAAGAACAGAGAGTCCCAAACAAGATGAATCTGAAGAGGCCTACCCTAAGACATATAATTATAAAGGCCAAAGGTTAAAGAAAAAGAGAAAATCTTTAAAGCAGCAAGAAAAAAAGCAGTTAGTTGCCTACTAGGGAGCCCTCATAAAGCTGTCAATTGATTTCTCAAAAGAAACTTTGCAGGCTAGAAGGGATTAGCAGAAATATTCAAAGTGATGAAAAGTAAGGACCAGCAACCAAGATTACTTTACTCAACAAAAATATTATTTAGAATCAAAGGATAGATAAAGAGCTTCCTAGACAAGAAAAAATAAATAAGTACATCACTACCAAGCCAGCATTATATGAAATGTTAAAGGATCTTCTCTGAGAAGAAGATCAAAATAGGAACAACAAAATGCAATAAATACATATCAATCAATAATTGAATAAAAAAAAACAAAATAAGCAAGCAGAATAGAAACATAGATACAGAGAACATTTTGTTGGTTGCTACATGGGAGGGGTTCAGGGGGATGGGTGAAAAAGGTGAAGGAATTAGGAAATATGATTGGTAGTTACAGAATAGTCATGGGGAACAGAATAGTCATGGGGATGTAGAGTACAGCATAGGCAATAGAGTGGCCAAAGAGCACATATGCATGACAAATAGTCATGGACAATAGTATGAGGATTGCCTGAGGAAGCTGGGGGTGGGGTTGTGTGGAGGGCAGCAAATGGGGAAAAACTGGGACAACTGCAATAGCATAATCAATAAAATATAATTAAAAAACACAAGAGCAACAGCAACTGTTGCTAGGCCTTGTGTCTTTAATGAAAGACAAATTCTAGATCTAACCCCACTAAATATTTTAACCTCAGTCAAATCTTATCATACTTACATAAAAAATTAATTCTTTTTCTTCAGATTCTTTCAAAGAGGTACTCAGTTTGCATCATAATTTACATTCCTGAATATAATATTATTGTTTTAGTAACAGCATTATATGTAATGCATTTAGATTGTTGTGTCCTCTAAATTGCATGTGTATATTTCAAAAAGATGACAATTTTTTCTCTCATTTATATATCAAAATTTCATAATGCCGGTCTAGATTTTTTCATGTACTTAATTGCATTTATTTTTTAATATCAAATCCAGCTTTTTCAAAGGAAGGGCAACATGTCCATAGTTGCATTTATCATCTGCCTTCTCCATACCTCATCCTCTTTCCATGTGCCTATTTCAGTGAATGCCATGGCCATTTTTCTTTCCCTGACTGAGTACATGGAATCCAATACTTCCTTAAAATGTTCCAAATGCACTTTTTTCTGTCTTTCCATAATGTTCAGTTTAATACCAAAGATTCCTGTGATGGTTAATTTTATATCTCAACGAATAGGCTAAGTGACCTTTACCCATTTCTCAGAGAAATGGTAAAACATTATTTCTGAATCTGAATGTTTCTGGAAGAGATTAGCATTCACTTAAGTAGAATTAGTGAAGACATCAATGTTTACCAATCCATTGAAGGCCCAAACACAAGAAAAAAGTTGAAGGAAGGGCAAATTCTCACTCTCTTCTAGCACTGGGATGTCCATTTTCTCCTTCTTTCAACTGTTGGAGATCCTGTTTCTGAGGACTTCAGACTCTGGGACTTAAACCAGTGACATCCGTCCAGCCCTCCAACTTTGTCTCTTTCGAGTTCTCAGGTCTTCAGACACAGATTTTCTGGTTTCCCAGCTTGCTGGCAGCAGATATGGGACCTCTCAGCCTCCAGAACCAGGTGAATCAGTTCCTATAATAAATCTTCTCTTACTTAAATGCTTATATTCTATTGGTCCTGTTTCCCTGGAGAACTCTAACTAATACAGCTCACAATACTCATTCTTTCTTCTAAGTATTGGTCTTGCATTTCTTCCATTCATTCTCCAAATACAACCAGAAAGATTGCCTGTAAGAGCTGACGTGATCATGTCAGTCTCCTGTTTGAAATATTTTTTAAAATTTTTATTTTAATCATTGTTCAAGTACATTTTTCTGTCCTTTACTCCCGTTCCTCCCACCGACCCATCCCTCCCCCACCTCCCTCCCATTTTCACCCCCCCCCCTAGTTTTTGTCCATGTGTCCTTTATATTTGTTCCTGTAAACCCTTCCCATTCTCCCCTGAAATTCTCTCCCCTCTCCCATCTGGTCACTGTCAGCCTGTCCTCTATTTCAGTGTCTTTGACTATATTTTGCTTGTTTCTTTGTTTTGTTGTTTAGGTTCCTGTTAAAAGCAAGATCATATAGTATTTGTCTTTCACTGCGTGGCTTATTTTGCTTACCAGTGCTGGGACTATATCCTAAGAACCCTGAAGCACCAATCCAAAAGAACCTATGCACCCCAATGTTCATAGCAGCACAATTTACAATAGCTAAGGGCTGGAAGCAACCTAGGTGCCCATCAATAAATGAATGGATCAAAAAACTATGGTACATTTACACAATGGGATTCCTGTTTGAATCTTTTGATGTGGTTGTTGGTTTTCCTTTTTATTCTTTTAGAAGCTAACTTTAAACTCCTTACATGGTTACAGGACTCTTCCAGATTAGCTTCCTTCTTCAACTTCACCCTTCACCTCCTGATGTTCATTACACTAATCATAATGAGTTACCTTTATTTTTATGATAGGTTATATTTCCTTTAGCTCATTGTTTTCTCTTCATAAACAAGAGTTCTCCATTATCCTCCCTCTACCAAGAGTCACATAGGCACACCTGGTAGGTAGGTGCTTGGATATAATCTCCCATTATACTAGATGGCCTTCATTTCATACATTTTAATGCAATTTTGTCTTTCATTATTTAGCTTTTTTTTTCATATTCCTTCTATAGCAATTCATGTCATAGCTTCATTGTTTAAATATTTTTTTTGTTTTTTTTTAAATATTTTATTTATTTATTTTTAGAGAGGGAAGGGAGGGAGACAGAGAGAGAGAGAGAAAAACATCAATGTGCGGTTGCTGGGGGTTATGGCCTGCAACCCAGGCATGTACCCTGGCTGGGAATCAAACCTGGGACACTTTGGTTCCCAGCCCGCACTCAATCCACTGAGCTACACCAGCCAGGGCTTAAGTACTTTTTAAAAGTACTTACAGATTTAATAAAGTTTCTACTGAGTATGAAATATAAAATATACTAGATGACTATTCAATTCTGTCAAAAATGTAAAGCTACTCTGATTGTGGGGACATCAAAAAGGAGCTAAAATTTGCTAAAGATATTTATATGTAACTAACAACAAAATCTTTCAAAATCTTAAAATATTTCCACATTGTACTATTTCTTTTATTTTTTTTCTCCTTGGCAAAATTGTTTTAATTTTTTATTAAACATAAAATGTAGCCACTATTAACTTGACTATATGTGACAAGTAGTAAAGCTAAAAAAGGACTTTGAGAAGTTATTCTTCTGCCCCTTTATTTAAAACTTTCAAAAGCTAAATCTGTTTACAAATAACCACTGAATGTATGTTTTAAGAATAATATAGCATGCACACTAATTATAATTGATAGTTACATGAATGTAGAATGTAGGTCCTTCAAAAATTTCATTTTGTCAGTGAGTAATACTGCTTAACATTACAAAATGCTGCAGTGCATTATATAGTAGACTTCTGAATAACTTCTTTTATATACTGAATATTTATATATACATTCAGATAGCAAAGATAAAATATTGGTCACATTTTTCCACTTGGGAAATTTCAGTGTTTTTTTTTTAAGCAATATGATAAAAATCTCAGTTTTAACAAATAGTGTAAGTTTGTAGTTTATTCCTGGCTTTGTGGCTTTTCCTGTTTAGTTTTAAGCTTACTCAGTTACGTAAGCATTGCTTTTACTTAAAGGTCAGCCAAGAGTAAAGTTATATTTTGCTAGAGGTAAGATATAAACAATGTCTAATCTTGCCCTAAAATTTTTCTTAAATCTTACACAGAGCTGGGTGAAACTGTGCCAGTATTCATAAAAGAAGATTATGTTTTAGAATCTGTATTGTATTTTTCAATAAATATTTCAAGGTGTCTGCAAACAGGGATTATAATGGGTATTATATTTCAGGAAACCAGAAGGTATCAACCTGAGGAATTAAATAAAATGTTCATGTTTGATGCTTATATGAACTGTAATTTAAAATAAAATGTGTGTAAAGTTCCTTTTGTTTCATTTTCCTGTCAAAAGATAATACAGGATAAAATGAAAAAAAAAGACCAAAATGAAAGGAGATAAGTAAAATCTAAACTTGACCTTTGCACTGAACAGTAAGGTCCTTTTGTGAATCATCAGTATTAACAGTCAACAATGGTGCCCACATGCAATTAAAACATCTGGATGAAAAATACATGTTTCAAAATCTTGTGATGTGTTTCGCTGATGTGCTGCAAATTGGTGCAGTTGGAGGCATCTGGATATGAGGGGACATTACCATAGTCTTTCAACAGAAATTTTGGGTACAGTATGTATTCAAACATTAAATCATATTAAAATGACTGGATTCTATTGAAAAATTCTTGGTTTTTAAAATTATATTATATTTGTGTCATTATTAGAAGAGTTAGTGACCTTAAATGTTTTTTTTTAACCTGCAGTAAAACTTCTACAATAGCCTAAAATCCTATAGTGACTTAAGAGGTATTTTCTCATATTAATCATATTTATTTTTATTTTTGAAATTAAAAAAAGAATGAGAATTATTTCCTCATTTTCAAATGTAACCTAGGCCTTGAGCAGGAAAAAGAAAAGTACAGTCTAGGATCTTTTCTAAGTGTTGCTTTCATTGTTTTCTTTCTAGAATAGTTGTATTTTTCAACTAGACCAGGTCACATTATGGGCTAGGATTAATGGTGCAAGGAAAGACTAATCTTCCTCTTTGAATTTTCTATTTAATGGGCATATACCATTATATAAATTTTAGGTTTGTAATATAATGATTTGATATTTGTATATATTATGAAATAATCATCACAATAAGTTGTTAACATCCATCCAAGTGATTTTTATGCAATTAAAACTTGAGAAGCAAGGCTTAGAAAAATGTCTCTCACCCAAGCTTGAAAAAAGGATCACATGTGGAGTTTTAAAAACTATCATCATCTGTGACCCTCAGTTTCTGTTAATTGGTTTGAGTGGGAAAATCAAGATTGTTTTAATTAAGTGCTCTAACTGATTGTAAGGTGAGGTCAGAGTTCAGTATGAGGACTCCATAGTATATTTATAAACTGAGTCCAGACTTTGTCCATGAAGAATAACAGTATCTGCTCTAGGTGGGTTTGGCAGGGAAGGTCAGCGCAGTTCAGATTACGCAGTAGAATTTTGGGGCATCTGAGGTTCTCCCCAAAGTGCCCCAAAGAAGGGAAGGAGAAACTCAAAGTTAGGTCTCATTGCAGGCATTTTCTGTTCCTGAATCTCTCTTGAGACAAAGAATAGGGAAGGGTAAACTTTGTGCATTTCAAGTCCCTTCTGCCTGTGGGTGTGGTGGTAGCACTTGAAGGACCTATGCTGAAATTAATAAGATATACTTTTAAGATACTCGTATGCTTTTTCCACATAATCTCACCTGAGGAAAAAACTCAGTGAGAGATGAGACAGACATCAGGCTCACAGGTAAATTTTGTATCTTGGGTCAGGGACTATTTCCTCTTTTCCTCCTGAAATGCCATGGTTTTAGAATGCACAAACATTTACTTCTGTATCTCTGGTGTACCTGCTTAACAAGTTTGATTTCACCAACGTTTTCCCGCTTCTTTCCCATGTGTCTCTTTAGAACATTTCTTTCCTGTATCCCAGAGCCTTCTATTTTCATTAGATTTCTGATATGTGTTGAACAATTCCCACAAGTAATGAATGACCAGCAACTACCCTAAAATGTACCCTTTGTGACATATCATCTGGGAGGGTGTTGATACTCCAACTCTGATGTGGTATAATGTGGGGTCCTGAAATGTCTGTGAAGAAGAATATGTAATCATTAGGTCCCATCAGGATGTTCCAACAGGTCTGTGTAAGCCAGGATTAAGTAAATGCACAGCTAAACAGGATGATAGTAATCACCCATAATAATGCAGAAATTTCTCAAAACGAGTAATTAGAAGCAATGGGCTCTTTAGACTGCTAAAGAGAAATGAAAGTAGAGGTGATGGAATGTTAGGACTATATTTAGCTTGACCTTGAATAAAACTGCTGTTTTTCATGATTAGAGGTGAATTATGATTTACTTGTTTTTCTGAACAATATTATTGCAGCAGTGATTATGTGTCCTTTGGCAAACTTAGGCACCTGTTATCAATTTGTCCAGTTACAGCTGATGTTAACTTCATTCACTTGTGTCATGTGCTCTCCGCTAGATATTTCTACCACTTCTCTTTATACTTAAAAAAAAGTTAAAAAACAACCTAAAAATGTTGTGGAAGGAAATAAATTTATGTTAAATCTTTTCAAATGCCACTTTTCTATGAAAAATATAGTTCTTTTTTGTCAGCAAAACTACACATACATTGTGGATTTATAATTAACTAATAATATCAGTGCACTTGCTCCTGTGTAGTTCTACACCTAGGTTTTCTCATTCATGTTATTTGCTCAAAATTGGGTTCTGGTGGCAGCCAATACTCTCACTCTTGGTTGCTATTATCTTAGGAATCACCTTTGGCTTCTGTTAACCATATCTAAGACTTGCTAAAATAGTTCTCCAGGCTAGTGTCTTCCAAACCTATATCCAGAGATTCAAGGAGATGGCTTTTATTGAATCTATAGAGAAAGCATTAAACTTGACACTGAAGAGACAGCCTAGGAAAAGTATCTAATATATTTATAATCTTGGCCTGTGGATAAGAAACAAAACAACAAAGCAAATAGGTTTGAATTTGAGAAGAAATTATTCTTGCCTACACCGATATTTACTCTTTCATTTCCTTTTCCTTGAAAGTGAAGTTGCTACTGGGGTGGGGCAGGAAGGGTTGCAACATTTTCCATTTATAGTTAATACAGTAATACTTGGAAATACCATTCCAAAATAATAGTAGTGAGAATGTCAGCAAGAAAAGTTTGTTTTTTTTCATGCAAATCCAGAAACCTTTCTGGCGATATTAATCTGCCATTTCCAATTTTCTCACCAATCACAGCCCAACCTACTGCAATTGAATTTAACCTCCTGAGGAAGTAACTATGTTATTTTTCATATCCATTTTTCCTCTTTCCTATAGTGCTATAATTTGTGATTTTTGATAGAGAAGTTACTATCAAAATAAAATCTACATATTTCTTCCTCTGTTACCTAGGAGTGATTTAGTATAATTGGGTTCTGACAATTTTAATGAAAAGGAAAATGGTATGTGCAACTTCTGAGATGTTTTCTTATTGAGAGAAGGCATGTTCTTTCCTCTGTCTTCTGGCTGATTAAAATGTGAACACAATGGTGAGAGCTGGCACTTTCACTTTGGACATTGAGATGATCTAGGCAAAGTAGGCTATGATAGAGCAATTGGATAAAAGAATACTTGGTCCTTGACATCTTAAAGTGACATAATAAATCTGATCACTGACCTTTGAACTTGTTTGCATCTGATTCTTATGTGTATCTGCATCCCATTAGATCAATAGTTCTCAACCTTAGCTGCACCGTAGAACCACCTGGGGAGCTTTTAAAATGATATTTTCCCTTCCAGACAGCATCTTTAAAAGTAAGATTTGTGTACTATTATTAATATATTTTAATTGAGATATAATTGACATGTACTATTTTCTGTTGTCACAGATGTCAAGATCTCCTTTTTATAACTAAATGAGTATATCACATAATAATAATATATCACATTTTCATTTATCATTCATCCACTGATTGACATTTAGATTGCTTACATAGCTTTTATAAATAATGCTACAATCAGCATAGGGGTGGATATATCTTTCCATTTCCTTCAGATAAATACCTATAAGTGGGATTGCTGGATCATATGGTAGTTCTAATTTTTTTTTTTTGAGGAACCACCATACTGCTTTTCAGAGTAGCTGCACCAATTTACATTCCCACTAACAGTGCACCAAGGGATCCCTATTCTCCACAGCCTGCCCAACACTTTCTACTTCATGTCTTTTTGATAGTTGCCATTCTGACCAGTTTGAGGTCATAACTCACTATGATTTAGATTTTCATGGTCCTTGAGATTAGTGATGTTAAGCATCTTTTCATTTACCTATTGGCTATTGGTATACAGATTCTCTGACCATTTTAAATTAGATTGTATGAGTATGAGTTCTTTACATATTTTGAGTATTAACCTCTTATCTGATATATGATTTGCAAGTACTTTTTCTCATTTGCTAGGTTGCCTTTTCATTTTGTTGACAAATTCATTTTTAGTTACTACTCATCCTAGCACTTGTAACTAAATACACACAATGGAACAAACAATATTGTTTTTTTCAGTTTGTGGATGAAATTCAATTTAACAAATTGTATTCATACAGATCATAATAAAATAAAAACAGTTATTTCTATGTAAAAGTAGAAAATACATAATTAATATACAATATTAAGTAAGAAAATAAGACTCACCCAAGGAGGCACAACACTAAGGCACATCATAATCACATTACCAAGAAGAAAGATAAAGAGAGAATCTTAAAAGCGGCAACAGAAAAGGAGATAGTAGTTACTTACAAAGGAGTTCCTATAAGGCCATCAGCTGATTTCCAAAGAAATCTTTCAGGCAAGAAGGGGCTGGAAAGAAGTATTCAAAGTCATGAAAGGCAAAGACCTACATCCAAGATTACTCTATTCAACAAAGCTCTCATTAGAATGGAAGGGCAGATAAAATGCTTCCCAGATAAGGTAAAATTAAAGGAGTTCATCACCATCAAGCCTTTATTATATGAAATGTTAAAGGAACTTACTGAAGAAAAAGAAGATGATCAAAAATATGAACAGTAAAATGACAAAACTCACAACTATCAACAACTGAACCTAAAAACAAAACAAAACAAAACTCCAAACAAAAGTAAATTAAGCAAATGACTAGAACAGGAACAGAATCACAGAGATAGAGATCATGTGGAAGGTTATCAGTGGGGAGGGGGGAAGAGAGAGGATGGGGGGAAGAGGTACAGGGAATAAGAAGCATTAAATCTACAGTAGGGATAAGAAGTACAAAATAGACAGGGAGAGGTTAAGATTAGTACAGGAAATGGAGAAGCCAAAAACTTATATGTACGACCATGGATATGAACTAAGTTGGGGGAATACAGGTGGGAGGGGGCTGCAGGATGGAGGGGAATAAAGGGGAGAAAAAATGGGAAAACTGCAATAGCATAATCAATAAAATATACTTTAAAAAAAGGAAAGGACTTGCAATCACTTTTTTCCATGGTATCTTGGTAGTTAAAACTTCACAATATAGAATTCTTTAAATATTCTACTCCAAAATTTCTATAAAAGATAATCAACCACTTTCTCAGATTTGTGAATTATATTCTAAAAACTTTTTATGGTCAGCCTATAATTATTTTCACCTACAATACAGAAAAGCAGTTGAAAATTCTGTCCCTTCCATTTAATTTGTTAACCTTTTTAGAGATTCTAGATTTTGGCTAACATGGTGGAATTTTCAAATGAGCATGGTTTTGTTTTTATTGATGCAAAACAATTCAACTGACATGTGTTAGTTAATATTGTTTATTACAACTTGGTACCACTATTCTGTTTTTGATTTATAAATATAAAATATATTAAGTAGATTATTTATATACATTGCTATTTTAAGGACTCAGATGACTTAGAATTTTTAAATATTAAAAGTTAGAGCATTTAAACTTTGAAAAGCAAAACAAAAATACGGAATCACAGTGTTATTGTGACTATGTAACAGATGATCTGTACTTGGGGAGGAAAGATCAGAAAGATATATCAAAATAGTAGCAGAATAAAAGCCCAGCTAAAATACTGTATGCTGAAGAGCTTTAGTAAAAAGGCACTGATTACCAGACCTTTTCTTTCATTGGATATTAAAGACTTTTTAAAAGGCAAATGCCTGGGATCCATCTTTTATGCATTATATTAGAATCCCCATGGGCAGTGCCTGGTAATCTGTATTTTTGAAAAGTTTCCAAGGGGCTTTTACTCTATGATTTTGTGTTTGGGACCTGCCAATCTAAAGAATACAGTATCTATTCAATTCTTTTTTTTAACTTTTTTATTGTTCAAGTACAGTTGTCTCCATTCCCTGCCCCCAAACCACTCCCCCCCACCCCAGCTGTCCCCACTTCCCACTCTTGATCATACCCACTTTGGTTTTGTCCATGTGTACTTTGCAGATATTCCTAAAAACCCTTCCCCTTTTCCCCTCATTATCCCCTCCCACCTCTGCTCTGGTTATTGTCAGTTTGTTCTTAATTTCCATGTCTCTGGTTATACTTTGTGTGCTTGTTTGTTTTGTTGATTAGGCTCTACTTATAGGTGAGATCATATGGTTATTGTCTTTCACCACTTGGCTTATCTCACTCAGTATAATGCTCTCCCCATTCCATCCATGCTGTTGCGAAAAATAGGAGCTTCGTCTTTCTTGCTGCTATATAGTATCTCACTGTGTAATGTACCATGGTGTTTTGACCCACTCACTTACTGATGAGCACTTAGGTTGCTCCTAGCACTTGACTATTGTAAATAACACTGCTATGAACATTGGAGTGCATAGGTTGTTTTGAATTAGTGTTTCAGGATTCTTAGGGTATAATCCCAGCAGTGGAATTGCTGGGCCATATTTAGCTTTCTGATGAAATTCTATACTGTTATCCATAGTGGCTGCACCAGTCTGCATTCCCACTAACAGTGCACTAGGGTTCCCTTTTCTCCACAACCTCTCCAACACTTATTGTTTGTTGATTTGGTTATAATGGCCATTCTCACTGGTGTGAAGTGGTATCTCATTGTGGTTTTAATTTGCATCTTTCTGATGGCTATTGATTCTGAGCATCTTTTCACAAGTCTCTGGGCCCCTTTGTATATCTTCCTTGGAGAAGTGTCTGTTCAAGTCCTTTGACCATTTTTAATTGGATTGTTTCTCTTGCACAGACCCATAGACCAATGGAACAGAATAGAGAGCCCAGAAAGAAACCCAAGTCTCTATGGTCAATTAATATTTGACAAAGGGGAAAAACCATAAAATGGAGTAAAAATAGCCTCTTCAGCAAATGGTGTTGGCAGATCTGGATAGACACATGCAAAAAAATGAAACTTGATCACCAAATTACACCATACACAAAAATAAATATAAGGTGGATAAAAGACTTAAATATATCTTGTGATACCATAAAAGTCTTAGAGGAAAGAAAACATAGGCAGGGAAATCTCAGATTTTCCATGTAGCACTATTTTCACTGATGTATATCCCCTAGAGCAAGGGACATAAAGGAAAGAATAAACAAATGGGATATCATCAAAATAAAAATCTTCAGCACAGCTAGAGAAAATAGCATTAAAATGAAAAGAGACCCAACCATTTGGGAAAACATATTTGCCAATGATATCTCAGACAAGGTTGTGATCTCCAAAATATATAAAGAACTCTATTAATGTATTTAGAATGCTCTGATTTGTAGAATTTTCCCAGTAGAAACAAATTCAACACATTCTTCATTTCATGGAGAATGGCTATAAGAAATAGCAAACATATAGAGCATATCTATATATTTTGCAAAACTATCACTAAGGTGAGTCTCAGTGGATATGCATAGTTTCTGATAACTAGCTTGAGGATTCATGTACTCCAGATACTTGTTTTGTGCCTCAATTGAAAGGGGAAGATCAACATAAATAAATGTCAAACTTGACTTTTGACATTATAATTTTAAAATATACATGAGGTTTATGAATGTGCTAAAAAGTTTAATTGGTTATATATATTTTTAAATATATCAACATTTTTGCAATCCTACTTCTTGCCTCTATTTTTTTTTCATATATCAAGGACTAATAACCAGACATGACTGAAGTTTCTTGACTATAAATGACCCTACCTAGTAAATACCTTTTATTTAAAGTCTCATGAAAAGAATTTTAGTTGGAAGTCAGAGAAAATAAAAAAGTTGTTTATCATGATGAGTGGTGAAGTAGGGAAAGAACAAAAATGTGGATCCAAGTTTAAGGAAGAACACAAATGACAACAGCTTAAGGTTTCTTTCTCCTTGATTTATACTACTGCCCAGTAAACCAGCTGGGCATGCATTCCATGAGGTCAGGGAACCATGGGGGTGGATATACATCTTCTTGTGGCCTCTCTTGCTCTCACAGAAACCTACATTTCAGCAGTCACCTGTGCAGTGAGGGATGAGTTTAGTCTGAGGAGCCAAGGCCGGGGATTTCTGCCTTTTATACATCATGCTCCATGGTGAGGTCATTGGAACTCATGGTCCCATCTGAGTTCTCACTATTCAACAGTGAGAACTTCAGAACTTCATGTTACACTTCATATTTGGGTCCAGAATGGCTCTGATTGAGCTTACCCCAGGGTAGTAAGCCATCATGGTATCATGTTGCCCTGCTTCTTGGCTTCTTGAATCTTCAGTGCAATTTTGTATTTGGTCTCAGTGATCATGTTCTATGAAGGCAGGATTCATCATTGAATCTCTAGTGCCTCAAACCATGCTTAGCTTGTAGTAAGTGTCAATTATTTGTTAAATAAATGAATAAGTGCAGATACTTTTCTTAGCATGAAAATTAACTTCAAAATTTTAAGTTATATTTTGTTTCTTTAAAAAGCCTCCTCAAAAAATGTGTGATACACTGTAACCTATTTATTTTCTAAAAATTAAGTAAGACAACCTTAAGTTACTTCTCATTTACTTCTAATATTTGCTAGTCAATCAGTGATGCTTACTGTGTATAGAACACTATACTGGACATTTGGGGAAATACAAAATATATGGAAGGCATAATCTATAATGAGATTTTTAAAATCTTTTACACATCTGCATATTCCATGGAAAAAACTAAGTTTTATAAATGTTGGAATCTTTATAAAAATGTATTTTCCATGGCCATGTGGCTCAGTTGGTTGGAACATCATTCTGTGCACCAAAAGTTTGCTGATTTCATTCCTAGTCAGGGCACTTGTCTAGGTTGGAGGTTCAATCCCTAGTTGGGGTACATACGGGAAGCAGCCAATTGATATTTCTCTTTCTCTCCCTCTCGCCCTCCCTCCCACCCTCCATCCCTTTCTCTCTCTCTAAAAATCAGTGGAAACATATCCTCAGTGAGGATTTAAGGAATGAATTTTCATGTAAGTATATATTTATAGGTAAATATATAAAGAGATATATATGGGGGCTAAAGTCTGATATTTATTGAAAATTATTACAATTCAACAACTCATATGAATTAAAAATAATTCTAAACATTTAAATTATAGTTGATATGCAATGTCATATTCATTTAAGGTGTACAACATAATGATTAGCCATTTACATAACTTACAAATTGAACTCCTTGATAAGTCCAGTACCCATCTGACAACATACATAATTATTGTAATGTTACTGGCTATATTCTCTATACTGTACATTATATCACTATGAATATTTTAACTGCCAATTCTACTCCATTATCCTTCAACTTCCCCACCCAACTTTCCTCCTGCCCCTCTGGCAACTATTAATTTGTTCTCCATATTTCTGAGTTTCTTTCTCTATTATTTTTTCATTTTTTGTTTGTTTTTTAGATTTCTCATAAGTGAAATCATAAGACCTTTGTCTGATTTGTTTCACTTAGCATGAAACCTTCTAGGTTCACCCATTTTGTTGCAAATGACAATATATTACATTCTATTTTATGTACTACTTCTTTATCCATCTGATTATTCATTGACACTTAGGTTGCTTCCATGTCTTGGTTGGCTATTGTAAATAATGCTTCAGTGAACATAAGGGTACATATCCCTTTCTGAATTAGTGGTTTGGTTTGGCTTTCTTCACATATGGAATATGTGGAAGAAAGTGGAATTGCTAAGTCATATGGTATGTCTACTTTTAATTTTTTGAGAAACCTTTATACAGTTTTCCACAGAAGCTGCACCAGTCTGAATTCTTACCAACAGTGCACCAGGGTTTCCTTTTCTCCCACATCCTTGCCAACTCTTGGTGTTCGTTGATTTATTAATGGTAGACATTCTGACAGATGTGAGGGAATATCTCATTATGATTTTAATTTGTATTTCTCTGATGATTAGTGATGTTGAGTATCTTTTTGTAAGTCTATCTGTCATATGTAAGTCCTCTTTGTGAAAACATCTATTCAGGTCTTCTGCCACTTTATTAACTGGTATATTTGTTATTGTTGTTGTTGTTTGCTATTCAGCTATGTAATTTGGAAATTAACCCCTCATTGAATATATCATTGATGAATATCTTCTTCCATTCAGTAGGTTGCCTTTTAATTTTTTGATGTTTTCCTTTACTCTCCGAAAACTTTTTAGTTTGATGTAGTTCAATTTCTTTATTTTTTATTTTGTTTCCCTTGCATGAGTATCTAAAAAATATTCTTAAGAGTAATGTCAAGTTTAATACCTATGTTTCTTCTAGGAATTCTATGGTATCAAATCTTATATTTAAGTCTTTATTCCATTGTGAGTTTATTCTTGTATATGTATTAAGAATGTGGTCTAGTTTAATTTTTTGCATGTATCTGTCCAATTTTCCCAGTACCATTTATTGAATAGACTGTCTTTTCCCTATCATATGTTCTTGCCTCCTTTGTCAAATCTTTTTTTTTTTTTAAGATTTTATTTATTTATTTTTAGGGAGGGAACAGAGGTAGGGGGGAGAGAGAGAGACATCAATGTGCGGTTGCTGGGGGTTATGGCCTGCAACCCAGGAATGTACCCTGGCTGGGAATCGAACCTGGGACACTTTGGTTCCCAGCCCAAGCTCAATCCACTGAGCTACGCCAGCCAGGGCTGTCAAATCTTTAAAAACCTTTTTTAGTGTTGTTCAGTTACAGTTATCTCCATTTTCCCCCATACTCTCTCCTCCCCTGCCCACACCCCTACATTCAATTCCCCTCCCTTGTCTTGTCCTTGGGTCCTTTAAACATTATCCTTGACGTGACCCTTCCCCTTCTTACCTCATTATCCCCCTCTCACCTCTACTGGGCACTGTCAGTTTGTTCTTTTTTTTTTTTTTTCTTCCATGTCTCTGGTTATATTTTGCTTGCTTGTTTGATTTGTTGAGTAGGTTCCACTTATAGGTGAGATCATATGGTATTTTTCTTTCAATGTTTGGCTTATTTCACTTAGCATAATGCTCTCCAGTTCCACCCATGCTGTTGCAGAAGGTAAGAATTCCTTCATTATTTCTTCCGTGTAGTATTCCATTGTGTAAATATACAAGAATTTTCTGATCCACTCATTTACTGAGGGGAAGTTAGAATGTTTCCAGCACCTGGCTATTGTAAAATAGTGCTGCTATGAACATAGGGGTGCATAAATTCCTTGGAATTGGTTATTTGGGAATCTTAGGGTATATTCCCAGCAGCAGAATCAGTGGTTCAAAAGGCAGTGCCATTTTCAGTTTTTTGGGGGAAGTTCCATACTGTTTTACATGGGGGCTCTGCCAGTATGCATTCCCACCAACAGTGCACTGGAGTTCCATTTTCTCTCCGCATCCTCACCAGCATTTCTTGTTGTTGATTTATTAATGATGGTCATTCTGACAGGTGTGAGGTGATATTTCATTGTGAATATAATTTGCATCTCTCTGGTGGCTAGTGATGTTGAGCATCCTTTCATGTTTCTGTGCTCTCTGTATGTCCTTCTTGAAGAAGTGTCCATTCAAGTCCTTTGTCCATTTTTTAATTGGAATGTTAGACTTCCTGGTGTTGAGTCATATGAATTTTTATGTATTTTGGAGACCAAGTCTTTGTTCGATGTATCATTGGCAAATATGTTCTCCCCTGCAGTCAGTTCCTTTTTCATTTTCATGATGGTTTCTTTAACCATGCAGAACCTTTAAATTTGATATATGACAACTTGTTTATTTTTTCCTTTATTTCCCTTGTCCTAGGAGATATATTGGAAACATATTGCTTATGGGTTATCTGAAGTATAACTGCCTGTGTTCT